>NW_017616633.1:177500-535000 GCF_001879475.1 Ipomoea nil
TCATGCTTTTCTAAATACAATCAACACCCAAACATACGAATTCCCGCCCAACATACCAAGAATAATACCATACGAGTTCCACGATACATCCTAGAGTTCTAATTACTTTTAAATCAACAAGAACACAATTCATCTTCTAGTATCAAGATTCGGTAGGAATATCACATAAACACCAAGAACATCATATAATCATCAAGAACATCAAGAATACCATATAATCATCAAGAACCTCTTATCATCAAGATCATCAAGATTAACCATGGATTCATAACACCAATTATCAGGATCAATACACAAGGATATGGGGGAAATCCCTAGAGGGGAATCATAGCTATGAAAATCGGTTTTGTTGAGACATGGGTTACCTCTTAGCCTTAATTAATTCCTTGGCTATGAAGGGTCTTCCTTTAAGCTTTCTTCTTTCTTGATTTCTCCTAGGGGAATTCTTGGAATTCCTGGTGTGGTGAGAGATTATTGTGGTGGGGGGGGGGGGGGGTTCTAGGTGCCTTTCACGTTCCCTATTTATATACCCAAGAGTCCTAATTTGGGTCTAGGTACTATAGGTTGCTAACTCTATTTCTTTTAGGGCTGGGGCTGGATTTTAAAGGTGAGGGCCCACGGACTATGGTGGGCCTTTTCTTAATTAATTATTATAATTTAATTCTTTCTTTTGGATAATTAGTTAATGATTAATTGGTTTTAGGTGCCATAACACGGGGTGTTACAACAACAATTTAAAAGCATTTGTGATTCAACAATGTAGAATACACATTCTGATATTACTCCGGTTGAACATCTCACAGGGGTTTGAACTACAAACGCTGGGCTGGCAAAGTGATGATGATTTTGGAATCCAAAGATGTAGACTATGTCATCTTTGAGGATTCCGAGAAGCATACCGAGACAGTTGTGCAGGCTCCTTCTCAAACTGACGAAACTGCTGCAACAGAGAAACAGGCATCCTCTGCGGACTCAACAGCTCCAAAGACGACTCAAGTGCAGGCTTCTACAACTCTACAGACAACTCGAACAAAATTCGAGAAAGATAATAAAACTGCACGCGCAGAAATTCTTTAACGAGTAAGTAATCCTCTATTCGACATATATTCGCCGCACCGGTCTGCCAAAGTGATATGGGAGCTAATGAAAGCGAAGTTTGGCGTTGATGACGTTGGAAGGCGAAAATATGCTGTGAATAGATGACTGCACTTTGTGATGACGGACGACAAACCAATTACGGAACAGGTACATGACTTTGAAAACCTGTTAGCTGATATGAAATCAAAAGGAGCTGTGGTGAACGATACCTTTCTGACTGACGCATTGGTTGATAAGCTGCCCGATTCGTGGGTAGACTTCAAGAACAAGACGAAGCACGAACTGAAGAATCACACTCTACAGCAGCTAATCAACACTATCAATATAGAAGAAGAGAACCGATTGGTTCAAAAATCTGGTAATTTTTCTTATAGTATTAAAGCTAATGTAGTTGAAACGGGTGGGGGTTTTGACAGGTCTAAATCTGGGAAAGGTGCCAGAAACTAAAAGAAGAGTTCAAAACCAAACAATAATAACCGTGTGAAAAACGGGAAAGTTCAGAAAAAAGGGAATAACAACAAAGAATGTTATGTTTGTGGAAAACGTGGCCACAAAGCTGCACAATGTTATCACCGAAAGGGCTCAACGAACCGGACAGGTCAAAAACCAAGTGGTGAAGGGCAAAAGAATCAAGTAAACGTAGTGAAAAATTCAGAAGATACCGAAATGGTAGCAGCAGTGATAACTGAAGCAAACATGGTAGGAGATCCAGATGAGTGGGTTGTGGACACGGGAGCATCTCGTCATTTCTGCAACAACAAAAACCTGTTCAAGGTGCTCGAGCTCAACACTGGAGATGAACAAGTATTTATGGGGAACTCCAGCATCTCTAAGGTAAGTGGTAGAGGAAAAATTGAGTTAATGCTTTATTCCGAAAAGCTTCTGTTATTGCAAAATGTGCTTTATGTTCCTTCCCTGCGTAGAAACCTAATTTCCGGAGGCCTATTGAATAAGGCTAGAATAAAAATGGTTTTTGAGTCTGACCGCTTGGTTCTGACTCACTGTGGAAAATACCTGGGAAAGGGATACTTTCGTGCTGGCCTTTTTGTGTTAGATGCTTCTGTAGCTAGAAATCAGGTTGCTCTAGTAGGCTCAACTAAATGTGATTTTATCTCAGACAATGTTGCTAATAATAAAGCTTCCTCTTCTGCTTATATAGTTGTTTCTTTAAATCTTTGGCATGATAGATTAGGACACGTTGGCACTAAGTGCTTAAACAGAATAAAAAGCATGAATTTGTTGCCAAAATTGTCAAATGAAGCATGCACACAATGTGAAATTTGCGTTGAATCTAAATTTGCTAGAAGTTCGTTTTCAACAGTATGCAACAGAAAAACATCTGTTTTAGAACTAATTCACACAGATTTAGCTGATTCCAAAACCACTGAAAGTAGAGGTGGAAAACGTTATTACATTACGTTTATTGATGTTTTTTCGCGTTTCACAAAACTTTATCTATTAAGATAAAAAGACGAAGCTGAACAGAAGTTTGTGGTTTTTAAAAATGAAGTTGAAAACCTAGACAAAAAGATAAAAAGACTTCGATCTGATAGAGGGGAGAATATGAATCTAATTCTCTTAAATCTCTGTGTGAAAATTC
The DNA here is from genome assembly GCF_001879475.1 of Ipomoea nil. Lineage (NCBI taxonomy): Eukaryota > Viridiplantae > Streptophyta > Magnoliopsida > Solanales > Convolvulaceae > Ipomoea > Ipomoea nil. Next base: position 180,199 of record NW_017616633.1, read on the forward strand.
TGGAATTATTCATGAAGTAACAGCACCGTACACTCCTCAACAAAATGGCATTGCTGAGAGGAAAAATTGAACTCTCAAAGAGATGATTAATGCAATGTTAATCAGCTCAGGTGCACCGGACTCTTTGTGGGGGGAAGCTGCTATAACAGCAAACCACATTCTAAATAGAGTACCGCATAAAGGGTTTGATAAAACACCCTATGAACTGTGGAAGGGGCATGCCCCAAACCTTAATTACCTGAGAGTATGGGGCTGCTTAGCAAAAGTAGGACTGCCATCCTTCAGAAGGCCCAACTTGGGACCTAAAACTATAGATGCCATCTTTGTTGGGTATGCTGAGAGCAGTGCTGCATATAAATTCATGTACTTAGAAAATCGTACAATGTGTGAAGCTAGAGATGCCATTTTCTTTGAAACAATCTTTCCTATGAAAACACCTTATCCCTCATCTGATGTTAGCTTTCAACAAAATTCTACGGACTCTTTTTCGAGTTTCTCAAACACTCCTGAGGAACCAAGAAAGAGTAAAAGAGTTATAATAGAGAAAAATTTTGGTTCTGAGTTCATAACGTACTTGACAGAATTGAAAGACATAAATGAGATTTGTGATCAATTCATTTGCCAATTGGTCCTAGAAGAAGAACCAAAAACCTTTCTAGAAGCTATGTGCTCGGTAGATTCCACATTGTGGAAAGAGGCTGTTAAAAATGAATTAGACTCTATACAGTCAAATCACACTTGGGAATTGGTTAATCTACCAAGAGGTTGCAAACCTATCGGTTGCGAATGGATCTTTAAAAGGAAGTTAAGACCAGATGGCTCAATTGAAAGGTTCAAAGCCAGACCAGTGGCAAAAGGCTACACTCAGAAATTCGGTGAGGACTATTTCTTTACCTACTCACCGGTAACAAAAATAGCAACCATTCGTGTTCTATTTGCTTTGGCATCTTTACACAGGTTGTTAGTTCACCAAATGGATGTGAAGACTGCGTTTCTCAATGGTGAACTAGAAGAAGAAATCTACATGGAACAACCTCCCAGATGCATAGATCCTGGTCAAGAAGGGAAAGTATGCAGACTCAAGAGATCTCTGTATGGCTTGAAACAAGCCCCCAAGCAGTGGTATGAAAAATTTCATAAAACTTTACTAGACCTAGGTTACACTACTAACCGGTCAGATGCCTGCTTATATACTAAAGAGATAAAGTCTAGCATTGTGATCATCTGTCTCTATGTAGATGACATGTTGATTTTTAGCCCTAATATTGAGGCTATAAAAGACACGAAAAGAAATCTATGTGACAAATTTGACATGAAAGATCTAGGGGAGGCCGATGTGATACTTGGGATAAAATTCATAAAAACCAAGGAGGGTTACCTCTTATCTCAAGGTCATTATACAAAGAAACTTCTAAAGAAGTTTGGGAGTTACGATGTAACTCCGGCCAAGACCCCATACGATCCCAGTGTAAAATTATCAAAGAACATAGAGAATAGTGTGTCACAAGAAGAGTATGCAAAAATAATCGGTAGTCTGATGTTTCTCATGAACTATACTAGACCCGACATTGCATACGCAGTAAACAAACTCAGTCGCTATACCCACAACCCGAGTGTCTCACATTGGGATGCACTAAAATGGGTACTAAGATACCTAAGAGGCACAGTAGACTGGGGCCTAGAATACAAAGGGTCTCCAGCTGTGCTAGAAGGGTATTGTGATGCGAACTGGGTAAACGGTGGCGATGATGCAAGCTCAACAAGTGGATATGTATTCACTATGTGTGGAGCCGCTATCTCATGGAAGTCATCAAAACAATCCTGCATTGCCAGATCAACGATGGAAGCTGAATTTATAGCTTTAAATCTAGAAGGTCAGGAAGCAGAGTGGCTGTGAAACCTACTGGCAGACATGTCGTTGTGGGGGTGTCCAGCACCTGCAGTCCCGATACACTGTGACTCACAAACTACTATCTATGTTGCGCAAAACAGTGTCTACAATGGCAAAAGAAGACACATAAGAGTCAGACATGAGTCTGTGAGGCAGTTAATGCTGAATGGGGTAATCACAATGGAGTTTGTGAGATCTGAAAAGAATATAGCAGACCCCTTCACGAAAGGTCTAAATCGTAAGACTGTCTTTGATACTTCAAGGGAGATGGGTTTGAAACCCAATGAGGTAAGAAATTCGTGATGCACCACATGTGTTGGGCATATGAGATCACGGAAAGACTTACAAAACTGTAAAAAACAGTGACAAATCTGTAGCCTATTACAGGTAGTCTATGCAGAGATAGACTTGACAAATTGAAATGTCTATATGTAGAGATAGACGAAACAGGGATTATTACAAAGTTAATGAGTGCAAATCAGTTCTCTATCATGAACAAGGCCAATCATCAAGATCAACTCAGTTCTATCATAAAGGAAGCATGTCCACTCTGATTACTGAGTCTGAACCTAGCAGAGTCAAATTTCAGTCTCAGCACTCAAAGTTTAAGACTCGGTACGTTTAAGTCAGACAGTATGTACCCATTTGTCACTAATGTCTAACAAAAGGGCACACTAGACCTGAACGCTACTTCTTCTACAGAGATCAGAGGAAGGAGAAATATCAGAACAAGTCGATCACTCTTTTCACAAGGCAAGTTTGGGTCAGAAAAACAGAAGTAATCTGCTATCCCACAATTGTACTAACCGCCTCTATGACTTAAGCAAGATGGTACTTCGACAGTGGTTGTTCCAGACATATGACTGGGAATGCCAAGTGTCTCATGGTTGTTCAACCCAGAGTGGATCAGTGACGTATGGGGATAGACAAAAGGGAAAGATAGTCTGTAAAGGTACTTTAAATGTGCCAGGGCTGCCACATCTGGACGACGTTCTCTTGGTTAGTGGCCTGAAAGCAAATCTTATTAGCATCAGTCAGCTGTGTGATCAGAATTGGAATGTGTGTTTCAACCGAGATTGTTGTAGAGTCCGCAATAAGGCAGATCAAGTTGTAATGGAAGGAACTCGCTCTTCTGACAATTGCTATATTTTAACAAATGAAACTACATGTTTTATGTTAAAAGCAGACGAGTCAAAACTGTGGCATCGACATTTGGGACACATAAATTTCAGATATATGGACAAAGTGATCAAACTAGATGCTGTTCGAGGGAAACCAAAGCTTAAAGTAGAACAAGAAGGAGTTTGTGGTGCATGTGCTATTGGAAAACAAATCAGGGCACCCCACAAAGCAGTAAAGATGATTACTAGTTACTACTGAGAGATGTCTAAAACTGGTTCATATAGACCTTATGGGACCAACTGAGATGTCAATTTAATTTACTATCAGTCTTCCTATAAAATTAACCCTGAAAGAGCAGGAAGTACATGAATCCAATAAATTAATTGAAATAGAACCTCCCTAAATTCACAACTGAAACTTCAAATCCCTTGAATCAGATTAAAGAGAATCTAGCTCGACATAGAGAAAACTATTCTAAAATATTAAGAATTTAAAAGGAACAATCTGCCCAAAACACATCAGAATAGCTCTCCTTTTATAGGGTTTCAAATCAACAATATTCCCTAAAATTACTGCTCTTACCGCATCTTTCTCTATCAAATTCATCTTCAAAAAGTTTTGTTTAATTTCCTCCAGAAATCTTTAGCGAACGAACCGCTCGAAGCATTGCTGACCGAAGCTCTGCGTTGCGCCTTCGACCTCGCCTTCTCTTTCGTTGCTCTGAAACTATTATGGCCTTGGATTCGCTGCTTGTGTTTGTAAACAAAACAAATGAAATAAATAAAATAAATTAAAATACTTATTACTACCTACGGCAAAACAAATAAAATAAAGATAAAGAAAACAAATTAAAGTATGATTAGGGATAATAGCAAGTGGGACCCACTAACTTATTTAATTATGTTACTAATTAATAAGCCTAATTATACTTAAATTTTATTAATTAACTTATCTAATTCTAATATAACAAAATATACTAATAATAATAAAATATAAAATATATATAATAAAATTAACCTATAAAAACTTATTTAAATCAAGGTATAAAATATGCTCATCAGTGGTTTGGGATGTGTTCCCGTATCCTTGTTGAGAGTGTTGAGTCTTGTGTTGACTATTGATCTTGGTTTTTGACTTATATACTTATGTATTCCGTTTCGAAAATGGTTTTACAGTTTATATCTTACTTATGTACATCATTTCACATGTATTGGTGGGTTACCAGCATTATTCGCTGACCGGACGTCGTCCCATGTTTATCTTTGTGATCTTTCAGGTGATGTCTAGACGAGCGCGGTGTCTAGTGCCCGATAGTTTAGTACCTTTCCTTTGCTTCTAGCCTGTGAGCCGATGTATTGATAGACTTATGGTTTTGGGATAGTTGTGTACACAATGCAGATTTGACCGCCGTAGCGTTTATCATTGTTGGTAAACGTGGCATAACACCCCTGTTTGGATTTACTTTTATCCAGTTACCTTTTTATCTTTCGTTGTGCTAGTGTTTTGTTGTGTTATTTGCATGTGTTAAAGCTGTTATTATAGCTTGTTTTGGGGGGGGGGGGTGTTACAGTTGGTATCAGAGCCTAGGTTTGAGCCTAGGAAGAGTTAAGTCTAGACTTTCTAAGTGGTTAAGTGTGGTTTGAGACCTCTAAGAGACCTTAAGTAGCTAAGTGTTAGGATTAGGACTCTAGGTTGCGCGGTGAGCTGTGTGTTGCTTTCTGTTCTTTGCTTGTTTGCTATCTCTTGGTACCGTGTTGTTGTTGTAGAAGTTGCGATGCCTCCTCGTCCCCGAGCATGCACCCCGGAGACCCCGACCAACGAGCAGCTCGCTCAGAATCTCCATCAGCTGACGTAGACGATGCAGACCCTCAGTGAAGCCTTGCTGAACAACAATCAAGTTGCGCCTCCTCCTCCCCCTGCAGGGCACCGTGATGTAGGTCGTTTGGTGTCGGGACATCGGCCGCCAACCTTCGCCGGTGATGAAGACCCGGTAGTCTTGGAAGAGTGGCTACGGGTGTTTGATAAGATCTTCACCGTTGTGGGTTGCCCCGAAGATAGAAGAGTAGAACTGGCAACGTTCTACTTCTGCCAAGAACCAGATCTGTGGTGGGTCCATGAAGGTCCGACCCTCCTTCAAGAGCCTGAGTTTGGCTGGACCGCGCTCAAGGACAGAATGCGCGAGAGGTTCTACCCAGCACATGTGCGAGCCGCCATGTTTGATGAGTTCCTTTACCTGCAGCAAGGATCCCTGTCTGTGGTCGAGTACCACAAGAAGTTCTTGGAGTTGGCGCACTTTGCTAGGATGCTTGTGCCTACGGAGCTTGCTAAGGTTGAGAGATTCGTTTCCGGTCTGAATTATGAGGCACGAAAAGCGTTGACGGTGAGTAGGCCAAGTTCCCTTAAGGACGCGTATCTGAGTGCCGCGGATCTGTATCGCGTTCAGCAGCTTCAGAGAGGATCGTTTGAGCCAGCAAGGAAGAGGGTTGAGAGCGGAGGTTCTTCCACCTTCAAGAAGCCTCGACCGAGTTTTCAAGTCAAGAGCGTGTCATCCTCATCTCAAGAACCTAACCGGATGGAGCAAGGGAATCAAGTCAAGCCACCTCCTTGTCATAGGTGTGGGAAGATGCATGTCGGTCAAAGTTGCAACGGCTTCGCGCTTCAGTGTTTCCGATGTGGAGATCGAGGTCACAAAGTCGCGGAGTATCCTCAGCTAGCCGGTCATAGAGCGTTGCCGCCACCCCCGGGAGCCGGAGGAGCATCGGGAGGTAGTTCGGGTCGTGGAGCAGTTGGAGCTAGGCCACCTGGAAGGGTCTTTGTGATGGCGCGTTCCCAGGCCTAGTCGGAGGGCTTGATGGAGGATGAGTTGGCAGGTAACCCTATCCTAGCCTATCCTTGTTTTTCGCAAATATCGTGTTCTTTGTTGTCTTGAGTGTTATCTTGTGTTCCGCAATTGTCTATTTGAGTTACTTGGCAATCCTTGGCATGCTTTTCTTGACTAGTTATTCTTTTGGAGCTTAGTGCAATCTCTTCTTGCTAAGTGACTTCCTTAGTTTGGCATATAAGTTTCGTTGTGAAGTTGGCAATCCATCCTTGTAATGTCTTCTGATTTGGGTCAATTCTACAATCCTTATACTTGGTTGTTCTTACAACAATTCCTTGTGAGCTCCCTAAATTTTCCAAGTATTCTTTGAATTTGGAAATAGCAAAATTCATACCAAAAATCTTCCCTTATGTAGTTTAAAAGCCAAACCTAATGTTTAATTGTAACCTTTAAGTTTCAAACTCGAGCCTATCCTTTGTCAACCCAACCTCTAAATCACTTGAGCCAATTGTTTTTCTTAGAACTTATCCAATTTTAATTCCATCTGAACCATAAATTCTCATCTTTACCCAAATCCCCAAATTAAATCATCTTTTCCCCAATTTCCCCCAAATCCCTAAAATCTCCAAATTCCCTTTCTCTTTCTTCCCTCCCCACCCGTGTGTAGCCGAGGATCACCCCCACCCGTAGCTTCACTTGCAACCCGCCACCCGCCACCACCACCTGTCCGTCGCTGAGCCACCGCCTCGCCGTCGTCGCAGCAGCCGGAGCTCCGCGGTGCCGCCGCCGTCCTGCTGTGTCGCTGAGAGAAAAGCAGCGAGAGAGAGAGGGATCGGGCAGCGTGAGTGAGAAGAAAAAGAGGAGGAGTTGTGGGCTTCTTTTGTTGAGCTTTGGGTCATCTCTTGCCATGCCTAGAAGATCAAGTTTGGCTAGAAAAGTGGAATGGGTGGATGCCCATTACCTCGTTCTTGAAGGTAAAGCCTTTGATCCAGAATCTTTTCCTAATTCCTTGTTGGATATGCTTAGATTCCAAGGTTTGTTGGATGGGTTTCTCGCCATAAGGGCCGAGACTTACCCGAGTCTGGTTAAAGAGTTTTATCGTCACATGGTTGTGACAAGGGAAGGTGATAAGCTTGAGATCACTTCTAAGGTGAGAGGTGTAAAGTTGGTGCTTTCTGAGAAGAGGCTGGCTCAGCTTTTGAGTTTGTCTGCTACCGGAATGGCTCAATACAGTGGTCATGCTTGGATTAGTACGGATACCATGGGGTACCGTGACTACATGAGCTATTTGTTGGGCCGTACGAGTGGTTTCACTCAAGCTTCAAGGCCGGAGAAAAATTGGTTGTTTGCGGAACAGAGGATCTTGGTTATGTTGGTATCGGATTGTTTGTTGCCTAATAACAACAAAAGCAGTTTGTTGGGAAAGTTGGAGTGCACCTTTGCCTTTTGTCTCAAGAATATGGTTAAGTTCAACTTGCCATCTTTGATGTTGCAACACATGGTGTTTTACCGGGATCACAATCGGAAGAGCTTACCGTACGGGATGGTGTTGAGTTGGATCTTGGTTAGGAAGGGTGTCAGTGTGGATGGTTGTCTCCCGAAGGCTGTGGGAAAGATGGTGTTGGATGCCGCCAACCTTCGGAGTTGTAATCTGTTTCAGATGGATGAAGTTGCAAGAAAAGCACTCGAAGAAAAGGCCGAGTTGGCAGCTGAGCTTGGAATCCATGTCGGGAAGTTGAGCGTTGCCGTTCAGAGCTTGGGAAGTGATGAGGAAGCCGAGGATGAAGCCGATCGTGAGGATGTGGTGGGAGCACCAGAAGTTGCTGAAGAAAGTGATTCGAATAGTGAAGAGAACCGACGAATAAGGGAAGCTCGCACGAAGAGGGAGCATGATGCCATGGCACACGAGGAGCGTGTTATCGCCTTGCTTCGCCAGCAGAACCGCTTGATCGAGGAGGGTTTCGCCTTTATGAAGACGCAGTTCATTGCCGTGCATCAGAGGCTAGACCAGGTTGAGGCCAGTTCGAGCCGCAGAGACGAAGATGAGGAGGAGTCTGAGGAGGCCGAGGAGTCTGAAGAGACCGAGGAGTCGGAGAGTGAGGAGTTCTAGCTTGTGTTGTGGTAATCCCGTTTGCCTTTTTTTTTTGTTTCCTTTTAGCCGTTGTTAGTTCGGTGGTCGTTTGTTGCTCGCCTTGTGTGTTTGCGTGCTTTGCTTGTTACCTTGTTGTTAGCTAGCTTAGTAGTTGGTGTTTGGAGTTAGCGGTCTAGTTCTTGGTTGTTGTCTAGAAGTCGGTGTTGGTGTTAAATCTAGAGTTCGTGATGCTCAATCCAACCCTTTGTTAAACTCTTGCCAATTCTTGATTTGATATAACCCTTCCTTTTTGTTTGGAATTCTTGTGAAATCTTTTGAGTTTTGACCAAAAGAGCTTATTCTTGAACCTCTTGTCACAATGTTGTTTCCTATCACCGTTTGTTCTAATTCGTCATACCCAAGCTTCGGGGACGAAGCTTCTTTGAAGGGGGAGAGGATGTGACACCCCAAAAATCCAAATTCAATTCATGGATTAATTGAGTAACTAATCCTATTTCAATTGAGGAATTAATTTCTAAAATCCTGAAATTTAATAGTTGGGGACTAGTATTTGACTAGTCAACTCCAAAGTCAAGTTGTACCTTGAGCTTTGAAGGGAGTTCCCTTGTTCCTTACACCTTTCTAATGTTAGTAAGGGCATTCTTGACCTTTCACCAAGTGTTAGTATTGTGACCTAACCTAGAAGACATCTTCATTCTATCCCTTACAATTTCTAAAATTTAGCTCTACCTTCTCTCTAGAAAGGTGAGTAGCTTTTCCTCCAAGCTAAGTTGAGACCTTGCCAAGACTTCAAGATTTGCTTCCAAGATTCAACCTTTCACCTGTTTGGGCATCTAGGAGGGTAAGATCTAAGCCTATCTTGTGTTTTTGGTTCCATCTTAGGTGTCTTTTTCTTAAAAGTATGATCTTTATGATCTTTTGGTTTGTTCTTGAAGTGGGTTTGGAAAGTGAACCTTGTGGGGAGCTTGTTGAGGTGTAAAGTAAAGTCTTTTAGTCTACAAGAAGTAACCCATGCTCTACAATACCTATTTTGCTTACCTATATGTGATTTCTTGGATTCTACATGTGTTTTGCTATGAAATGTGAGTGTTGATGCATGATCTTGTGAAAATGCGTATCTAGAGCTTGTGTTTAGGGTTCTTGTATGCCATTGCTTGGCTATTCCTTTGATTCAAGTCATTTTGTTGTATTTGGTGAGATTTGGCATGTTTTGGACTTGAATTTGATCTTGGAGTTGAAAATCCCCGAAGGGATTATTTTTTGGACACAGGGATGTACCCGCGGGCGGAACGACTGGCAAAGCCCTACCCACTGCCCACCCGCAGGTACATGGCCTCGTGGGTATTGTACCCGCGGGCGGAACCATGGGTAGGGGCCTACCTGTGGGTCCAACCGCGGGGAACACAGTGGTGTTGAGATGGGATTTGTTCCCCGTGATTCTTTTGACTCGGTATTTAATCTTTTGACTTCCCGTTGTTCTTTTGTGGAACTATTTGAGTGTCTTCTTGATGTTTTGTATGTCTAGAACTATATGGTAGGAATCCATGTAGGTTTTGGTGTCTTGAATCGTGCTAAGTGTTCAACATTGTGTTTCGTTGAACCGTGATGAGTCTTGTGTGTTCTTCGGAACTACGTTTGGTTTACCCGTTTGATAAGCATGCTAGTTCGGTGTTTAAATGCTAACATGTGTGTTGTTTGTACCTTCCTTGGTTGATGATAACTTGTGTTATTCATCGTTGTTGTTGTTAGACTGTGTTCCATTCCTTGATTGAGTATGTTTCATACCTTCGTTGTAATCCGTTGATTGATTCCTGTTGAAGTGTGACGTGTGTGTGGCTTTACCTGGATTGCACGATTAGTGGTATGGGACACTAGTCACCAAGGTATTGTCGCGGTCCTCGTGGTGGCCGTGACGTGATTATGGAGTTTGTGGCCTTCGTGTAAGGTTCACGTGTTTATGGGGGATAACATTTGTTATCCGAGGCATGTGTTGCCATGTGTGATCGGTACCTCGTGTACTATGAAATCGGTGGTTTTTTGGAGGGACTGTTGGAGGGGGAACGACAGTTCCCGGGGGAATAAGGTTGGACTTGGTGTACAGGGGTCCTGGAGGTAAAGGTTGGAACTAGATATAAGGTTGGGGGTAGCCATAAGGTTGGAACCGGGCATAAGGAAGGCATATCAACTCGTGATGAGTGATGTCACGAGGGCTTGTGTAGCCGTGGTTGTGTGTTCTCTTCTTGTGACTTGTGTAGTCACAAAGGCATGTGTTGCCAATGGTCTTTTCGTTATCCTTTGTGTTGTTGTTAACCTTTGTGGTTTGGGATGTGTTCCCGTATCCTTGTTGAGAGTGTTGAGTCTTGTGTTGACTATTGATCTTGGTTTTTGACTTATATACTTATGTATTCCATTTCGAAATTGGTTTTACAGTTTATATCTTACTTATGTACATTATTTCACATGTATTGGTGGGTTACCAGCATTATTCGCTGACCGGGCGTCGTCCCATGTTTATCTTTGTGATCTTTCAGGTGATGTCTAGACAAGCGCGGTGTCTAGTGCCCGATAGTTTAGTACCTTTCCTTTGCTTCTGGCCTGTGAGCCGATGTAGTGATAGACTTATGGTTTTGGGATAGTTGTGTACACAATGCAGATTTGACCGCCATAGCATTTATCATTGTTGGTAAACGTGGCATAACACCCCTATTTGGATTTACTTTTATCCAGTTACCTTTTTATCTTCTGTTGTGCTAGTGTTTTGTTGTGTTATCTGCATGTGTTAAGGCTGTTATTATAGCTTGTTTTGGGGGGTGTTACAGATAGAAATAGCCGGTTTCGCCTGCTACACCTCAAAAATAGAGCCAAAAAATGTGAAGGAAGTCTTGCAGGATGACTTATGGGTTAAGGCAATGCAAGAGGAACTACATCAGTTCGAAAGAAATCATGTGTGGGATCTAGTTCCAAGACCTGACAGTGTGAACATTCGGAACAAAGTGGATTTTCAAAAACAAAAATGATGAAGTAGGTAACATTGCAAGAAACAAAGCTCGTTTAGTTGCTCAAGGGTATACTCAAATAGAAGGAGTTGACTATGATGAAACATTTGCTCCTGTTGCTAGATTGGAGCCAATCAGAATCTTACTAGCAATGGCATGCATTCTGGGTTTCACACTGTTTCAGATGGATGTCAAGACAGCATTCTTGAATGGTTATTTGCATGAAGATATTTATGTGGCACAACCTAAAGGATTTGAAGATCCAGTTCACCCAACTCATGTCTACAAACTTAGGAAAGCTCTCTATGGACTCAAACAGGCCCCAAGGGCATGGTATGAACGACTGACGCAGTATCTGTTACATCATGGTTATGATCGAGGGAGTGTGGACAAAACGTTGTTTGTTAAAACCACTGAAAGTCATGTTACAATTGCTCAGATCTACGTAGACGATATTGTTTTTGGGTTTACTCTACAGAAGTATATTGATGATTTGGTGGAAGTCATGAAGGAAGAATTTGAAATGTCCATGGTTGGTCAACTGACTTACTTTCTAGGCCTTCAAGTTAAACAAAGTTCTGAATGATACTTTATCTCTTAAGAAAAGTATGCTAAGAACTTGATCAAGAAGTTCGGTCTGGAATCATGTAAGACACCTAGAACTCCTATTTCGGCCTCTACAAAGCTGTCTAAAGATGATGCGGTCCATCAGTAGATTCCATAGTCTATCGAAGTCTGATTTGAAGTCTGCTCTATCTAACTGCCAGTCAACCATACATAATGTTCAGTGTTGGCATGTGTGCAAGATATCAATCTACTCCCAAAGAGTCACACTTGATAGCTGCTAAACGGATTTTGAAATACATCAAGGGTACAATTCAATATGGAATATGGTATTCCAAGGATAGTGAACTGAGTCTGATTGCATAGTGTGATGCCATTGGGCAGGAAACATTGATGACAGAAAAAGCACATCTGGTGGATGCTTCTTTGTTGGGAAGAACTTAGTATCATGGCTAAGTAAGAAATAGAATTCAATTTCCCTGAGTACAGCAGAGGCAGAATACATAGCAGCTGGAGGATGTTGCACTCAACTTGTCTGGATGAAGCAGATGCTGCTGGATTATGGTCTCTCTCAAAATTCTATGACACTTTACTGTGACAATATCAGTGCAATAAACATTTCAAAGAATCATGTTCAACACTCCAGGACCAAACATATTGATATAAGGCATCATTATATCAGAGATTTGGTCGAAGCAAAAGAGATAGAGTTGGAATATATTCAGACAGACAAGCAACTGGCAAACATACTGACTAAGCCTCTAGATGCTAATCGGTTTGAGATTCTCAGATCTGCTCTAGGGATCTGCAGGATGGACTGTTAAGGTAGAACGATAAATCAGAAGAAGGGTTTTTGGTTTTCTCAGCCTCGAGTCAAAATTTCAATCTTTGACTTCCTAAATTAACCCTCTTCTGTTTTGTTATGTAAATATCTTAACCTAGCTTACCCAAATTAAATTGCATCTTTCAAATTTCAAATCTTCCATTTTATCCCTAAAAAGGAGCTATACTGTTGCATCAATCACTTCATAGCTGCATGCATCCTGTCAGCCGCATTAATTATCGTTCCTCACCCTTGGGATTATAAATTTTGTCTGATCGTTCCTAGTGAAAATGAAGTCCTCAACACAACTTTGTTCTCTGGAAACCTTCTCTCAAATTTCTCTGCCTAGGGTTTTTCCACACCCTCTCCTTCAAAACATACGCAGATATGGTTGTTGTGGCCAACAAGGGCTGGGCTGAAGTGTATGTTATGGCCGAGTGAAGCTAGAAGCGAATAGAAGGGAAAAAGCGGGAAGTGAAGGGAGAACGCCATGAAACAAATTCAACCCTAATAACAATATATTATAACAAAATCCATCATCTACTGTCTATCACTACCACTACCTATCAAACAACGCATAAAGCTCAGAAAAAAATTGAGAAAGAAATTACCGCCGTTGGGTGAACTTCCGTGTGACCGCCGCTGTCTATCACCGCCGCACGACACTCTACTGTCTATCACCGCCGCTGTCGCTACCGTTCTGCTATTGTTGTTTTTGCTCCGCCGTGGGCAATGGGTGGGCGACAAAAGCGCTATGTCTGCCGCCGGCTGTGACCAGCGTTGAGGAGCTTCGTCGCGGCGTTAGAGAAGAAGGTGTTGAAGAGCTTGGTCGTGTCGTTGGAGAAGTAGGAAGCGGGAATTGAAGATTGAAGAATAGCCCTAAATTCAACTATTAAAGTATTAAACTATATATACTATAAAAATAAAAATAAAATAAAATAATAAGATATATGGCGGTTATACAACCGCATACTCTAAATAATTAAAAAAAATTAAAAAATAAAAAAATAAAACGTATATACGGCGGTTGTTTAACAATCGTCGTCTATTAAGTGACATAAGTATATAATAGAAGGCGGTTGTTTAAAAATTGCATCTATTAAGTGACATAAGTATATAATAGAAGGCAGTTATTTAACAACCGACGTTTATTAAGTGACGTAGTATGTAATAGAAGGAGGTTGTTTAACAACCACCATTTATTAAGTGACGAAAGTATATAATAGAAGGCGGTTATTTAACAACCGCCGTCTATTAAGTGACATAGTATATAATAGAAGGCGGTTGTTTAACAATCGCCGTCTATTAAGTGACATAAGTATATCATAGAAGGCAGTTATTTAACAACCACCGTCTATTAAGAGACGTAGTATATAATAGAAGGCGGTTGTTTAACAACAACCGTCTATTAAGTGACGTGGTATATAATAGAAGGCGGTTATTTAAAAAACAGTCGTCTATTATATGTCGTAGTATAACAACATATATTAGAAGGCGGTTATTTAAAAAACCGCATTCTATTAAGTGACGTAGTCTATCATTTTTGTAGTAGTGTGGGAGGAGAAATCACTCACCAGAGAGTGCTCGGAAGCATGTGAATACGCTTCTCTAACTAGCAATGAAGAAGAAGCTGAAGTTGGACCCTGTTCTTCGAGACGAGATCCTTGTCACGGTGAATCTGACTACCCTGAGTTCTATGAGAATTGGTCAGACGATGATACAAGCAACCTTTTGGTGATGGCTTCTGAAGTAGATGATGATATTAGCCCTGCCTCTATTGACGAACCAGAAGACATGAATCGTGCAGGGGCATTCCTCAAATACTTTGCGCAAAGGGCTCTGGAATGTGAGGAAATTTCTCGTAGACGGGCAGAAGCACATCCTCTATATCTTCAAGCAGCCCAGGAGGAAGCTAAGCGTCGAATCGAGTTTCTACAAAACATGTCAAATACTTCTGACACTCCTATTGAAATTTCTCCTGATAAGCCTTCTGAGTTGTTATCTGTTGATGATGAGTCTGAGCTACCTATTGAGAAGTCTGATATTAGTCCAGAGTCTGCAACACTCTTAGTGTCTGCTAAGCCTATTGTATCTGATGATCCACCGCAGTTGCCCACTGTAAAATCTGAGTGTGCAAAACCTGTTCTTAAGACTGAATCTGAGGGGATTGTTAACGAGTCTGATGATATTGATAAATTGAGTCTAGTTTTGTATTCTTCGGATGTTGATTGTTCGGTGGTTTCTTTTAACCCTGTGTCTACTCTATATGATAAGCCCTCTGTTGAGAAGTGCCCAGTTGAATATCCACAAAAGGAGTCTGTAACACCCCCAAAAAACATGCTATTTTAAAGCCTTAAACATGCAGATAACTAAACCAAACAACAAACACAACGGAAGACTGAAAGATAGATAGATATATATAAACTGGAATACGGGGTGCTACGCCACGTTCACCAAAGGGATGAACGCACAGGCAACATCTGCAATGTTTAAATCTAAACCCATTGTCTCATTGTTCTACATCTAAGCTGGCTCACAGGCCACAAAACGTAAGGGAGAAGCTATACTAGCAAGCACTAGACCGCGCACTCGTCTAGACATCACCTGAAAGAACACAATAAACATGGGACGACGCCTGGTCAGCGAGTAATGCTGGTAACCCACCAATACATGTGAAATAACATACATAGGTAAGATATAAGTTTGTAAAGCCATTTTCGAAATGGAATACATATATATATATATATATATATATATATATATATATATATATATATATATATATATATATATATATATATATATATATATATATATATATATATATATATATATATATATATAAGTGCAAAACCAAGAGTAATTGTCAACAGAAGACTTAACACTCTCAACAAGAACACGGGAACACATCCCAAGACCACAAGGACAACAACAACTCAAAAGGATAAAGACAAGACCAACGGCAACGCATGCCTTTGTGACTACACACGTCACAAGAAGAGAACTCACAACAAGGGCTACACAAGCCCTTGTGACATCACCCATCACGAGTTGATATACCTTCCGTATGCCCAGTTCCAACCTTATAGCTACCCCCAACCTTATATCTAGTTCCAACCTTTACCTCCAGGACCCCTGTACACCAAATCCAACCTTATTCCTTCGGGAACCGTCGTTCCCCCTCCAACAGTCCCTCCAATAGAACCATCGATTTCAACACGAGGGTACCGATCACACACACGGCAACACATACCTCTCCCAAAACACGTGAACCTTACACAAAGGTCACAACTCCATAATCACGTCATGGCCACCACGAGGACCACTGCAATACCTTGGTGACTAGTGTCCCATACCACTAATCGTGTAATCCAGGTAAAGCCACACACGCATCACACCTCAACAGGAATCAATCAACGGATCACAACGAAAATATGAAACCATACTCAATCAAGGAATGGATCACAGTCCAACAACAACAATGAATAACACAAGTTATCATCAACCAATAAGAAGGTACAAACAACACACACACTAGCATTTAAACACCGAACTAGCATGCTTATCAAACGGGTAAACCAAAAGTAGTTCCGAAGAACACACAAGACTAATCACGGTTCAACGAAACACAATGTTGAACACTTAACACGATTCAAGACACCAAAAACTACATGGATTCCTACCATATAGTTCTAGACATACGAAACATCAAGAAGACACTCAAATAGTTCCACAAAAGAACATTGGGAAGTCAAAAGACCAAATACCGAGTCAAAAGAATCACGGGGAACAAATCCACCAATATCCACAACACGTACCCCGCGGGTGGGCCCACGGGTAGATTTTTAGAAAGTGTAAGGAAAGAATGAAGGTGGTCTACTAGGTTAGGTTACAATACTAACACCAAGTGAAAGGTCAAGAATACCCTTACTAACTTAAGGAAGTGTAAGGGAACAAGGGAACTCCTTACAAAGCTTAAGGTACAACATTGACTTTGGGGTTGACTAGTTAATTACTAGTCCCTGACTATTGAATTTTCGGGATTTTAGGAATTAATTCACCAACTGAAATAGGATTAATTACTCAATTAGTCCCTTAATTGAATTTGGATTTCGGGGTGTCACATCCTCTTCCCCTTCAAAGAAGCTTCGTCCCCGAAGCTTGGGTACGACGAATTAAAAGCAAACGGTGAAAGGAAACAACATTGTGACAAGAGGTTCAAGAACAAACTCTTTTGGTCAAAACTCAAAAGATTTCACAAGAATTCAAGGTAAGAAAGGATTCAAAACAAGGATTGGCAAGAGTTAAACAAACGGATATTTTGAGCATAACGAACTCTAGCCCCAACACAAACACCAACTTCTAGCCAACAACAAAGATCTAAACAACTAACTCCTAGCGCAACCCATAACTAACTATTCACCCAAACTAGCAAGCAAGAACAAACACACAAGACAAACATCAAACAACTACGAACGGTAGCAACAACTAAAAGATAACAACAAGCTAAAGAAAGAAGACGAGATTGCCACAACTCCACCCTAGAAGGACTCGCTATCTGACTCCTCGGTGTCTTTATCAGACTCTTCGTCGGCTCTTCCTCGGCTAGAACTGGCCTCAAGCTGGTCCAACCTCTAGTTAACTGCGACGGATGGCGTCTTCATAAAAGCAAAGCAACTAAACCAACTACTCAAACTACAAGCTAACAACCACGACAAACAAGAGAGAACGACTAAACGCACAACTGAGGAAACAACTACCAATGAACCTACTAACAAAGCAAGCAAGGGACGCAACAAGGTTCCACAACGAAAACGGTCGCCTTGCGAAACGGATGACAAAGCTTAAGAGATGGGTTGCAAACGAGGTTTTAAGCAACAAAGGTGTTCGCCACTAACCAAAGTTAGAGAAAACAAGGGTTTAAAGTAAGGTAGTAAGATTGATAGGCTAGGTCACAACGAAGTTCAACACCAAAACCGTTGGTTAACAAAACGAGAGACAAGACTTAGAGTTAGGTTGAGGGTTCACAAAGGTAAGACAAGAAAGAAAGATAAGGTGATAGATAAAACATTTACCCGAAAGGAAGCTAACTTCACACCGAGCCTAACTCCTGCTCAAAACTAGCCAACGATCTACTCAAAATGAGACGGCTCAGCTAAGGAACAAGCCACAAACAGAAACTAACACCACAAGAACCCTAAACTAGATCACTCGGGATCACAGAACTAGGGTTGCATCTTCAACTGATCTTTGTCGGCTTCTTCAACCAAAGGAAACAAGGTACTCCCACTACTTAACTTGAGCTCAACGTCTATGTGAACTTGATTTGTCACTTCCGACAAGGCTACAACTGGCAGATCCAAAACACGAGTTGGATGTCCTTCTCTCCAGCTCTTGGGCTAACTTGATGAAGGCTACCAACTTAACACTTGCATTAGCACACCTCTTCCAACTCACTACAAAGCAACGCTTGAAACTTCAAAACTTCAGTCCGGATGAAAGGTTCAAAACAGGAACGGTAACAAAGGAGAAAGGTAACTCAGGGGAAAGAAGGCTCACAAGAAGAGATGCGGTTCAACGGTAAGGATTAGAGTGCAAGGTTTGGGGTTCGAAACTCAAGGACCACGTTACTTAGGAGTAGGATCAAAGTCATCAAAGTTGCAACTTAGGAAATAAGGTTGCCACCTTGCACAGAATCGTTAGAAGCGGGGAATACAAGAACGAGGTTCGATTCAAAGGGGAAAAATCAAGGTGAGAGTTTAGGTTCAACAATTCGAGGACCATGTTGATAAAGAAGAAGAGAATTGTAAACGAGTTTACAACTTAGGGAGTAAGGAATCAATTACTAGTCCCTGACTATTGAATTTTCAGGATTTTAGGAATTAATTCACCAACTGAAATAGGATTAATTACTCAATTAGTCCCTTAATTGAATTTGGATTTCGGGGTGTCACATAGTCTGTTGAGACTATTGCTGAACAGTCAGAAAGCCCCCGTCCTTATGAGTCGATTGATGGTGTCTCTGTCCATACATCTTCCAATCTGGCTGACTGCCTCGACCATATTCTCCACTTTATGGGATTACCCTCTACTTCAATACCTGAACCATACAAAGTCATATGTCTAACGAATGATCCTTCTATTCCAACAGACAGTGATGATGAAAAAATTCTTGCTGAAGTCTACGGTTCACAAGCTCCATCCTCTGACCCAATTGGGTCTCTAACAGTGGAAGAGACAGCACACCCAGATTCTACATCTTTCAAAATTAGAGAAGTCACCAAGCTTCTTGCATCCTCTAATGTCCACGTGATGCGGCCCAACATATGAAGATCCATTAAGAATACTAATTGGGCCAATCACAAGGCCCAAGTCCAAACAATTAAGGCAACTCTTCATTGGTGATGTTCAAAGATGGTGGAAATCCAAGTCAAGCCCATTTGCAAAATATGAAGAATAACTCAAGGCTTTTTTATAATTGTTTAAGTGTTGATTTTGGTGATTAAATTAGGCCCAAATCAGCCCTATTATTTTTGGTCATCATTAATTTAAATTGTTCGGCATAAAACACTAGTTGTATTTAGAAAGGATTCCTTAAATCCTTTTCTAAATAAAACTCTATTTACTTGTTTTCTAGATTAGGTTTAGGACTCTTTTTCCCATTGTATTTAGATTACAATGCTGCCCTATACCTATAAATAGGGCACATCCATATCAGTTTTAGACAGGCTTTAATTCAATAAAATTCTTAAGTTTTTCTTTACACTTGTGTAAGAAACCTTATGGCTAATTGTGGACTCAATTAGTGGCTAGTCGTGGACTCGACTAGCAAATTGATTCGTGGAATCGAATCAATCTTACTTTCTTCAACCTTAGATTTAGGTTCGTGGACTCGTTCTTGAATCGAAGGAAACTAGATCCGAATCTAGTTGATTGAAGATTGCAACATCGAGGTACTTGAAGCTACATGGGATTCTTCCAAGTCTTTGAGGATTCGAGACAAAGGGTTTCTCGTGAGGTTTAAGGTATTTTGATCCATCTCTATCTTTGCATTGAGAGTAATCTTGGGACAATACTCCATCTTTATGTGAACCTTGGACTAGGTTCATATCAATTTGGTATCAGAGCCTAGGTTTATCTCATTATCATTAGAAATTTGGTTTCTTTGGTTCCCTAGGTTTATCTCGTTCTTATCTTACATACTACTTTTATTCGTGTCTTATTCATTAAAAACCCCCAAAAAATTTTCCTTTGCATTCTTGATTGTGTTCTTGAATCTTGATACATGTTGTCCAGTTTCTTGAAAAACAATCCCGAAAAAGTTTTCCTTTTTTACCATCCAATATAAACGAGACCTCGCACCTCCTAAGCACCATATTATCACACATTCTGTCAGGAAAACAAACCCCATATCACCCTTACCTATATCCAAAGCTCATTTACGCGCAATCACGTCGCAATCACACCCTGTCCAGATTTCCGCGTTCTGTGACCAGTTTCAAAGAATGACCTATATCTCGAGATCCACTGGTTAGTTTTATCTGAAATTTTGATATGTTTTAGATCTCTTCTGGGGCGTTCTATTGATATATTATTCACTTTCTAATTCCTTACAGCCATTGAGATATTGATCTTCGAAGTAAGGGCAGCGTTTCTGTTTTTCTGGGTGATTCTTGAAATTCTTGGTTCTGTTTTGAAGGGGTTGTGTGGATCCTCTTGGTCCGAAATTTTTTTTGATATTTACAGTAGTTATTTGGAGGTTACTTATCAAAAAAAATCAAAAAAAAATCAAGAAAGTTAAAAAAAAAAAGCAAAAAAAAAAAAAAAAAAAAAAAAAAGAGAAAGCTATAAAGAAGAAGAATAAGGTTGGGGAAAGAATCCAATGAAGAGTTGCCTTAATTGTTTGGACTTGGGCCTTGTGATTGGCCCAATTAGTATTCTTAATAGATCTTCATATGTTGGGCCGCATCATCTTGGGTTCAAGTGAGGGAAGATATGCGCCTAACTTTTCGTCCTAAATCTTTTTTCTATGATCTTGAAAGAAAATTGCAGGGAACGGTGCAAGGAAAAAAGTCAGTTGATGAGTACTACCAAACTACAAATATTTTGCTTAAATAGGGAGACATACATGAAGAAGAGACAAAAACTGTTCCTCGTTTCGTACATGGATTGAACTTAGAAATTCGATGTGGAATGAGTATTCAGAGATATGACACCCTTTATGATGCCTTGTATGCTACACGTGAATCTGAGGCAAAAATCAAAGAGATGAAATTGTACAAGTCCAACAATGGTGCATCAAGATGGAACAACACAAGTTCCACCCCTAAAAGGCGTGATGAACATCCCCCTCCAAGAGATGATTCACAAGAAAAAGGTAAGGAAATGGTAAGTGAGGCAGTGAGGCCTCAACATGATAGAGAATTGATTTGTTATAGATGTAATGGGAGAGGCCACATAGCTCGTGATTGCCCTAACAAAAGGGTAGTTAAGATAACAAAACAATCTGAAAATTTTGCTTCTTGTCTTGAATATAAGTCTAAGGATGAGGTATGTGACCATTTTGAAACTCTCAATGAACATGTTGAGGGAGAACCATTCATACCTTTAGATTCTGATTCTAAATATGTTGCTAGTGAGTCTAGTCATACTGTTGTTGTTAAGGAAGTTTTGAATGTTCACCCTTTAAAAGAAGATGAGTCTCAAAGAGAAAATATATTTTGTACTAAAAGGTCAATTAAAGAGAATGCTTGTGCTATGGTAATAGATTCTAGAAGTTGCACAAATGTGGCTAGTGCAGCTATGATTAAATTTCCCCAGTTACCTTTGCTTAATCATCCAAATCCTTATTGTTTGCAATGGTTAACTGATGTAGGAGAAGCTAGAGTAACCAAACAGGATCTTATTCCTTTATCTATTAACAGTTACTCTGATGAAATCTTGTGTGATAATATCCCAATGCAGGCTGCTCATATCTTGTTAGGTAGACCATTGCAATTTGACAGAAAAATAAGTTCTGATGGAATGAGGAACACTTATGTGTTTCACATGAATGGAGTTACATATTTCTTGTCTCGTTTGTATCCTAAACAAGTAGAAGAAATTCAATTGACATTGATGCAAGCTCTCAAACCAGCCTCAAAGAATGAAGAAATCATAGTGAGAAAAGTGGAACCTCCATGTTTGGAATTGCAATCACCACTCCAATCTTCTATTTCGGTTTGTAGCCAAACAAAGGGACCACAATCAGTGATACAGTGGAAAGGACCAGCCCAAGGTGTCAAAGTGCAACCTCTCTTGGTAACTACAAAGGATATTAAGCAAGAGAAAAGAAGGGGAGTAACTATTTACTCATTTTTATTTCAAAAGCATGCATTAAAATTCTCTAGATTTGTTTGTCATGTTTCTATTAATGAGCTCCTTGCTAGATGTGTTAGAAATTTGTTTGCGTCCGTACATCCGAGATTCCTTAATTTTGATTTTACTAAAACTTTATTTGATAGAGATAAGGAATCACTGGGAAGTTATAAGGCACATTTGAAAACTTCTTATGTGAAATACTACTTGCTCAAGGGGTTTTCTTTCAAAGTCAATGGGATTGGCACTTTTTGCTTGGATTTGAGCAATGGTTTAATTATTGATTCACATAAGGGACAATTTGATTTTCCAAAGAGTGATGATGTTTTGCATGGATATTTTCATTGGCCAAAGAAGAAAAAAGATGTAGAATCTTATGTTCATAATTGTGCTACTTACCACCACAATGCATCTAAATCATTACTTGATATTTTCATGGATTTTGTGTTTGGTTTAGCCTTAAGCTCTAGGTGGAAAGATTTTGTGCTTATTGACAATTCAAACAAGATGCATAAATTTAATATGTCTCATTTCGTTGAATTATTACCATCCAGAATGTTTAAATTCCCTGATGTGTCATTAGACTTAATTGCCTTACTTGTTGATTGTAGGATGATGATTGGAGCGACTCATGTCAAGCATCCCAAGAAAAAGTTCCACGAGCGTGATAAAACAGAAAGTGAGCTTGCTACTTTGTCTTTCACTGAAGATTTGGATTCGAGGACGAATCCTTTTCAAGAATGGGAGAATAATAGGAACCAATACACATGGAATCCAGAAAGGGTAAATAGTGGGCTCATCAAAAGGCCCATAACGACGACCTTAAAACATCATTGGTGGAAGAAACAACAAAGACCAATAATAAGTCCATTCGATAGAGGAAAATGTTATAGTGGCCAATTTCAAGTGATATCATGGATCGAAGACAATGCTTACAAGATTCGAGGTCGAATCATTTTCAAGAAGGGGAGGATGATGCGGCCCAACATATGAAGATCCATTAAGAATACTAATTGGGCCAATCACAAGGCCCAAGTCCAAACAATTAAGACAACTCTTCATTGGTGATGTTCAAAGATGGTGGAAATCCAAGTCAAGCCCATTTGCAAAATATGAAGAATAACTCAAGGCTTTTTTATAATTGTTTAAGTGCTGATTTTGGTGATTAAATTAGGCCCAAATCAGCCCTATTATTTTTGGTCATCATTAATTTAAATTGTTTGGCATAAAACACTAGTTGTATTTAGAAAGGATTCCTTAAATCCTTTTCTAAATAAAACTCTATTTACTTGATTTCTAGATTAGGTTTAGGACTCTTTTTCCCATTGTATTTAGATTACAATGCTGCCCTATACCTATAAATAGGGCACATCCATATCAGTTTTAGACAGGCTTTAATTCAATAAAATTCTTAAGTTTTTCTTTATACTTGTGTAAGAAACCTTATGGCTAATTGTGGACTCAATTAGTGGCTAGTCGTGGACTCGACTAGCAAATTGATTCGTGGACTCGAATCAATCTTACTTTCTTCAACCTTAGATTTAGGTTCGTGGACTCGTTCTTGAATCGAAGGAAACTAGATCCGAATCTAGTTGATTGAAGATTGCAACATCGAGGTACTTGAAGCTACATGGGATTCTTCCAAGTCTTTGAGGATTCGAGACAAAGGGTTTCTCGTGAGGTTTAAGGTATTTTGATCCATCTCTATCTTTGCATTGAGAGTAATCTTGGGACAATACTCCATCTTTATGTGAACCTTGGACTAGGTTCATATCACCACGTATCTGAGACCAGCAATTCTGTATCTCCGAGTCCTACAAAGAGCTCCCCTGTCAGAGAAAGGCAAAAGTCCAAAAGAAAAGGAGTTCCAAAGAAAGTTGTTGTGGATGCTGGTGATGAACATACCGAATCTACTCAACCAGAGAAGAGAAGAAGGTCGGCTGATTTTGAGAAGGCTTAAAGTGATCCGCTGGTCAGACAAGTTTTTAAGACCCTGAGGTCTTCTGTTAAAAATAAGGCTCATATAGTTGTTCCGCCAACAACAAGCAGAAAGATGAAAGTTGCAACAAAGGCAAGAGGAAGGAGTGTTACTCCTGATGTGCAGAATGTTTCTGAAAGTCCTGATACTTCTGTTTACAAACCACAGTTTGTCTCTGCAACTGCTCAAGACAAATGGTCTACAATGGTGAGACGTGAGCTGATCATACAACGATCAGTGGATGAGAATCAATTGAATTTAGTCTATGATATATTGCCTCTACTGAGTGATGTTGGTCTGCTGAAAACAGTGACATCCATTTGTCCTTATTCAAAGTTGCTGACTTACGAATTCTACTGCAACCTAAATGAGGAGATTGATAATCTTACTCGTTAGAAGTGCCAACAAATCTTCATTAGGGGTAAGTGGTATGTGTTCGGACCAGGCATGATCAATCAGTACTATGGGTTGAAGACAGTTGAAGAAGACGAAATTTCTGACTGGGATTTGGTTGCAAAGACCCTCACTGGAGGACTAGCACCTGTTTGACCAACTGGTGATAATGATACCTTGTCCAGCAATCAATTTACCTCCAAGTTTGTTATTCTACACCGGATTGCTTTGCACAACTGGCTTCCATCAACACATTTTCATACAGTCGGAAAGACTCTAGCTGCTCTTCTGTTTCGAGTTGGAACCAAGATGACCATTGATTTAGGGAGATGGATCTTCTATCATATTCTGACTTTGATACATCCCAGGGAACCGAAGGTACGACTTCTGTATCCTAATCTCATCTTTGGTGTGCTAAATTCCCAGGGTTTGATTCCGATGCAAAGTGAGATCATTGCTCCCTCTCTGCTGTATACTGTGGATCCACGTCATTTGACTGGCAAACATATCCGGGATGTTACGCCTGTTGATGCTCCGCATACTTCTGAGGCTGATACTGCTATTGAGGATACCCCGTATGCTCGAGATGTGCAGCTGTCCCTGTGACTAAAGGCTCGTGTGTCTGAGCTGAAGACTGTGAGTAAAATTATCTCAAATCAGCTCAATGCGGCCCGCACTGAACTTGCAATTGTTCTACTTCGAATGAGTTTGACTGAGTCTGCTGCTGGTGAAAATGTGAAGACTGGCAGTGAAGGTCCCTCTAATGCTTAACGTGTCCTTTGTCTATCTTTGGCAAAAAGGGGGAGTGCTATAACTCAGGAGGAGTTTTTGTGATGGTGTTTTGTGGTTGGTTGAAGTACCTTCTGGCCCTGTCTGAGCGTGTTTTTGTGGCGTGTTTTTGTGAAGAATTGATCTGCTCTATGTTTTTATCCAGCACGGCTTGTGTGCTGATGACTTTATGGGTTGTAAATCAAACAATATTTCCTTTGCGAACTGTTGCCAGTATTATTTTTTTTTTATTATGCACTTCTCTATCTTTAGCTAAGATGTTTTATCCTTAGTTGAGTTGTTTTGCCAAGTAATAGTCAAAGGGGGAGTGTGTTAATGTTTTATTTTTGAAGAAAAACCCCAACATATAATTGGCAATATTATTCTGGCAAATTAAGATAGGGTTTAGGTTGGTGTCTATTTGTCCTTAGAGAAGAGTGACTGATCAGTACAATCAACATACGCACTGCTAGATCAAGCCACTAAAGATCTGATAAAGGAAAGTTTTCTAAAAAGCTGGGATGCGGTTATGAGATGACAGTTTTGGAAAGAATATCAGCGGATCAGCGTGAAAGGTATGGACCGAATCTTAAAGATTTCTTTCTTCACAAAAAGTCCTACCATCTACGATCAGAGATATATTTGGAGAGTGTCCATATCAAGAAGTATATATATCCTGATTCGTTCAAGAATTAGGGTTGCATTAATTGAAGCCGCAACTCTCTATACTAAACAAATTACACATCTCTGGTTGTCATGCCTCTTCTCAAGACAATAAGTTCTTAGTGATTATGAAGATCAGAACAACTTGAGAAGTATCAACGTTGCTCAAATGATAGGACGCGAAGATCACTCAGTTGTGGGAACAACGTGGGACTGCGTCATTAATAGGAACCAATACACATGGAATCCAGAAAGGGTAAATAGTGGGCTCATCACAAGGCCCATAACGACGACCTTAAAACATCATTGGTGGAAGAAACAACAAAGACCAATAATAAGTCCATTCGATAGAGGAAAATGTTATAGTGGCCAATTTCAAGTGATATCATGGATCGAAGACAATGCTTACAAGATTCGAGGTCGAATCATTTTCAAGAAGGGGAGGATGATGCGGCCCAACATATGAAGATCCATTAAGAATACTAATTGGGCCAATCACAAGGCCCAAGTCCAAACAATTAAGGCAACTCTTCATTGGTGATGTTCAAAGATGGTGGAAATCCAAGTCAAGCCCATTTGCAAAATATGAAGAATAACTCAAGGCTTTTTTATAATTGTTTAAGTGCTGATTTTGGTGATTAAATTAGGCCCAAATCAGCCCTATTATTTTTGGTCATCATTAATTTAAATTGTTTGGCATAAAACACTAGTTGTATTTAGAAAGGATTCCTTAAATCGTTTTCTAAATAAAACTCTATTTACTTGTTTTCTAGATTAGGTTTAGGACTCTTTTTCCCATTGTATTTAGATTACAATGCTGCCCTATACCTATAAATAGGGACATCCATATCAGTTTTAGACAGGCTTTAATTCAATAAAATTCTTAAGTTTTTCTTTACACTTGTGTAAGAAACCTTATGGCTAATTGTGGACTCAATTAGTGGCTAGTCGTGGACTCGACTAGCAAATTGATTCGTGGACTCGAATCAATCTTACTTTCTTCAACCTTAGATTTAGGTTCGTGGACTCGTTCTTGAATCGAAGGAAACTAGATCCGAATCTAGTTGATTGAAGATTGCAACATCGAGGTACTTGAAGCTACATGGGATTCTTCCAAGTCTTTGAGGATTCGAGACAAAGGGTTTCTCGTGAGGTTTAAGGTATTTTGATCCATCTCTATCTTTGCATTGAGAGTAATCTTGGGACAATACTCCATCTTTATGTGAACCTTGGACTAGGTTCATATCAGTCATTGAAGTAGACTGCATCAAAGTTAGCTCTCCAATTGAAGGGATTTCATTGGACTTCTGCATGCGTGGCTCTCCGACTTCAACAATCCACAAAACCTTTGTAGACTGGGTACTCACCTTGTGTGGGGCACTTGGGTGAGATTGTTGTTTTCTCTACCTTTGTACATAGATGAATGATTTTTCATTTTGTCATCAACAAAACACTTCAAGTGGCACTTCAAGTGAGCCAACTGAACAACCGGTCAGGCAAAAAAAGAAACGTTCAAATAGTAGACTTTCACCTAAACCGAATCGAATACCGAACCGAAACCGAAACTGAACCGAACCAAACTTTTCAAACCGAAACCGAAACCGAAACCGAACTCTATTTTAAACCGAATGGTGTAATTTTTTTAAAATCGAAAAACCGAACCGAAACCCGAAGTGCCCAGCCCTAATCATATCATCATTCAATCATCATTTAACCATCATTCAATCATCATTTGTGACACTCAATCACACTGCACTGGCGCCACGGGACCAATCGCATGTCCCGAACATGAGGGTTAATGCGTATAGCATTAACACGGCCCCGCAGCACCCTACCTCATACCGCGGCATGAAGGGAGTTGATCGCAACCAACCCATAGAGGACCGCTGACGAACTCAACGTCGGACCACGACCCGACACACCGCTGACGTGCATAGTCGGTGGACCGTGATCCCCTTTACAAGGGGGGACTTACGACCCTACACACCGTTGATGCGTACAGTCGGTGGACCGTAGCGGATCAAGCCCTACACACCGCTGAGGAACTCAGTCGGTGGACAAAGATCCTCGGAGACTACGACCCTACACACCGCTATCCCATCACTCGGTAGATCGCAGCCAGCCGTAGCCCTACACACCGCCTGATTACTCAGGTCGGTGGACTACAGCCTTCCTCAGCTTGTTGGCCCTACACACCGCCTGGCGCGTCCAGGTCGGTGGGTCATATCACCGAGGCCCATGTGGACCTGAAGTCCTATATAATCTTTATATACCTGACCGATCTCAACCAGCCTGGTTAACAGTTAGGATGGTTCTCAACCCATTCAACTGCCCGTATAGTGGACCGCAGCCCTATATAATATTTATATACCTGACCAATCTTAACCGGCCTGGTTAACAGTTGGGATGGTTCTCAGCCCATTCAACTGCCCGTATAGCCAACTTGATCGCAACCAAGTTTGGGAAACATGCATCACGTAACACACAATAGCACATAATAGCACATTGGGAAGGGAGGAGACATGTAATTATGCTTACGTGTGATCATTCACATACTAAGAATAGTCCTAAGGGGTTCATACAACTTCCACCTAGGTCAACAAGTTACCAATTCAACTAGCATGCAATTCCTAAAACTCTTTTATCCTACGAACGGCACCTGAAACATCAAACTAGACTCAAGCACGACAAACGGGGACCGTTGGGACACCACGGGGAATGGGGGACATCAAACGGGGAAGCTGGGGACCCGGGGTGGGTAACGGACCAGCGGGTAGCCGGTGGGTGGAGGGTCACCCGCCGGCTACCCGCCGAAGATCACTGCCCGGCAGCGGGTTGCCGGCTGGCGGACGCCTGCTCGCCGCCTGCCCGCTGCCCGGCGGTGATCTTCGGGCAGCGGGTAGGTAGCGGGTACCCCTACCCCCCACTGACTCTTTCATCACAAATTCGTCCCGGGATCCTTTGTGGAACCCGAAACCATGCTTAGACACTTTTAAACGCAATTAACGACACCACGTAGGCACTTAACGGATCAAAAGCAAGAATCACGTATAACTCTTCCTATTATGACTTCTAAACATAAACAACACCCGAACATGCGAATTCCTACCCAAATATATATCAAGATATAACACAAATTCCCAATCCACCCTAGGGCTCTAATCCCTCCCAAATCATCAAAATCCCAATTTATCTTTAACATCAAGAAATATCAAGATTTGTCAAGAATCATCACATCAATATCAAGAACCTCTTTTCAACATTAAGATCATCAAGATTATCAAGAATACACATAAATCATCTTATCAATCATCAAGAATATATCACAAATAGCATAGAGGAATTAATCAAGACACAAGCATATAGAAGGAGGCCAAGGAAGGAGATTATAGCGAAGAAAATAGGTTTTGTTGAGACATGGGTTACCTCTTAGCCTTAATTAATTTCCTTGGCTATGAAGGGTCTTTCTTTAAAATTTCTTCTTTCTTGATTTCTCCTAAGGGAATTCTTGGAACTTCTTGTGTGGTGAGAGATTATTTGTGGTGTGAGTTCTAGGTGCCTCCTATGTCCCCTATTTATATAATTAAGAGTCCTAATTAGGGTCTAAGTGGCATAGGTTTACTAATTCTATTTCTTATAGGACTAAGGGATTGGCTTTAGGGATAAAGGCCCATGGACTATGGTGGACCCCTTTTAGCTAATTAATGGATTTTTTAATTCTCTTTTTAGGGTGGGTGATAATTTAATTGATTTGGTTTAGGGGCCGTAACACGGGGTGTTACAAGTCCAGTATTCTGGTTGCTAGAAACTAAATCAATATCCATATACAGAGAATATGCAAAATTACAAATAACTAAACTTAAAGAAATAACTGAAAGAAATGTTTTAAAGTACTCAAAGTGCAATAAGTGTAATGTCAATAGGAAAAACTAAATTAAGTGCTATTTCGAAAACCAAGCAAAGAAACGAAGAATTAAAAATCAGGAAAATGAGATTGCAAATAAATAAAAATAAAGCTCTAAGAAATATAACAAAGCAGTTTGTAAATTAGAAAATAATTACTTTGCAATTTGAAATGCTCAGAACCAATCAACAATCATACTTAATTAACTAAAAGAAATTGCAGGTAGAAAATAAGGCATGAAAGATAATAAAATAACCTTAAATCAAGACAATAAAAGAATAAAGACTAAAAGCATAGAATCAATTATTTATAAATAACAATTAATATCTACTGCAACTAAGCTTGTAAATAGCAATACTAAACAACACTAACAATTGATGATTTGCCTAGCTAAGCATAAAGTAATTAAGCCATAACGCTTAATATTCCAATCCCTAATTACAAAGCAAATAAATAATGATAAGAAAGAATGGACAATTGCCCTGTAGAGTTGTTGCTGCCACGCCGATTGGACTACAGACCACCGCCAGAAGAAATTGGAGTCCCGATCGGAGTTGCTGCGATACTCCAAATGTTCCTTGCTTTTATCGCCTACGGAATTGATCCGGGGTGAAATTGATGTCCCTTTTCTTCTTCGAAATAGCCTTCTTTTATACTGTTTAGTCTCCAATCGCTTCTCCTACCCCAACCATGATTTCTCCGACTTTAGATTTTCATTGAAGAGTGTGAACCAGAGAACGTTGAAGGTTTCTCTCGTTCAGGCCTTCCATGCTGTATAGTCAGATCGCCCACATGACTGAAGATGTTGAAGAATATCATCCGCAAATCTAGTTCTCAATCCCTTTATTTCTCAATAATAATAATAATAATAATAACAATAATAATAATAATAATAATCTTATTAAATTGGGATTAAGAAATTATTATCCTGATAGAATTCAAATAATAAACAATTTCAATAAAAACAGTCCTAAAAATGAATAATACTAACAAAGCTACTTATAGAAATAATAATAGAAATATATATATAATTAGTTAACTATTGCAAATTAACTATAAAAAGATTATTTAAAATAACAATAAAAATAATGTTTATCAAATTTCCCCACACTTATTTATTTGTTGAGTGAATTCCATTTTTGGTCCTACTATTATTGGGGTCATTCCAATTTTAGTACACCATAATTATTTTTGCCACATTGCGTCCACTATTATTAAAAGTGTTCCAATTTTAGTCCACGAAAAGTCTAAAAATGGACTAAAATTGGAACACTTTTAATAATTGTGGATGCAATGTGGCAAAAATAATTATGGTGGTCTAAAATTAGAAAAACCCCTATAATAGTAGGACCAAAAATGGAATTCACTCTTTAT
Organism: Ipomoea nil; assembly: GCF_001879475.1. Lineage (NCBI taxonomy): Eukaryota > Viridiplantae > Streptophyta > Magnoliopsida > Solanales > Convolvulaceae > Ipomoea > Ipomoea nil. Next base: position 210,945 of record NW_017616633.1, read on the forward strand.
TTGTTTGTCCTCAAGCAAAACCATTATTAAAAGAAATTTAAAAGAAAATCAAGTATTAGACTGAGGTTTACCCAAATCACCTTTCAAATTTATTTGCCTCATCAATGCAAAGTTAGTGCCAACTCAAAGAATGTATAAAACATTTTACTACACTTTTTATTCTAATATCATGCTATAAAAATAAGGAAATATGTGCAAGTGTGCTAGTACTCCTTATATGAAATATACAAAAACTCAATAGAATTAATATGAAAATTTCACCAAATACAACCTAAGTCAAATTCAGAAATAATCTATCACAGTGCAGGTGCTAAACATGAAGGAAACAAGGATTAAAGGCATTTATTGAAATTAAAATGCAATTGTTCGTCTCTTCCAAAGTTCACTCATTATTTTTTTCTATTTATGACTTTTTCGAAAGAGAACTTCCCAAAAAACCTCGCCATTTTATGCCAGGCATGTTTGGGTTTTCAATTTTGTGTGTACTCATAAACCAGACCACAATACTTATTTATTTATTTATGGTACATGTGTAAGTGGCTGATTCAGCAGAGTAGAATCTCTGAAATTATTGCAAATAAATAAATAAATAAAACACTCATTTTTGTTTTTTTTTTCATATTTTTTTAAATCATTTTTTTACACCTCACTTATGCCGCAAAGATGATCTTTGAACCAACACACTACACCACAATTTATAGCACTCAAGAATTGTTTAAGAATTTGAAAAAGGTAATATAAAGTGAAACCAACATATAACTATTAAAGAAAATGCATAGAACATATAAGGGTATTGATTACTAAGACATTTATTTATTTATTTATTTATTTTTAATTTTTTTTATATTTTCTTTTTGACTAAATTATTCAAAATATAAACAAATTAACAACTAGCCACATGCGATATACACACTCAGAAAAGAAGATAAAGAAAGTTATTGTCAACATTTGTCCCCAATGTTGTGAGATGAAAGAAAAGAAGATAAAGAAAGTTCTCCCTGGTTCAATTCCCCTTTCAAGGAATTCTCAATTTTCCCTGCAGTTTTTAAATGGCGAAAAGAAATTGATTTATGATCAACACTATTCAAAAGATTTTCTTTTTGGAGTTTTTTGAACTCCAACTTACCATCTTCTGCAAAATTCAACCCCTTAACTGCAAAAACTTGATTAGATCTATCAAGCAAATGCATAGATGTAACAATTGGAAACTCAATTGTTTCATCAAGCACATTTTTTGGTCAATTTGTCCATTTTGAACATCAAAAGGGATTGGGGGCACATAAGGATTACCAGATTTATGTAATTTAGGCTCAACCTTATCAACAATAATATCATCATCAATTTTCATTTTTTTCGGCTATGTTAGTTTGTTCAGAAGTGGTATTTTCTTTCAAATTGTTATCAGTGATTTTACCACTTCTTAAAACAATCATAGCTTTAGCTTCTTCAGCTTGACTGTGTAACTTACCTGGCACACACCCCTGCAAAGCTTTAGCAATTTGCCCTATTTGTACTTCCAGTTTTCTCATGGAAGCCTCATTTCTTGCAAGTGATGCGTCTGTTCGTTGGAACTGTTGTTCAATTGCTTCTTGTTGCATCTGGAACAGTTGCTCTTAAGCTTTTTGTTGCATATGAAATCATTGATCATTTTCTTCTTGCTGTCTAGTGCAGCCCTGTATAAAAGTATTCAAGGAATACTCCAAAGGTGGTTTTTCAAGTTAGGGTGGTGTTGGTTGAAAAGTATTTTGATTATTATCCCAATAAAAATTAGGATGACATGGTTGAGAATCATTTTGATTATTACCCAAAGAAAAATTAGGGTGATTTTCCCAACCCGAATTATCAGAATCGTAAAACGATTTATGCATAGGCCATTGATTAAAAGCATTCATTGCATTAGCTTGTACAAAATCATTATTATTTCTCTTATTTACAAAGGAATTATTTTGGTTCATACTCATCATAGAACACATGTTTCTCATTTGTTTCGCTAACTCAAACATATAAACTGTCAAATCAGAATTTGAGTTAATTTCATACATACCGGGTGTTCGTCCCCTAATGCTTTTTTGTTGCGAGTTTTCTCATAGCATTTCATACAATGCTAAGGTCTCCTCCGCTATTTTTTTTTTCTACCATAGAACCTCCAGCTGCATTGTCAATTATTGATTGGCTGGTTTGTGTCAAACCATCATAGAAGGTTTGATTTTGCATCTCCAATGGGTAGCCATGGTGGGGGCATTGAATGAGCAACATTTTGAACCTTTCCCATGCCTCATGGAACGGTTCGCCTTCAACTTGCGAAAAAGTCACAATTTTTCTTCTTAATTTAGTAGTTTTTGCATGGGAATAGAATTTATCTATGAACTTATTGTATACCTCTGACCATGTCCAAAGGGATCTAAGTGTAACAGACATGTACCATGTCTTTGCTGTATCTTTCAAGCTGTACGAGAAACACCTGATCCGTAGTTCATCCTTCGTTAGGTCATTCAACGGAAAGTTTTGGACTACCCCGTAGAATTCATGAATGAAGGTAAGAGCATCCTCAGTTGTTTAACCGTGAAAAATGGCAATTTATTGTAATGGATCGTCTTCAGCTTGTAATTCCTGGCTGCATTGGTAAGCACTATACAAGAAGGTGAAGTTCCTACTTGGGGCTTACCAAAGTCTTTCACTAGCCTAGGGTTAGGATTGAGGTTGTGGTTGGGTGGAGGAAGTGCATCCATAGTTATGGTTGTTTCTTGCGGTTCAAAAATTGGATTTTTCAAAAAGTAATTTTTTTTTCTTTTTCCTATCAATATGGTCGTCTAAAAGCAATAGTTTAGGGTTTAAAAAACGACGACCCTCCATTTTTTTTTTTTTTTGAAAACCAACCAATTTATAATGCATTAGCCATTCCAGGCTCAAGAAAAGAAGGAGGAAAATCCCTCCAGACAGTTCGCGCCATAGAGGCAGCTTCATGCTTAGCCATAACATGGGCATCCTGTAAAACACCCCTACGAACATGAATCACAACTGATCTAGCCATAGCAGACAGCAAACGATTACAATCTATCAAAACATTACCAAAATAAGTACGAAAAGAACTAGCATGCTTCAGACTGGAAACTAAAACGAGACTATCGGAACACACAGAAATCCTCGAGTATCCATTCTCCCTTAGCCATGATAAGACCTCACGCATAGCCATTGCTTCCGCCAGGAGAGGGTCATATGGGCAAATAATCGGGCCATTCCCTGCCGCCACAAAGGTTCCATCTAACGACGACCCTCCATAAAATGAACAAAATTAAAAGATAAATAAATAAATAAAATCAAACAAGTATAAATAAATAAATAAGATAATCAAGAAAGAGTAAAAGGGAAAATAGAAAAAACTAAACAATATTAAGTATTTTTTACTTTTGTTTTAGGTAATGATAAGTAAAGCGGGGAAAACCAATCTTGAATGCAAATTTAAAGTGCTAAAAAAGAAAAAAAAAATAGCAACAATAGTAAGAAAAAGAACAATCAAGAAATTAATAAGAAAGGGGGAAAATAAATAAAGGGAATAGCAAAACCAAATATAAAGCAAATTTTAAATGGACTGATGGACTAAATAAATAGCAAGATTAAAAATGAAAAAGATGGCAATAATGAAGGGATAAGAAAAAAAATCAAGCAATTAAAGTAAGAAGAGAACAAAAAATTAAATTGTAAAATAAACATTTCCCCGGCAACATCGCCAAAAATTGATGGACAATTTTAAATAGTCATTGCAAGTGCACGAGTCATTGTAGCAAAAGCAAGGATCGATCCCACAGGGAATTGATACAATGCAATTTAACAGCTAAACTTAAAGAAATAACTGAAAGAAATGTTTTAATGTACTCAAAGTATAATAAGTGTAATGTCAATAGGAAAAGCTAAATTAAGTGTTATTTCGAAAACCAAGCAAAGAAACGAAGAATTAAAAATCAGGAAAATAAGATTGCAAATAAATAAAAATAAAACTCTAAGAAATGTAACAAAGCAGTTTGTAAATTAGAAAATAATTACTTAGCAATTTGAAATGCTCAGAACCAATCAACAATCATACTTGATTTAACTAAAAGAAATTGCGTAGAAAATAAGGCATGAAAGATAATAAAATAACATTAAATCAAGACAATAAAAAAATAAAGAAGCGAACAACTGGAACAAGAGGGAGACCTGTTTTTGCGGTTTATCCAACCAGGTCAGAATCAGAAAATAGAACTTCGTCCAGTCCTTCTCATCAGTTGCAGGGTTTGGTGGCCCGAAATTGACTGTTCGGACAGACGGTTCCCGCGGCAGATCAAGTTGGTGAGCTGTCCGACTGTATGAAAGAAGCAATCAAGAGGCAAATAAGCTTGTAAATAGCAATACAAAATAACACTAACAATTGAAGATTTGGCCAGCTAAGCATAAAGTAATTAAGTCATAAAGCATAATATTTCAATCCCTAATTACAAAGCAAATAAATAATGTAAGACAGAATGGACAATTGCCGTGTAGTGTTGTTGCTGCCACGCCGATTGGACTACAGACCACCGCCAGGAAGAAATTGGAGTCCCGATCGGAGTTGCCGCGATACTTCGATTTCTCCTTGATTTTATCGCCTCCGGAATTGATCCGGGGTGAAATTAATGTCTCTGATCTTCCTCGAAATCACCTTCTTTTATACTGTTTAGTCTCCAATCACTTCTCCTACCCCAACCATGATTTCTCCAACTTTAGATTTTCATTGAAGAGTGTGAACTAGGGAATGTCGAAGGTTTCTCTCGTTCAGGCCTTCCATCTATAGTTTGATCGATTTTATTGTGAGTGTATCTTCTAATTTATTTGATCTAATTATGCTTGTTGCTAATCTTGTCCAGTCTGGTTCTGTGTCAGTTTCCGCTCCAGGATTCTTTGTTTCTATCTCTACTCCAGGAACATGTGATCCAGTTTTTATATCTATGTGTACCCCTGACTTGATGTCTGAAAATGCTATTTTTGAATGTGATCTGTAATTGTTTCTGTGTGTTATGTGTTTAGCCCGGTCATGACCGTGTCTGATTTTGGTTGTGTGCTTTCTGTGCTACGTGTTATGAATCTGTGCCTGAATATGCTTTATATGAATCTGTGCCTGAATCTGCTTTACCTGAATGTGACTGGTTTATCTGCTAATTTGTCTGTTTTGTTTGACCCAATTTAAAAATTCTTGAATTTTTGTAGTGTTTCTATGTTATTTGTTAAGTTGTTTGCAAGTTGATATGCCTTGTTCTGGGTCTCTTGTTTCTATTTAGCTTGTGTAGGTTCGTATGGCAAATTATTTCAGACAAAGCAAAAGGAATCTTGCTCTAAGCTGTGTTGTTTCTTTTTTGACGAACAGTTAATGTTCATATTGAGGGGGGGCATGCTTATTCGGATTATCTTATTTGGATTATCCTATTATTCGGATTATCATATTTGGATTATCTCATCTGGATTATCATAGTATTTGGATTATTTCCTTGGATTATCTTGTTGATGAGATTGATTATTTTACCATCTTCGTGGTGAATTCTATTGTGAACATGGGTGAATATGGAGATTATTGATATAGATGATAAGTGATGCATGGATGAGATATGGATATTTATCGTAATAATGGATGATGAATTGGAACCTGCCCCTGCTTCAGATAAGTCGGGCACTCCGTCAGCTCATAGTCCTACCCATTGATGATCATCTTTGGCACTTAGTGTGACAAAAAGGGGGAGTACTTAGAAAGGGAAAACTTTGATGGCTACTAGGTGAACTAATAATAATGTGTTCATGATCATTATGTGTTGCTAAATTTGTTCTCTTGGCAGTAAGGTTGGAGGTTGATTATGCGATGGTTATGAGAAGTAAATCAAGTGGTGTTGCTATTGAGAGCTGCTTCTGACCCTGATCCAGACTGTTAGTCTAAATGTAAACGAATATACTCAGGCTTTTTATTAATAAAACTCTGTTATGTTCTAGCCTTCAAGTATATTTGTAGTGTTGTGCTTTGTCAACTAATTGCCAAATGGGGAGATTGTAAGTGTAAAGAAATGTTACACAGAAAACCCAATTTTGGTTGGCATTATTAGTTGTCAAAATTCTAGTTGTTAGGCTCTGGATCAGCGCCAGGATGTAGTCCAGGAAAGGTGAGACTTTTTCAAACATTTATTTGGTCAAGACCCTACTTCCATGGAATTTTAACTCGGGTGATGCAGCTTAATTGGAGGATTTGAAGGATGCACTTTTTCAGACCAAGAAGTTATCAATTTATTCCTATAAATTGCTACGTTGGGATTCTTATTAACTTGAAGATAAAATGATTAATTTCTATATTCTATTTCTAAAATCCTCCTCTTGTTATTCTATCAAGAGAAAATTTCAATTTTGGTCCACTAAATATTGGAGTTGTGTTAATTGCAACACTTGACTTTCAAAAATGTTAATTTAGTACTTTGACTATGCAATTTCTATCAATTTTGGTCACACCGGCCAAATTTCCGGCCAAATCTCACCAGAAAATTTTAATAGGTCAAATAATGAGGGTATTTTAGTCATTTTACTATCTTTTCTTTCTTCTCCGATGAGCTTCTCTCCATTTCCGGCGATGATTTCTTCTCCGATGAACTTCTCTCCAAACGGTCGGAAAAGGAAGAGATCCGGGCCAAATCTCCACACTTGCAGTACATATCTATCATAGTAGACTGGATAAACAATTGCTTGCTGTAGTCCTTTGTCTTGAGTACATAAGCATGGGCCTCCTGCCCAATTCTCCATGCCCACACTTCTCCAATAACTGGAAGAATTGTAGTCAGAATAACTGAGTTCACTTCCAATCCCTCTTCTATCATTACGGCCACCCAGCACGACATTTCCTCTAAGCAGCGCATTCCACGGGTACACACTTCTCACAAGCATTCCATCGAACACCCTCTTTGCTTCCTCAACCGCCCCACATGCCGCGTACATGTTGACATGCTTTGTCTGCAAAAACTCATTATTTTCAAGCCCATTGATCCGGATATGTGTATGCACAGTCTTAGCTTCGTTCAGGGCCCTCTTCCGACGCCGCTCCCTCATTTCTAGATCTCTTCCTTTTCCGACCGTTTGGAGAGAAGCTCATCCGAGAGAAATGGAGAAAAGTTCATCGGAGAAGAAAGAAAAGATAGTAAAATGACTAAAATACCCTCATTATTTGACCTATTAAAATTTTCCGGCGAGATTTCGCCGGCAATTTGGCCGGCGTGACCAAAATTGATAGAAATTGCATAGTCAAGGTACTCAATTAACAGTTTTGAAAGTCAATTGTTGCAATTAACACACCTCCAATAATCAGTGGACCAAAATTGAAATTTTCTCTTCTATCAATATATCCAAGTGGTGAAGGTTTCTCAACTGGTTCAAGTTGTGATAGAGATATCCTGCACGTCAAGTCCATGGTGATGCTGGAGTAGTGTAGTTTATGCTTTAGTGTGTAATGTACTCCCCCTTGTATTATTTGTTGATCAGTGGAATGGGCTGACGTGAGTGGCCCCGCAGACGTAGGAGTGAGGCTCCGAACTGCGTGAACATTTTCTGGTGCACAGTTCCATTTATTGCTTTTATAATTAATTTCTTTATTCTGTCTGGAGTAGATCCTGGAACTAGTCCAACTTAATAATTGAATTAAAATTTAGTAGGAACCTTTAGATTATCTCTTGCATTCAAGATCCACGAGCTTTTTCAGATAGTATGTGCATTTTGGAGTATTTTCCTTCACTGCCAAGAGATGATTATAATAGTATTATTTTAGTGCCAGGAAAGAGTAGGAAAGCCAAGCATTGTTGGCTATTCAAAGGTTGAAGGAATGTGATGGCCAAGCACTGTCAGCAATTGAAAAGGTGAAGGATAAGAATCTCAGGAAAAGATTGATGTTAGTTAGGGATGTTTCTCTATTATTCATAGTACCTTATGATGGGTTCTCTGTAACTGAGTTGTGTTAGCATTATCTCCATTATTGTTAGTTTATATCAGTAAATTAAATGTTTCAGAGATGGTATCATGTGCATGTTCTTTTTCATGTTCTTGGTGTTGTTCCTGCTTATCAAGCTTCCATTAGACCATCAAGCATGAATTCTGTGCAGGTTAGTCAGCAGCAAAATTGCCACCAGTACGTGTAATGAATATTAGTTTCTTCATTAAATTATCTTGTCTAACATCGCATGCTTGAAATTAGTGTATGTGGTTACTTAGCAGAAGATAGTCAAGCAAGTCATGTGGTATTGGAGCAAAAATGTGCTCGTGAGCTACCTGTTCATATTGATCGTCTTGCAAATATTTCAAGGTATGCATGTGATCTGTTTTGCTTTTCATTATACCTACTGTATTTGTCTTCTATTAACAGCAAATGAACCTACAAATCTGATTGCTCAGTAAATAGAATTATTAATAGTGCACTAATAAATACATTTTATCAATAGTCCCAACTCATGAATGGTGTTCCCTTTCATTCATATGAATCTGCAGATCTGGTTGGTCAGAGTCCAAACTCACTCAATGGTGTCCCCTCTAATGCAAATGAACATGCAAATCTGGTTGATCAAAGACTAGTAATAATCAGAAGGTAAGGTTTTTTTCTATCACTCTGAATTGTGCGTATAATTTTATTTTATTTTCCATTTTTGTTCTCTTGTCTTTGTTTCATGGTAATAGTCTTCAATAATATTTTCATCAATATTATTAGGAGTCGAAAGTGTAAAAATTCAGAACCATAATGAAATTCCAAATAAAAACTAAAATGACATACATGCACAATTGTCTTGGAACAACAAACATCACCACAAATCACCACAAACGTGTTAATAAGATTAGTCATCATCAGTCAAATTTTCAAATTTCACTACACATTCCTGTGCAATGCTGCATTGTCATTCCCAGTAACACAATTGCTTGCAGCCACAACTCCAACAGGGCACTCAGCATCATCACTTGTCACAAAGTCCTAAAAGCCAATAAAAAATAATAATAAAAAATAAATGGCAATTGACCAGAAATTAACTAAGAAACCATGTTTGGCTAGATGAGAAACTTATACCTCATCAAAAGTATCATCCTCTTTGACGTTTTCCAGCTTAGAAATGAGCAGGATAAGCAATAGTAACTTAACATAATAAAATCTCCATCTGTTTAGCATTTAGTCTATTATAACCAAACAAATCACCAACTAAAATATATATTGTTTATGATTAGACAAAAACATATCAACACAGGGTATCATGGATTTGATTCATTCGTAAGCTTTTTTAAAGTCTTTGAAGATGATGAACAATCCATATTTATTCTCTTCAAATACTGCTGCTCAGGAGTGTTTTCATCAAGATAGATTACTTCTAGATTAGACAATGATATAGCTTCCAGTGGTTCAATCCCCTGGTTGAAAAAACAATTAAAAAATTAGCATTAAAACATTTAAAACACTATATAAAAACATGTTAAGATAATAAAAACTTGTTCAAAATTTTCATTGAACTCTTTTTCATCAGCAAGCTTTTTAACCACACTTCCTTCTCCTAACCACAAACGTGTTAATAAGATTAAACATAATCTATATTTCTCTTATTAATTATATTGCCTATTCATATTTTGCAGTGTTAAATGTTGAAAAAAAAAATTGTAGATTATGGTTTAAGTTTCTGTCATTTTGTATCAATTTTTTGAAACCTAAAATCTTATAGTTTAAAGTCATATATATATATATATATATATATATATATATATATATATATATATATATATATATATATATATATATATATATATATATATAGAGAGAGAGAGAGAGAGAGAGAGAGAGAGGAGTGATCACATGTGGTCATGTTGTTAGGTGTGGTCATATGGTCAATTATAGACCATTAGATTAGATAGATCTAATGAATCATATTAATCAAGATTTTTTCAGTATTTTCGCGCATATTTTCCTACCCAGCGAACTGTAAGGGTAAACTTGTCATAAAACACCGGAATAGGGAAAATCACATTGTTGTGTGTTTTATTACACTATTGGTGCATGTTGTCAACACTGTTGGTGTATTCTGGAACCCGACCGCTATAAATGGCCACTGTAATTACCATAACACGGGAATACACCATTGGTGTGTTTCACTGTGGTGTGTTTTATTACACTATTGGTGTATGTTGTCAACACTGTTGGTGTATTCTGGAACCCGCCTGCTATAAATGATCACTGTAATTACCATAATACCCCCACTTACTAAAACGCGCGAAAATCCTCAGAATTACCACTGCCTTTAGATTAAACTGATTCAACGACACAGATACGACCACACGACCACACCTAATGACATAACCACATATGAGCGTTTTTCTATATATATATATATATATATATATATATATATATATATATATATATATATATATATATATATATATATATATATATATAGGGTATCACTAATCAATTTATGTTAATTAGTTAACCTAAGAAGAAGAGGAAATTTTATTCTTTAAGTTCACTTTGTTCAATACAGTCTTATGAACTACAATTTGTTTTATTTATTTAGCATAAACACTAATTTAGTATGTAGTGTATTTGTGTTATGTCCAGTTCTGAAGTAATGGCAGAAGACATTATAAATGTTTGTCTATAAGTAATGAAAAACCCTGTATTTTTTCTATCTTATATATATATATATATATATATATATATATATATATATATATATATATATATATATATATATGAATTTTAATGCAAATTCTATGAAATTGAAAAAAAAATATTAAAAGACTTTTTGATAAATTATATGAAATTGAAAGTTTAATAAAATTTGAACTTGTTACTTGCAAATATTTAAACTTACCATAGGTTACAAATCAACAATGTATAGGATATATAGTTTGTCAAGGTATGTTCAAAATTTAGAAATGATTAGTAATATAATTTTTAAAGTTTAGAGTACATATTCTCAATACTTTACAATACAACTCAAACCTATAATAGTCTATTAACAAAACATAAGAATTATCAAAAATATTCTCAATACTTTACAATATTATAGAGCTCAAACCTATAATATATATCCAAGAAATAATGGAAAACTAAAGAGCTGTGCAGAAAAACTTTATCATGGATTCCAACGACCAAAATTTGCTATATATATGTCCTATGATACTTGAACTCCTACAAAAGAATAATTCAACCATCCAAATTGTTTGATTACAATGCAATCACCTACTTGGAAGAATAGGTGCTTGGAAAACTTCAAAATCCACTGATTACATCGGGCATATATACACACACACACACACACACACACAATATCTTTCATATGCGCGATGCACAAAAATATATGCCCAATATTAATACTTAATATTAAAATCTTAGTTATATAAATGTCTGTGTGTGTGTGTGTGTGTATATATATATATATATATATATATATATATATATATATATATATATATATATATATATATATATATATAATTGTAGAATTCATATTAATATTAATGAAGTAAGAATTATAGAAATGATATATTACTAAATATAACTATGGTAACATTTAATTAAGATCTAAATAAAATCAAACTTACCAATTGAAGAATGTAAGAAAAAGATATTGTGTATGCAAGTGCATGATAATAATAATAATGTGAAAGATAACAGAAGTTATAATGGCATGGATATTTTTGTCCAAATAATTATGTAGTACAACATTTATAGCATAAGGTGCAAAAAAAGTTAACAGAAAAAACGGACATAAAACCAGGGACATAACCTGGATTGAAACTTATTATGTTTTTAGATATAAAAGATAAAATGCCACCAAGCATCATTGTCCATACAGAACAGACACCTCAACCACACAAATTATAATCAATGAGTTTCCTTCAAGCTTAACATTGAGAGACTCTTTGTTCTTTGATGTTTGGCTTGACGAGAACTCATTCAGAAGGCGTCTCTTTACCACTGAACTATCACCCACACCCCAACTTCACCATTTCTAATCTATTGATACATTAAGTTATTAAGTTATTTGAATCCAATAGAATAAATTTTTTAGTGTACTAGAGATCGAAGAATACAATTACCTAAATATTATTGTTCAAAATAATAGAATCAATCTTAATACACTTGAAAAAAAAAAAACAGATTTGTATATTACAGGATACTTGAAACCTATTGTAAAATGTGATACATATAAAAGAGGAAAAAGCTACACAATACGTGAACCCTTCTAAGTCATCACTTTATTCTTCAATCCAGCACTATGTCTCAACATAAACCTAACAATAAAAGAAATTAGTTACAAATTGAAATAAGATTTTTAAAAAAGATTGAAATTGTTAATCTGTTATTAACCAATAAAATTGAGAATGATGATCACCAATGCCTGGTTGGAATACTTTCTGCAATATGTGAAATTCAAGAGAAACAACTATAATAGAAAATAGTTAATAAATAAATATAAAAGGAAACTAAAACATGAATATAGCATTTTATACTGCAACATCAAAAACACATAAACTGCATAATCACCAAAAAAGAATTTGTAATCCTTACTTCGCCTATAGAAACTAAAGTTAATTGAATGGAATACTCCAAATTGAAAGACCAAGCTCCAAATTGCTCTTCCTCAATCTTCAGTTTCAGTCTTGGTGATGGAGTGCTAAATTTTGGGCTATATTTATAGATGATTTAGGAGTGTTTGAGTACTGGAGTTGGGAGATTGAGTTTGCTTTTAACTGGAATTAAGCAGGCATATTTTTAAGATTTTTTATTTAATCTTAATAATTTAGTCATGCAGTTGAGTTTTAATGGGAGTTTGAAATTTAGTAAATTTAATAGAGAATTAAGTTTTAATGGGAGTTTGAAATTTAGTAAATTTAATAGAGAATTAACGGAGAATTATACTAATAATGGAGAATATAATTTCTAACTGGAAAAGAAATAATATAATATTGTTGAATAGAAACATGAATTTTAATATTGTTGTATTGCTAATATTATATTTGACTATTTTACTACTCAATCATCCCTTTCTGACTGACATATTTTCAAATATTATATATATGTTATAATAACGATAAAATTAACAATAATTATAATATATGTTGCTTCCTATTTCTAGTATTTGTACTAGCGGATTTATTTGTACCTCATGGAGTATTATAATAGTGTTTTAATATTGTCCTATTGTATTACAAATAAGAATTTTAATATAGAATTATAGTATGAATAAAAAAATTAGAAATTGATATATTCTATTAGGAATTGTATTACACTATTTTAAAATATTAGAATATGAATTTTAATATAGAATTATAGTACGAATAGAAAAGTAAGAAGGAATATATTCTATTAGGAATTATATTACAGTATTTCACAATATTAGAATGAGAGTTTTAATGTAGAACTATAGTACGAATAGGAAAGTAGAAAACAATATATTAAAATTTGAGGATTTTGGGCGGGAAGTTAAGTTGAGGATTTTATTTTTATATATGTATAGATAGTATAGATAGATAGAAGAATATTTTTTTGAAAGGAGCCGGCATGGCATTTATTCAAAAAACTCGGAAATAGAGTCTGGAGGTACATAGTCCGAATACATAGAAGTAGTGTGAATAAAAGCTGAAGAAGCTAAATTATGAGCTAAATAGTTTTCTGATCTAGGAACAAAAATAACTCGGCAATAATCAAAATAAGCGATGAGTGCTTTGCAGGCATCAATGGCATAGCCAACATAAGTCTGGAGTGAGGCAGTTGCGTCAGACAGGTACTGTTTTAATGTTAAAAAATCCGTGAATAATTGTATAGACCGTTCTCCACGATTCCATAACCAAGAGAGGGCTTCTTTGCATGCGAATACCTCGGCCATAAGCGGGGAGAGACAATTCGATAAGAGCGCACTGAATGCCGAGATATATCCCCCTTGTCCGTCGATGAGCACTTCCCCGACTATGGCCTTTCCCGTAATGGGTGAAAAGCCTGCGTCGAAGTAGCATTTCCTTATTGGCGTGTGAAGATCCGACGGTGGCAGCATGTGTTCGGACGTCCCCAGCTGCTGTTGTAATTGTGCCGTGGTAGCAGCGGCACGTTGCACTCCAGGGGCAGCGGGCGCAATGTGGTGTCGACACGGGTGGATCTGCTGCCATGCGTGCACCACGGCGTTGGCTGAAGCGAGTACTTTCTGCAGGCGCGGTAGATATGCATCCCATATTGCTCCGTTTCTGGTCTTCCAAATATAGTATAGGATTGCAGCTGCGTGGACAATCTGATTAGTGTCTAAAATATTTAATAGATCACTAAACCAAGTATAAAAAATATTTGTCGTATTCATGGGGATTGGAAGGTGAGATTAGGCCCAAATGGAACTAGCATAACCACATGTCACTAGAGCATGCATTGTGTCCTCATCCACCACCCCACAAACGGCACATGTAGGTTGAACTTCCACTATCTTTATAATCAAATTTGTTGTAGTAGGGAGGATATTATTCAAAGCTTTCCACAAAAAGGTTTTCCATTTGGGTGGAATTTTGAGTTTCCATAGGCTTAGCCAGTTATCAAAATTGCTTGTAGTGTCAACATAGTCTCCAACAATGCACCTGTAGCCACTCTTAATAGTATAGTTACCCCTCTGATCCCCATGTCAATACCACATGTCCTCATAGTCCGGTGATACTGGTATTTTTATTATACGAGCTATATCCGAAGGGCGAAAAATATCTGCCAAAATATCTGGATCCCAAGTAAAGAGGTTTTTCTGTGTGGACCATTGGGTCTTGTTGGTCCTGGAGCCACGGGTGATCCCAGATTAGGGTCGTTTCCCCATTTCAAATCCTGCGCCTTACTCCACCACAAACCATGTCATGAGCCGCCATAATACTGCGCCAACAGAAACTGGGATTATTTCCTATTTCAGCATTATAAAAGGTCCCTCTTGGGTAATATCTGGCCTTATAAACCCTTGACACCAAAGAGTCAGGTTTAGTAAGCAACCGCCATGCTTGTTTACCCAACATTGCCAGGTTGAAAGCATGTAGCTCCTTGAAACCCAAACCCCCATGCTTCTTCGGTATACACAATTTGTCTCAGGCCTTCCAATGGATGCCTCGATCATTCCCATATCCCCACCAATACCGGTTCATAGTCCGCTCAATAGCTGTACATATTCCCATATGTAATAAGAAAACACTCATTGAAAAAGTAGGCATAGCTTGAGCCACACTCTTTAATAAGACTTCCTTACTAGCTTGGGACAACAACTTTTTATTCCAGGAAACAATTCTTTGCCTGATCTTATCCTCAATATATGAAAAGGCTGCCTTCTTATTTCTTCCTACAAAAGAGGGTAGACCTAAATATTTCTCAAAATTGGGAGCTTGGGTAACTCCCAAAATATGTGCCACATCATCCCTGTCCTCCTCCCGCCTGTTCTTACTATAGCATATACTAGACTTGTGGTAATTCACCACTTGCCCAGATAAATTTTCATATCGTGTCAAACACTATTTAACGACATCTGCCTCCTGAATATTCGCCTTAAAGAATAACAAACTGTCATTTGCAAAAAATAGGTGAGAGATAACAAGTGCACCTCTCGCAACTCTGCATCCATGTATTGTTCCCTGAGCTTGTGCTTGTTGTAATAGTAAAGAAAGCCCTTCTGCACAGATAATAAAAAGATACGGGGACAAGGGATCACCCTGCCTCAATCCACGAGTCGGGGTAATAGGAAAACTACGAGAGCCATTCAACTTTATATTATAAGACACCGTAGTTACACACAACATGATAAGATCAACCCACCTCTCATCGAAACCCAGCGCCATTAACATATTACGCAAGAAGGGTCACTCCATGCGGTCATATGCCTTTGCCATATCCAACTTTAAAGCACCCCATCCAGTCATTCCACACTGTTTTCTGTTTAAATAATGGCCAACCTCCGCAGCAATCAGAATATTATCTGTAATCAGTCTGTCAGGTATAAAAGCACTATGCATATCTGAAATAATTTCATCCATTAACAGTTTCATTCTGGCAGTAATCATCTTTTCCATAACCCTATATATCACATTACTCAATGCTATGGGTCTAAAAACTGAGACCAATTCTGGGTTCTTTTTCTTGGGGATCAAAACTACATCAATATCATTCAAAGTAGCCGGAAAGGAACGAGTATTTAGGCAATTGACAATAAAATTCGACACATCCCCTCCCACCACTTCCCAAAAATGCTGATAAAAACCCGCATTCATTCCATCTGGTCCAGGTGCCTTGTCTGGAAACATGGCAAACAGCGCTGTTTTTACCTAAGTACTCTCAAAAGGACGCATGAGGGCGTCATTTTGTGCATGTGATACCTGGGCAAGATGCTCTCATAAAAGCTCCCATCATTCTCAGCTTGATTTGAAGAAAAAATATTATGGTAATAATCAAGGATAACAGTCCTCATGGCCTCCCCCTCCACCCAATTCCCAATTATCATTCATAATTTTAAAAAGAGTATTCTTCTTTTTACGGTGAGAGGCATACCTGTGATAGAATTTTGTATTCTCATCTGCCCCCTTGAGCCAGTGTTGTTTAGCTCTCTGCCTCCAATATTCATCCTCCTGCACCTCAATTCGAGCGAGGCGCTCCTCTAGGCGCTGATATTCAGATAGTGATGCGTAATCCATACATCCACGTAATCACAATTGCTCCTTACGGAGACACATAATCTGCTCACCAAACTTATGAAACCAATCTCCTCCCCATCGTGATAATCTGTTTCCACACAGCTCAATACAACCTTGCAAACCCCTATCTCTCCCCTCAGTCCATGTCCTCTCAACTACATCCCTGCAGCCATCATCATGAAGCCAAGCCATCTCAAAACGGAACCCTCTCCTCCCACCACCTGTCATTTCCCCAAGATTCAGAATCCCAAGGAAAAGAGCAGAATGATCTGAGTTTCGGGTCAGAATATTCAAGACACTGGCATCTAGGACCACCTCACGCCATCCATGAGTAACTAATACTTTATCCAATCTCTCCTCAATCCAGTCCATTGTCCCTTCTCCCCTTTCCCATGTATACGGATACCCCTGCATGGGTAATTGGGCCAAACCACAATCATCAATAGTGTCCCTAAAGCCTCGTAATAACGACTCTGGATGGGGATTCCCCCCTCGCTTCTCATGTTGGTAAAGGAGATCATTAAAATCCCCTATAACAACCCATGGTAGCTCGGAACGGTGAGATAACGATCTGATGAGCTCCCAAGATTCATTCTGTCTCCCCTTCTGAGGAAATCCATAATAACCTGTCATCCTCCACTTATCAAAACCCGGCATGCTCACCTCCACATCCACATGATTTTTTGAGAAGCTTAACAAACTTGACGTATTATTCGTCCTCCACAATAAAGCCAAACCACTGCTTAAACCAGCACTGTCAACATAAAAAAGACCATCAAAACCAAGTTTCACCGGAGTCGTTTCGCGTGATCTTGGGCTACCATAGTTTCCATTAAAAATACAAAGTCGGGTTTCTTACGGGACACAACGTCCACAATTTCTCGAACTGTTCGTGGATTACCCAAGCCACGACAGTTCCAGCTTAAAATACTCATGATGATGGGCGGGCCTGGGAACCAGTACCCGTCATATGCAAGTTTTTTGAGAGATCAATCATCATAGCATCACCACTTCCCTGCCTCAACATACCATCACCCCCCCTCCCGCTGGCGCTTCGCTACTGCCATCACCGTGCTTTCGGTCTCACAGTGTTGCTCTAGCGTCACCTGTGGTGGCGTCCGTCATCCACCGCCAACACCAGCCACCTTCTCCTCCACCGGCACTAGCCAACCTTCCCCGACCGCCCTCGGTCCCCGCCGCAATCCAGCACGTAAGTCTGCTGAAAACGGGTACTGTTCAACCAGGATGGTAGCACTCCGGGCGTGAATGCAGAATTTATATAGGTGTCCCAATAATCCGCAATAAAAACATAAATTATGTAAGCGCTCATACTTAAACGAGACCCAACACGTAGATTTATCTCGCTTAACAAAATTCATACGTCTCTTGATAGCTTTGTCAACAGGAATAGCGACACGAATACGATAGAACGCCCTCCATGGCACATTCGCAAAGCGGTCATCACCCTTAACGAAGGTGCCAAGGTAATTACCAATCTGCTCAAGAATCTTATCTGAAGTGTAGCCCATAGGCAAACCATGAACCTGCACCCACATATCAATTGTGTCCAAAACCACATCCTCCGGCAGCATGCCATCAATGACCTGCCTACAAACTAGGGTTGCATTCTCATATGCCCATGGTCCGTCATTCAAAACACGTTCCATGTCCGTCATGTGGAAGAAAACAAACAGGAATAAACGTGGTTGGATCTCCGTTACCTGAACACCCTGCACCGGTTGCCATACCGAAGCTAGAACCTCCCGCATGAATTCCAACTTGACAAGCTTTCGCATCAAGAAACGCCCGACAAGGGACTACACCTGCCTCTCAACCGCCAGTGCTTCCTCGACTTCGTCCAACACTGGCTCAAACCTCGCCCCCTCCTCCTCCAACACCATGTCGGCCCACCTTCTCGTCACCCCCTCTACCGTACTTCCATCTACCGGAGTCGCCATGCAGGAGTTTGCGTTCGTCGCACAGCCCGCTAGTCGACGCCGAAGGATGCCGCGACGTCGTGTTACCGGCCGGAACCACCATAGGGAAAGCCAAAGATCGTTCGAAAAACCTAGGAGAAACCCTAGTAGTGGAGAGAAAACCCTAGATTTCTAGAGAGAGAGTTTTTACCAAATATGTAGATAGATAGAAGAATATATTTTATTAGAAATTGTATTACACTATTTTACCATATTAGAATGGGAGTTTTAATGTAGAACTATAGTACGAATACAAAAGTAGAAAATAATATATTAAAATTTGAAGATTTTGGGCGGGAAGCTAAGTTGAGGATTTTGTTTTTATATATATAATAAATATAAATATAATATATAGAGTATAGAAATATAGATATAGATTTGATGGTCTATTTAATTATTTTTTCAATTTTTTAATTGGACTTTTATTTGTTTATAATTTGAGTCCAGCCCAACATCAACTCCATAGAACCACAATCGGTATACCCTACACCACGGCGCGCGTAACACTGTGCACCGCGTGCCTCCCAAAACGATGTTGTTTTGGGGTCGTTTTGGGAGGCGCGGTAGGAAGTTGCTGTGATTATGTATATTTGTTCACACAATTATGTATATTTGTTCATACAATTATGTATATTTATTCATACAATTATGTACATTTTTTATACAATTATGTACATTCTTTTTATACAATTATGTACATCCGAATCAGAAAATTTGTGTGTATTATGTTAAGAGTTGATGTGTATTATGTTAAAAGTTTATGTTTATTGTGTATTATGTTAGATTATGTGTATTATCTTTTAAAAAGAGTATGTATATTTTGTTATATAATTATGTACATTCATGTATACAATTATGTGTATTCTAGTATAAGATTATGTAACTGTCATACACTGGGCGAGAAATTTCAAGAAAAAAAAAATTAAAACGACGTCGTTTTGCATCTGGGTGCACAGTGCAACGTGCGCCGTGGTGTAGGATATAAATTGTCCATAGAACCAAGCGACAGAATTTATTACGTGTTACGGTCCTTAAAACGGCGCCGTACGGTTGCAGTGGAGACTTGAAACCGAAGGGCAAAATAGTACTTCCAACATAAGACGACAGGAGCACTGGCGCATCATTGGACCAATCCGAAACCCTAAAGACATATTATTATCTCTCTCAGTCTCTCTCCCTTTCTCTCTCTCTCTTCTCACTTTGTGCAAACTCCGCGGCGTAGATCCGAGGAGTTTCTGAGACCCAGCTGCAAGAAAACCCTAGCTCTTAATCTCTTCTTCCCTAAATCTCTAGATCCTAATTCCATCTTCACTGAAATCAAGTAAATTTCTCGCTCTCTCTATATGTGTGTGTTTTTGTTTTTGTGTGTACAAACCTTTAGTACTTGTAGTTGTTTGTGTAAAATTTTGGGTCTTTAAAGATTGTATGTATCTGTACAAAAGTTTGTATCTTTATGGTTTTATGACTTTTATCTCTGTTTTTCTATGCTTTGAGTTTGATTGGCCTGTGGTATTGCCATGAGGTTGTTGGATTTGGTTTGTGTTATGCTGGATGGAAGATCTGGTTGGTGCAATTTTTCGATTTGGAATTCTGATCGCATTCTCTGCTTATGTTTCTTATTTTGGTCTTGCAATCTGTTTGATATTTGATTTGGTTTCAAGTAATAATCTGTAGCTTTGCCGTTTCATTTTGGAGTGACCCGGGGAGAATCGTGAGGCCAGTGACGTTGTGGATTGTATATTGTTAACTATGGGTTTTATAACATGTGTGGATGGTATTAATGTTTTTCCATTATGGGAAAAAGGGAGGAAAATTTTACCACATTGTGAGGGATAGGGATAGGGACAGGGTGGTCTTGGTTTTTGTCATCAATTTAAACCGAGAATGAATCGAACTGTGCACTTGGCAATCTTTATCCTTCACCCCTTTTGGTTGGCAGTTTATGGGGGCTGAACTCTCAGGGTGCTGTATGCCTATGGTTTTTTTTTTTATATCTGCTTCTGGCATAGTTTTCATCTCTCTAATATTCTTTCTTAAGATTTAATTCATAATTCTTTGTTACTTGCTATGCAAAAGTTTCATTCCTTGCGTTTCTTGTATTTGAGTTGAAAAAAGAAGAAGATATTGATTGTTGTTGGGATTTGTCTTCTTTTTTTAGTGTTAGGATGTGCTTCCTTTATTCTTTCAAAGTGCCTGTTAATTCTCCTTTTAGACTTTTGCTGAATAGTACACATGCATTTACCATTTACGGTTTTCTTCACCACAGTCATGGCGGGAATGGCACCAGAAGGTTCTCAGTTTGATGCGCGTCAGTTTGATGCTAAAATGAATGAGATGTGAGTTTTAGCAACCCTGTTAAAATTATTGCCTGCAAATGACACTATTTTTAGCTATAGAAATTGTGCACAACACATTTGCATCCGCTTACCTTTACTTGGTCTTATAATGAATTATGAGTTGCTGAATTATTGGGTGCAGCCTGGAAACTGATGCACAGGAGTTCTTTACATCTTATGATGAGGTATACGACAGCTTCGACTCAATGGGTTTGCAAGAAAACCTTCTCAGGGGCATTTATGCTTATGGTAATGTTTTAGATTTCATTTCTGATATCTACTGTATGTAGGTGCACAAGATTTCCTAACTTGAAAAACTACTTTCTTTTATATCATTTGCATGATATGTTCAGTGACTAGTGACTTTTATCCACAATATATTATACCATTTAAGATTTTTTTTTTCATCAATAAATTCCAATGTTTTGTTTCTAAGTTTAAAATGGGATTTTGGTATTTAAAAGTGTAAATGGAATTGGTTTTAAGGTTTTGAGAAGCCCTCTGCAATTCAGCAACGTGGTATTGTGCCTTTCTGCAAGGGGCTTGATGTTATTCAACAAGCTCAATCTGGAACTGGAAAGACTGCAACTTTCTGCTCTGGAATCCTCCAACAGCTCGATTACAGCTTAGTTGAGTGCCAGGCTTTGGTTCTTGCACCAACACGTGAGCTCGCTCAACAAATCGAGAAGGTTATGAGAGCACTTGGCGACTATCTTGGTGTCAAGGTTCATGCTTGTGTGGGAGGCACCAGTGTTCGTGAGGATCAGCGCATTCTCCAGAGTGGTGTTCATGTCGTGGTTGGAACTCCGGGACGTGTGTTTGACATGTTGCGCAGGCAGTCCCTTCGCCCTGATAACATCAAGATGTTTGTGTTGGATGAAGCTGATGAAATGCTGTCGAGAGGTTTTAAAGATCAGGTTTTCCTTTTCCCTTATATGTTTATCAATCATTGTCCCCAGTGATTTTATTTGACTTAACTCGTAATTTCTACTTGTTCAGATCTATGACATTTTCCAATTGCTACCACCAAAGATCCAGGTTGGTGTTTTCTCTGCCACAATGCCACCGGAGGCACTTGAAATCACTAGGAAATTCATGAACAAACCCGTTAGGATTCTTGTGAAACGTGATGAGCTTACCTTGGAAGGTATCAAGCAGTTCTATGTGAATGTCGAGAAAGAGGAATGGAAGCTCGAAACACTTTGTGATCTTTACGAGACACTAGCCATTACCCAGAGTGTCATCTTTGTAAACACCAGGCGTAAGGTTGATTGGCTCACTGACAAAATGCGTGGCCGTGACCACACTGTTTCGGCCACTCACGGAGACATGGACCAGAACACCAGGGACATCATCATGCGGGAGTTCCGTTCTGGTTCTTCCAGGGTTCTAATCACCACTGATCTCTTGGCCCGTGGTATCGATGTTCAACAAGTGTCCCTTGTTATCAACTATGACCTACCAACTCAGCCAGAGAACTACCTCCACCGTATCGGACGTAGTGGACGATTCGGTAGGAAGGGTGTCGCCATCAACTTCGTTACAAAGGATGACGACAGAATGCTTTTTGACATACAGAAGTTTTATAATGTTTTAGTTGAGGAGCTGCCGGCTAACGTTGCAGATCTCCTGTAATGTGGTTTTTGCTCAGGAAAAAAAAAAGGTGAATGGGGTTCCTCCTTACATTAAGTAATTTTCGGTAGGTAATTTGGATGTGTAGTGAACTTGCAATTGGGAAAGACGATGGTAGGTTGGTCCTGGAACTTGCAAAATTGGGGAATTGCAGTTTTTTTTTCCCAGTTTGGTCATAGAGTTTGAATCTGCTGTTGCAAATTTTGTTGGTTTTTGTCTTTTGTGCTTTTCTTAAATGTCCAAAACAACTGCAGTACTGAATGTTGTTTAAATTAATGACTTCATTGGTTTTTTACTTGTGTTTTTCTTGTGCTCTTGTTTATTTAGTATAAGTTTCATCAAAATTCTGTGATTTTAAGGATATTTACTTTTATTCTGGTTTTTTTTTTCTCCCTTTTACCCTGCTGAAAGACCTTTCTGCCTCAATTTTGTTCTTCATTCCAAAGCGCACAAGTACACTCCTTGTAATTGTAATCAACTACTACAACCCTTAAGTTTATGGGTTTATATGGTAAAGACTTTGTGGTCAAGTAGCATAACTGTAGTTTTCTTAGATGAGTCATAGGTTAGGTTTGTATTATTGATTCTTTGTGCTTTAAAGTATATATATATATATATATATATATATATATATAGATTACATAGAGTCAATAGTACTAACTTTTTCAATAGTACTAAAAAAACAGTTTATGGGTTTGTATCTCTATAGATTGGTGAAGAGAAAAAGTAATTGTGTATCTTCAAGGTGAAGGGCTCTATAAAGATTGTAGATCTGTCTTGATGGCCTCACTATCCTATACTTGCAAGGCTTTACAAAAGAGAAATCTCGAGGGCTTCAATGAATAATTACTTTTTGTAAACTTTGTAAGAGTAGGTTTATATATCAAAAACTTTGATAGATTTTTAGTGAACTTTTTATTTTATTTTATTTTAAAAAGTCAATAAAAGTAATTAAAATTCTTATTTGAATACATTTTTATAAATTTTCAATAGTTTCAATTCTTATTGTTTATAATTTCTTTACAAAAAAGGTTATAATATATTATCTTTTTTTAATCATTTTACAAATAAACCATTCAACTATTTAAAGAAATACTCTGTAGCAATTAAGTTATCCAACTCGAATCAATGAAGAAGACAGTCTCAATCTCAAAGCTAAACTAGCACTGGTTTCGAAAGCTGCCGGCACCTCATCCATGGATGCTGCATACCACACCCTCGCCGCCCCCCTCTGGTTTTCTCTTGGGTTTATGTTCGATGGCGGTGAAGATGATCTCAATTCCAAGCATTCGCCGACCGCCGCCGTTGCAATTCAATAGTCTGCTCGAATGGCCGTGCCACGTAGCCAATCCTCAGGAATAATGGAAATTTTGAGAATTTATTGATACTTCTGTTTTTAAATTTGGGTGTTGGGCATGTAAATAAATATAGGAATAAGGGTCAAATAGGTCATTCAACTGCACACTAAATTACAATTTGGCCATCGAACTTAAAAACAGTGCAATTGAATTCCTGAATAATACAAAATAATGCAATTAGGTCCAAAATGACCTGTTTACCTGGAAAAGCAGGTTACCGATTTTAAAAATAATTTAAAATAAAATAACTAATTAAAATTTAAAATAAAACAAAGAAATCCAATTCACATAATTCATTAATCAAAAGCTAGGTAATTTCTTCTGTTTTATTTTTCACCCTAAAAGAAAGGAAGTTTTAGACCACACAACCAACTTATCAAAGCAGAAAGTGAGCAGAACTATTCCATCCAGAAGCAAATAGGCTATCAATGATGTCTTTAAAGTTTAAAGCTTTACTTAACTATCCAATTTCAAAAATTCCCCAGAAAGCGTAAACTTTGCAGGCAGGCAAAATAGTGAGATCAAATTCAGCAAAAGCTAATCAGAATCATTCAATTGAATAACCACCAGCCGAAGGGACCTCCTGACCATGGAGGGCTCCATGGCCGGTGGTCTCCGCCGTGGAGACGAAACTCCATGGTCGGTGGTCTCCGACCATGGAGACGAAACTCCATGGCCGGTGGTCTCCGGCCATGGAGACGAAATTCCATGGTTGGTGTTCTCCGGCCATGGAGTTTCTCCCTTCGTCTCCATGGCTGGTGTTCTCCGGCCATGGAGTTTCTCCCTTCGTCTCCATGGCTGGAGACGAAGGTTCCGGCCATGGAGACGAATCCAGTAGATTAGTTTTTTTTTTTTTTTTTTAATTTAAATTTTAATTAGTTATTTTATTTTAAATCATTTTTAAAATCAGTAACCTGCTCTTGTAGGTAAACAAGTTATTTTGGACCTAATTGCATTATTTTGTGTTGTTCAGGGATTCAATTACATTATTTTTGAGTTCGATGGTCTAATTGTAATTTAGTGTACAGTTGAGTGGTCTATTTGACCCTTATTCCATAAATATATTATGGAAGGGGGGATTTCTTTCAGGATGAAGATTGGGTACGTACTGCTAACAGAGTAACAGGTACTAGCAGAAGCAGAAGGAGTGCAAAGAAGAAAAGTTTCAAATTTTTTTTTTAAAAAATTATGTGGCAATCCTAGTAAGTACAAATTTGTAAGTTACCTACTAAAAATGTCAATTGTAATATTTTACAAGTTTCGTAGACTTATTTGAAGCTTATTCGAGTTGGATGACTTTTTGTACCTTTTCTCATCATTTTATAAAACATCCCTACTATTTTTTTTTTAATTCATAATAGGTTGAGTCAATAACTTTTTGAATACCAATAGACTTTTAAAAGTTTAGATCAAATACTCAAGACTCAAAAATTCTTAATCCAATATCAATAAACTTTAACGGTACGTTTGGTTAGAGGGAGGGAATTATAAGAGAAAGAAATTTTAATTCCATGTGAGAGGTATAATGTGGGAATAAAGTAGGAATTTAAATTTCAATTCCAATAATGTTTGGTATAAATGGAAATTGAAAGGGAATAAGTAGTATAAAGTCCAAAATGTTTATTATTATTATTATTATTATTATTATTATTATTATTATTATTATTATTATTATTATTATTATTATTATTATTATTATTATTGATGGTTTTTGGCTTTTTCGGGCCCAAGGAGGTCCAACACAACCTTTAGCTGGAGGATACACCTTTCAATAAAATGCGTATTTGAGTGAAACAAAGTACTTGCTTTAGAATTGGTCTCACTCCCCTCTCTGGGTATTTTTTCCGTGTGTCCCTTTTACAAGAGTGGAGGAGCCTTTATATAGCAGGCTCCCCCTCCACTGACTTGAAGGCCCTTAATGGCCGACTTCAAAGCTAATTAAAGCATCGAGTCGTTGGACGTTATCACTAGGTCGGCCAACGGCTCTCTCAAGCCTGTAACAGCCTGACCGAGCCCTGCTTTTAATGCCCTAACGGTTCCTTTTTAAACGAGTCTCCTCAATGCTCTCAACGGCTCCTCGAACCGAGTCTTTCCTCGGGCTTGGGCCCCGGTCGACTCCTCGTCCCGGCCCAAGTTCCCACTGGGCTACTCTTAGCAATTCTGAGCTAGGTTCCCATGCTTGGACCTGGGCCGATTCCTGGACTCGGCCCAAGCGCCCTCCGGGCTTCTTTTGACGTTAGCCCATCTTTTCTATCTCGGACCCTCTTCTTTGGGCAAATCTATCTTGGGCTGGGGTCCCTACCCCATCAACTAGTCCCTCACTTTTCCATACCCGGTCCGCTAACCTGGGTTTGGAAAAGTAGTAGCCGCCCGTCTCCTTCAATTACCGTATCCACGCCTTGAATGACCCCTGTAACGCCCGGATTACCTGCCATTCACTCCGGATTCCATGGGACCGTTTGGATTCTTCTGGCTTGACTTGGCACCTATAAATGGCCTCCTCATTTCCCATTCCATCCATTGGTTCGTCATGGGTCGTTCACCTCTGAAGGGGAAACGAATTGACTTTGGGTCTCCTTGGCGCCCGCTGCCTTCAAAGCGGACTCGGCCTGAAAGAGAACACAAAAAGAAGACCCCTTGTCCGGCTTCTCAGAGGTCTCCTGCCGGCGCTACTCCCTCGGTCCCTCAGCCGCCGACTCCTCCTCGACGCGAGGTCGCTCCGTCTTCACACCATCCGCCTACTCCCACAACCGCTAGAGTGACTTCTCAGGATGGGTCCTTCGTTGAAGTAGCCGTCCCGGAGCAACTAACTTTCTGTATAACCTTCTCCATCCCGCTAGATGACTTGGACGGGCCGGTTACGGGCCTAATGAATAATGAGGATTACGTCCGCTACCTGGAGACGTATTCGGATGATGAGGAGCCGGTTGTGCCACCACTTATGCCGGCCTTCTGGGACTCGTTCTGTCCATCTCCTCCTGGACCATCGGGAGGATTCTTCGGGAGCGGCTGCTCCTCGCCTGGCGAGTGATCATCTAGGCCGGATTCGGCCTTATATTTCAGAGGGGTCTTCTTTAGGAGCATTTTCATTATCATTACTGTAATAAGCTCCTTACTACTTGTGCCCTTCTTCTTTATAATAAAATGATGTTTTTCCCTTTCTCGCTCTGCATTCCGTACTTATAACATATCTACTCGGCCGACTTGTCGAGGAGTCGGTCATGCCGCCAGGCCTCTTTTTCAGTCTGACGCATGTGAGATACTTCGTATCTTTGGGGCTAGTCTAATCTTTTCAGCTTAGCGTGCGAATCTTGGTCTTCCCAAGTGGATTTGATGGGATTAGCTTCTGACAGAGATTCGCGCCCCCATCAAATCCGGTCCTATCACGTCAGTTAAGATTCCCCCGTGATTTGCGCCTGGGTATTCGCTCCCTTAGGGCTATATAAGGACCTCTCATGGTTCGTGCAAATCACAACACATCTCATTTACAAAAGCGCGGAACTATGAGTCACAGAGATGGTGATCGCCGCTGGTCTATCCGCAACCAGGAGCATGCTCGACTCGAAAAGCTGAAGCAAAAGAGGCTGGCTAATGGAGGGCGTTTGGTGGGCGACTCGGCTTCAGACCCCATTGTGGTGCCCCCGGACATGCTGGACCTGATGTGTAGGGAGCCTGCTGTCGCATAAATGGAACCAGTGGTGGACGACCCAGTTCCAGAGGAGGAAGAAGTGTGGGAGGTTCCTCCGCTCTTTGGGGTGGCTATGTCTCCGAGCGCCCTAGAGAGGCCCCTGCAAATGATCGATGATGGGAAGCCAGCCGTGTATCTGGACGAGATGCCGGAGCCTGAGCTGAGTCCCCTGCCTTTCCGCTCTCAGTACTTCCTGGAGGGTCCTCCGACTGTTCGCTCGTCGGAAGAGAAGGAAGCCAAGCCTTGATCTGCTTTCCCTTGTAATTTGCATCTGGCCGAGTTCTAGGCCTTGTACTTTTCATGCCTCATTAAATAAACTGTGTGCCTTCGTGTCCGACTCTTATTTTCCTATATCTTTTGGGCCGACCCCCAGTCTGTGTGACCGATTCCTGGTCCTTTTACAGCGAGACCTTCTTGGCGAGGTAGTCGCCAAATCTGGCTGCTGACCTCATGACCGAAGTCTCTTCGCGAACTTGACCTATGTCATCTGATGGGCCGGGTTCTACCGGGTCTTTTTAGAAGCTTCTAGCTCATACCCGGTGGGCCCAGAGGCCGTGGCCTACGATGGGCTTCCGGCTTAGCAGGCCGGGTCACTGACATTCGACCATAGCCTAGGGCAGACGCGCCGTTTGCAAGCTAGCCCTAGGCCTGAATCGTCGCCCCGCCTTTTGAGGCATTAATTGCGGCGTCCCTTCACATCTTGTCACCTCCGCTTCTTCCAACGAGGAGGTGACACGTGGCCGTCGCTTGGGATTCTCCCTCCTTTAAGTAGCCACTTCTTCTTTCTTCTCACCATCTTCTCCAATCTTTCCCTTCAACTTCAGCTCGAGCTTCTCCGGCCACTCTGCGTTTCCTCCGATCTCCCCTCCAGCTTTAGGTAATGTCTTCTTCTTCTCACTCTTCTTCTTCTCGTCGTCGCCCGGTTGACAACCTAGCGGCGACTTCGCCGTCGTCCTCTTCTTCCTCATCTTCTTCTTCTCCCATTCCCCGTCGCCTGGAAGTTCCGGCAGGTCTTCCTGCGGCGTCTTCTTCTCAACTGACCCCCTCATCTTCGGGGGCGGCCACTCCTATGAGCCCTGCTCCTTTAACTACGGTGGCGGCTTTGCCGGACGGCGCCAGGCGGCCGCGAGGCAAATTCGATTCTATCGTCCGGCCGACCGGGCTTCCGTCGTGTGCTACGGCGGCGGACCTGGACATGGCCCGTTTTTTGCTCGGTCCCTCAGCCATAGTTGTAGCCGCGGAGGGCCGTCCCATTCACAACCCACCGGAGGGTTACATGGGCATCCATCTGCACTCGGTCACTTTTGGCTTCCGAGTGCCTCCCTGTCCGTTTCTCTCTCTCTTTTTCCGACATTATAACCTGGTTCCGGGCCAACTAGTGCCTAATTCTCACCGCCTCCTCACCTGCTTCATAAACCTCTGCCATTGGTGGATGTGCGAGCCGGATCTAGACTTGTTCCGGTATCTTTTTACCGTGAACAAGGTCGGCTCACACTCGCCGGGCTTTGTCCAAGTTGCCGCCCGTCCGGGGTGACAGCTTTTCGAGGGGTTATCTGATTCCATCAAGGAATGGAAGCCCCTTTTCTTTTTCGTTCGCCCTGCTCTTTCTTCCTTCACCTTTCCGACCCTATGGCCGGCGGCTCTGTTCAAGCCTTGCTCTCGGCGTGCCGTCTTCACTAACGATGCGGTCCAGGGCGGCGAGTTCTTGAAGAGCTTTGGGCCGTACTCCGTCAAGTACTGGTCCCGAGTCCGGGCCATGGCCAAGCGTGGCTTGCTGCCGGAGGGTGCGGCCACCGTAGGTAGTTTTCCTTGCCTTCCTTTTCCCGCTTCTTTTGCTCTGTCTCACTTCCGACTTGGAATACTTATGGCTTTCCTTTCTTTCGCAGGTCCGTACGACTCTGACTCCACCAGTTCCGACGAGGCTGTTGTACCGACTCCAGAGATGACGGACAGAGCTGAAAAGATGAGGCGTCGGCTGACCCAGCGCGCTTCCGGCACTGCTGTGGCCTCTTTCTCCCAACCGTCATCGGCTCCAAGGTCGACTCCTCCACCATCTCGTGACGTGGTCGATTTGACGCAGTCGCCCATCGTGTCGCCTACCCGACAGCCGCCTCCTTCTTAATCCGAGAGTCCGAGCTCCAAGCGGCCGGCCGAGCAGACGGACGCGGCGGTTCCGAAGAAGATCCGGTTGAGCCACCAGGTGGACGAGGATGCCCAGATCTGGCAAGGCAACTCCTCCGTCCGCAAATGGGCTGCAAACGTCCTTCTTCCTAAGGACGTGGCGGCGACCGGCGCCCTGGGGGACGAATACATCATTGAGGCCTCGCTACGCCAGTCATACCGCGTAAGTGTTTTCGACTCGCCTCTTTTTTCCGTTCTTTTTCTTTCGTTATCTGATTTCCCGTCGCCTTGCAGAACCTCACCTTCCAAATGGAGGTGAGTAAGCGACTGAGGGAGTATAAGACCGGGCTGAAATCTCTGGCCGTTCGGGTGCGCCAAACGGAGGAGGCCTTCTTGGAAGAGCAAGCTAAGCACGCCAAGGCGGTGGAAGTGCATAACTCCGAGATGCTGAGGGTCACTCGTCAGTGGGAGGAGGAGCGAGACAAAGTTGCGACCATCGCCGCGACTTTGGTGGAGGACTACAAGAAGTCGGCGGCCTTCGAGGCGGACGTGAAGGCGGCCATAGAGGCCCGGCAGAAGGAGATTGCCAAAGGGTGGCTGGCGACGCCGGAAGGTGACGACTTCCTTCTGGATTTGGGTGAGCGCGACTATCGCCTTGGCTTCCGCGAGGCGCAGACAGAAATCCACTCCGCCTTGCTGGTCCGCGACTCCTCTTTTACCCCCGAGAGCTGGGGCCTCAAGCCAGTGATTGACGCTCTCCCGGTGACCGAAGGACCGGCGGCGGCTGCTGATCCGGCGGCTCTTCCCGCGGCGGCGCCTCCCGATCTCACTGAGTCCTCCCCTCAGGCAGAGGACCCTTCTTCTGTTCCCCCAGCTGGACCAACGGCAAGGGCACAAGTTGAAGGGGTCGATGTCGACACTCCCTCCCCAGTAGCTTAGGGCTATTATTTTAAGATAGCCCCTTTTGTAAAGGCTGGCCTCCTTCTCGGGCTTTTTTAATTTTAATAAAATTCCCTTTTTTTCTTTCTTTCTGTGTTGTCTTGGACTTGATGCTCTTTTAATCTCTTGAGGGTTCTGGAAATCGAAGAAATATTTCTAAGGCATCCGACCCCTCTAACTCTGAGAGACGACTTAGGATCAACGCCCTATTGACTCTTCATATACTCGCCGAGTCCCTCAGTCGAGGCGACTCCTCTCGGCTTTTTCACGGAAACGACTAAGGGTCTGGGCCCTTGTTTCCTAACTTTTTCTCGCTGAGTCCCTCAGTCGAGGCGACCCTTTAGGCTTTTTCTTTCTCAGAAACATTGTAGGGTCAGTGCCCTATTGTTTCTTTATATACTCGCCGAGTCCCTCAGTCGAGGCGACTCCTCTTGGCTTTTTCACGGAAACGACTAAGGGTCTGGGCCCTTGTTTCCTAACTTTTTCTCGCCGAGTCCCTCAGTCGAGGTGACCCTTCAGGCTTTTTCTTTCTCAGAAACTTTTAGGGTCAGTGCCCTATTGTATCTTTATATACTCGCCGAGTCCCTCAGTAGAGGCGACTCCTCTTGGCTTTTTCACGGAAACGACTAAGGGTCTGGGCCCTTGTTTCCTAACTTTTTCTCGCCGAGTCCCTCAGTCGAGGCGACCCTTCAGGCTTTTTCTTTCTCAGAAACGTTTTAGGGTCAGTGCCCTATTGTTTCTTTATATACTCGCCGAGTCCCTAAGTCGAGGCGACTCCTCTTGGCTTTTTCATGGAAACGACTAAGGGTCTGGGCCCTTGTTTCCTAACTTTTTCTCGCCGAGTCCCTCAGTCGAGGCGACCCCTTAGACTTTTTCTTTCTCAGAAACGTTTTAGGGTCAGCGCCCCGTTGTTTCTTTATATACTCGCCGAGTCCCCCAGTCGAGGCGACTCCTCTTGGCTTTTTTACGGAAACGACTAAGGGTCTGGGCCCTTGTTTCTTAACTTTTTCTCGCCGAGTCCCTCAGTCAAGGCGACCCTTTAGGCTTTTTCTTTCTTAGAAACGTTTTAGGGTCAGTGCCCTATTATTTCTTTATATACTCGCCGAGTCCCTCAGTCGAGGCGACTCCTCTTGGCTTTTTCACGGAAACGACTAAGGGTCTGGGCCCTTGTTTCCTAACTTTTTCTCGCCGAGTCCCTCAGTCGAGACGACCCCTTAGGCTTTTTCTTTCTCAGAAACGTTTTAGTGTCAGCGCCCCGTTGTTTCTTTATATATTCGCCGAGTCCCTCAGTCGAGGCGACTCCTATTGGCTTTTTCACGGAAATGACTAAGGGTCTGGGCCCTTGTTTCCTAACTTTTTCTCGCCGAGTCCCTCAGTCGAGGCGACCCCTTAGACTTTTTCTTTCTCAGAAACGTTTTAGGGTCAGCGCCCCGTTGTTTCTTTATATACTCGCCGAGTCCCCCAGTCGAGGCGACTCCTCTTGGCTTTTTCATGGAAACGACTAAGGGTCTGGGCCCTTGTTTCCTAACTTTTTTCTCGCCGAGTCCGGGCGATAGTTAACAGTAATTCATACCCTTTCATTCAAGTCTTTTAGGCCCCTCGGGCCTATACATGGCCTAACCTTTTCTACTGATAGAACTTCTTCAAGTGGATGACATTCCACGTGCAGTCTACAGGCTTGCCTTCCAGAGTTTCAAGCTTGTAGGTGCCGGCCTGGACCACCGCGGCAATGCGATAGGGTCCTTCCCATTTTACCGCGAACTTGTCTCCTTCCGTGGACTGGAACGCTCGCCAGTCTCGTAATACGAGATCGCCGACCTGGAAGGTTCGTGGGCGAATCCTTCAATCGCGATATCTTTTTACCGCTTGTTGATACTCGACCATCCGAGCGCTCGCGGCTTCCCTCCTTTCTTCTAGGAAATTTTTCTCAATTCGAAGACTTTCTTCATTCTCCGTGTCGGAATAAGTGCGGACCCGGTGAGTGGGCTCGACCACTTCAATTGGGACCTTGGCTTCGAAGCCGTACGCGAGGGAGAATGGACTCTCTCCGGTTGCTCGCCGCGGCGTAGTGCGATAAGCCCATAAGACTCGGTCAAGCTCATCCGCCCAATTTCCTCTGATATCTTCCAATTTCTTTCAGATTCCATCCACTATGGTCCGATTCACATTTTCGACCTGCCCGTTGGCTTGCGGGTACGCCACGGATACTTTGGTATGGCGGATATCGTGCCGGCGGCAGAAGTCAGAAAACGCCTGGCAGTCGAACTGTCGTCCATTATCGCTGACAATATGCTCGGGCAAGCCGAAGCGGCAAATCACCCTTTTCCATAGGAAGCATCGGCATTGGTACTCAGTGATAGTGGCCAACGGTTCAGCCTCAACCCATTTGGTGAAGTAATCGCCGACTACGACACAAAATTTCATGCCCCCCGGGGCTACCGGTAACGGCCCCAACAAGTCGATTCCCCACTTGGCAAATTGGATGGCCGTGGTGACCGGCGTGTAGAAGGTAGCCGGCCGAGTGTCTTTCCTGGCGAATGCTTGGCAAACGCCACACTTGGATATCCACTCGATGCAATCTCGCATCATAGTCGGCCAATAATACCCCTGGACGACTAACTTTCGGGCGAGCGTGTGGGTGCCCTGATGCGCGGCGCAGATGCCCCTATGAGCCTCGTCCATTATTTTTTCAGCCTCGGGCCTGAGCAAGCATCTCAGCAAAGGACCTCCGAACAACCGTTTGTATAACTGCCCATCAATAATTTGGAAAGAGGGGGCTTTTCGTCGGACCCTAGCGGCGACTCCTGGATCTTCCGGTAATTCGCCTGTTTCCTTGAACCGCCGGATGTCCTCTATCCAGAACATCTCGGGGTTTTTCTCTCGATCCCATTCCTTGTCTGTCACCTGCTGGACCTCTAGTGGCGTTTCCTCGATACTCGGTCGGCCCAATTCCTCCCTCTGGCAGATCTTCACGAGGTGATCTGGTACTCCCTCCAAGGCGATTTTGGATAATATGTCGGCTTCCACGTTGTCCGCCCGGGAGATATATTCTATTTCGTAGGCTCCGAACTCCTTTAACATCTCGACCGCTCGCTCTTTATATAAAGTCATCCGTGTATTCTTAGCCTCACACGTGCCGGAGATCTGCCCGACTACCAACTTGGAGTCAGTCTTGATTCTCAATCGCTCGACTCCTAAGGCCTTGGCGAGTCGGAGACCATTTAGCACAGCTTCATATTCGGCCTCGTTGTTAGATGTCGGGAACAGGTAGCTTAAGGCGTAATATAGTCGAAATCCCTCCGGGGTGACGAGCATAACTCCACCTCCGCAGTGTCGTCGACTCGACGCTCCGTCCGCATGCATTTCCCACCACTCGCCTAAACTGTTCTCTGTGGCGCGTTCCTTTTCTTCTTCGCTCGCCGTACATTCGACTAAGAAGTCGGCCAAGGATTGACCTTTTATGGAAGGCCGGGGCTGGTACTCAATCCCATACTGGGTTAATTCCAGGGCCCATTTCACCAGTCGGCCGGACGACGAGGGTTTTGCAGGACGCTCCCGAGCGGTTGGTCAGTCAGCACTCGGACGATGTGGGCTTGAAAATAAGGTGCTAATTTTCGCACAGTGATCACCAACGCGTATACAATCTTCTCCAGGGCGGTATACCGCAACTCGGCGACCTTCAGTGAGCTGCTTACGTAATAAACCGGGTGCTGAACGTGCTCTTCTTCTCGGACTAGCACCGAACTCACCGCTTTAGAAGAAGCGGCTAGGTATAAAAATAAGGGCTCGCCCGCCTGGGGAGTAGACAATACCGGGGGTGTCGAGAGATATTGTTTCAACTCTTCGAACGACTGCTAACACTCGGTGGTCCAAGCGAATCCCTCCTTCTTTTTCATGGCCTCGAAGAAGGGCACAGTCTTATCCGCCGCTTTGCTCAGGAAGCAGCTAAGGGCGGCCAGTCGACCAGTCAACCGTTGCAGGTCCTTGACGGTGCTAGGAGGTTGCATGTCGACGATGGCCTGTACCTTCTCAGGGTTAGGCTCAATACCTCGCTTGCTGACCATATAGCCCAAAAACTTTCCACCCTGCACGGCGAAAGCACACTTTTTGGGATTCAACCGGAGATTATATCTTATCATTACTTTAAAATAGTCGGCCAGATCTTCCGCATGTTTACTCTCCTCTCGGCTCTTGACGAGCATGTCATCGACGTACGCGGCCATTGATTTTCCCAGCAAGTGCTGGAATAGTCGAGCCACCATTCGCGTATATGTAGCTCCGGCATTCTTAAGCCCGAAGGGCATGACTCGATAACAATATACTCCGTCGGGCGTTAGAAACGCGGTCTTCTCTTCGTCTCTTACCTCTTGGGGGAGACCGACTCCAATTCGGGCCCGCTTGTCCGGTTGCTCGGGATCAATCTCGACTTCTTCCAATTCAACAGCCGGCTCGGGTCGAGGTATCATTGTCTTCTTTGGGGGCCTTTCCGTGATCTCATGGACCTGCATCTCACGCCTGCCCATCCCTCCACAGGCTTGCAAGTAGCAGTCGCGGGCGACTTTCCGGTCGCAGCGCACCGTACCTATTCCATTTGGCGTGAGGAATTTCAGGCAGAGGTGCTCGATTGAAATCAGAGCTCCTAGATCCTCCAGACCCAGTCGGCCGAGTATAGCGTTATGCGAGCAGGCCAGATTTACCACGATGAATTTCATATTGAGTTTCTGTACGTCTGGGTAACTGCCAACCTCAACTGGTAGAGTGATGGATCCTTCGGCCTCTACCGAATCCCCCGTAAAACCGGCGAGTGGAGTTTTGACGGGATTCAGCTAATCTCGGGCCAACCCCATTTTCATGAAGGTCTCCAGGTATAGCACATTAACGCTGCTCTCGGTATCAACCAGGATTCGGCGAACGACTACCCTCTTGATATCCATGGCTATAACCAACGCATCTCGATGCGGCGTCTCTCCAGCCGGCAAATCTCTATCGGTGAAAGTGATGGGCTCTCGGCACGCCTTCTTGGAGTTCTCCTCGCGCCCATATACTGTCCCGACATACAGCTGCCCGGCCCAGGCCTTCCGAGTGTTCGCCGAGTCACCAACTTCCGGCCCGCCGACTATCATGTTGATAACCGGCTTTTGACGCCACTGAGCCTCGTCTTCTTAGAAGCTAGCTGCTTGCCCCGATTGCTCTCGGCAGTGACGGCGGCATCCTCGTCCCCTCGATTGGCCGACCTCCGCCTCCATTGATTAGGAGGCGGGGTTCCTTGCTGGATGATACCCTCCATGATCTTCTTCAGGTAAAAGCATTCTTTTGTGCTGTGGGTATAAGATTTATGGTAACGACAATATTTAGAGGTCTTACCCGTCTCCTCGCTCGTGGCGCGGTCATCAATCGGCGGAGGCGGAGGCGGGGCGACCGCTTGTATTTCATGCACTGGCCGTTCGGGAGCCGGCCGGTAGGGGTGTACGACGGGCCTGTCGTATGGTCGCCTGATTTCGGGTCGTCGGGTCGCATCCGGGCGCCTTTCCTTGGTTTCGGCTCGCGTTCTCTTTCCACTGGCGGACCCGCCGACTTCACGCTGTCGTTTGTGTTTTATAGCCTGCTCTGTGTTAGCCCTCTTGTTGGCCATATGAATGGCTTCCGCGTAGGTAGCCGGGCGGTTGTCCCGCAGATCTCTGTATAGCTGACCGGACCGCAGGGACTCGATGAAGAAGGTGAGTGCCGTCTGGTCCTCGACCTCCTCTATAGACTGGATTTCTTTCTGCCAACGGGCCAGATAGGTTTTTAAGGACTCGCCTTCATCCTGATGAATGTCGCCTAGGTGTGTCAGGTCTTTTTGTGGTCTGATATTAGCGGCATAATGACTCATAAAGCGGTCCGCTAGCTCTTCGAAGCTACGAATCGACCCCGGCGACTGCGCCACTAACCATCTTTGCGCCGGGCCTTTTAATGTGGGCAGAAAAGCGCGGCACATGACCGGGTCTCGAACTCCCAAGACCTGTATCTTGGCTTGGTAGCTCAGCAAATGCTTTCGAGGGTCGCCGGACCCGTCGAACGTGGCTTGCTCCGGAAACTTGAAATCACCCGGTATCTTAAAGGCCATGATCTTGTCCGAAAAGGGCAAGGCGGTTAATAATGTACGTCCTGGGGATTTGGTTTTTCCCTCCATCTGCTCTCTCAGATTTCGCACTTCTTGGACTAAGTTCGCCACTTCGACCCTCTCTCGGGCATGGTTTCCTGTCGATTCCGTGCTCTCACCGACCTCCGACTCGGCCGGTTGGTCGCGGTTGCAGGCGGGCTGCTCTATGCGGCGAGCCTCAGTCCTGGTTCTTCTGGTACGGTTTTTCTCGCGTGCAGTCTGCCTATCGCGAGCAACTGACGGGGCACGACTGGGTTCCCTCCGACCTAGCCGTTCTCTCGCCGACCGCCGTCGGCGCTCGGACCCAGCCGTGAATGAATGGACTGTACCGGCTGGCTCTCGGCCCGGCGGTTCCGTTGCCGGTCATCGGGCCCATGAGACGGCTGCTGACTGCGTTGTGGTAAACGAGTGACGGACTGTTCTCTTACTCCTCGGCTCACCTCGGCGAAGGCACGCCCGATCGCATGTAGTTTCTCTGGGGTGAGCTGCACCTGAGGCGGCTGTTGGTTTATCGGTGGTGTTGGCGGCGGCGTTGTCTCGTTTTCCCGGCTCCGAGTGTTTCTCCGATTCAATTGGTTTCTCAAGTCCGCCCCCAGTCCGCTATCATGTCGGCTTAACTGTTCCTGACTTCCTGCCATGTTAGGAGCTTTTCTGATCTCTTACGACCGAGATTCTTCTTGTCGTTTCTCGAACTCGCCTCGATCAGGAGGACACGCGACTCTTAGTTTCGATCCCCACAGACGACGCCAGTGATGGTTTTTGGGTTTTCGGGCCCAAGGAGGTCCAACACAACCTTTAGCTGGAGGATACACCTTTCAATAAAATGCGTATTTGAGTGAAACAAAGTACTTGCTTTAGAATTGGTCTCACTCCCCTCTCTGGGTATTTTTTCCGTGTGTCCCTTTTACAAGAGTGGAGGAGCCTTTATATAGCAGGCTCCCCCTCCACTGACTTAAAGGCCCTTAATGGCCGACTTCAAAGCTAATTAAAGCATCGAGCCGTTGGACGTTATCACTAGGTCGGACAACGGCTCTCTCAAGCCTGTAACAGCCTGACCGAGGCCTGCTTTTAATGCCCTAACGGTTCCTTTTTAAACGAGTCTCCTCAATGATCTCAACGGCTCCTTGAACCGAGTCTTTCCTCGGGCTTGGGCCCCGGTCGACTCCTCGTCCCGGCCCAAGTTCCCACTGGGCTCCTCTTAGCAATTCTGAGCTAGGTTCCCATGCTTGGGCCTGGGCCGATTCCTGGACTCGGCCCAAGCGCCCTCCGGGCTTCTTTTGACGTTAGCCCATCTTTTCTATCTCGGACCCTCTTCTTTGGGCCAATCTATCTTGGGCCGGGGTCCCTACCCCATCAATTATTATTATTATATTATTATTATTATTGTTAATCTTAAAAGATAAGTATTTTTTGGACCCATCGGCATATTCAAACACGAAAAAAAGGACATATTTAAATACCACTAATTTACCGTATCTCTTGAACATGACATATTTAATTATCATGCAATCGACAGGAAGATGTTAGATATTAATTTTAGGTTAAATAAGAGAAAGTAATTTTGTATCAATGTGATTTTTTTTCTTCTTAAAAACCAAAGAA
The DNA here is from genome assembly GCF_001879475.1 of Ipomoea nil. NCBI lineage: Eukaryota > Viridiplantae > Streptophyta > Magnoliopsida > Solanales > Convolvulaceae > Ipomoea > Ipomoea nil. Next base: position 249,437 of record NW_017616633.1, read on the forward strand.
TTGAAATAACAATGAGACATGAGATTCTAATTCTATGAAAATGAGGGAATTGCAATTCCTTCCAACCAAACGAAATAATTTACTTGCCTTATTCAACTAAACACTCCGTAAAGAGTTTTAAAAATTTTAGATTAAATATTACTAGACTTTTGAAGTCTTTAAAAGTTTTTTTAAAATTCATACAAATGTAGATTTAATAAACCTCTAGAGCTTATTATATTGGTATTTGCAAGGAACCGATTCTAAATCATATTTTTATAAGAATTAAACATCCATGTTGAAGTTATATTGGTGCATGCAAGGGATCCAATTTCATATCATGTTTTTATAAAAATCAAACATTCATGTTGCAGTTGTCAACAATGCTGAGACTTACTTTACTTTCCGTGTTTATCTCCCTTTTATCTTTATTGTAAATGGATCACTAAGTATATATGGCTTAACAGTTAAGCAATGGAATAGCCAATCCAATTTAAACTAATACAAAGAACAACCTTAAAAATTAACTAAAAGTGTGACATAAAATATGTAAATTCAGCACTTGTATAGTAATACTTTACACAAAAAGAAAGTGATGATTTTGTCATTATTCAGAGGTTAGCTGCTCAAGAAGTTTAGCACTTAGAAGAAATATTTGAAAAGTAAGAAAGTGGTGTGGTAAGGTTCACCAGATGTGCTTCCTTGTTGGTTGAATGATCATAGTCATAATATTCCTAACTGTTATAATATTTAGGGTGTCTTTGGTTCACGCATTGGAATTGAAATCGGAATGGGAATCAAATATTTGGTAATGGTAATGAGTTTTGGTGGAAGTATTTTGCATGTGTGGTAGTATGGTGAAATTAGAATGATTATCAATATTGCTGTTTGATTATGTATGATCCTATAATGGCGATAAAGATTTTAAAAATACAAGAACAAAAAATCAAGACATTTTATTATTTTAATATAACGACATCCAAAACACCAATATGAACAAAATATAAAAAATCTAAAAGCACTAATCCAAACTTAAAAATCAAATTACCAATTAGGAGGGAAAATAATGGAATGAAACCCTTATTTTATTAGGGAATGAGTTTTCTATGGGATTTGATTACCCCCTTAATTAGAAATAATTTCAGTCAAGTATTAGATTTATAGGTGACAGTCTACTTTTTTTTTTTTTTTTTTTTTTTTTAATATCAAAACATCCCCTTTTGGTCCTAGTATTATTGTGACATGACTAATTTTGGCCCTCTATCAACAAAATCGTTGAAATTTTGTTAAATTGGACATTTTGATCTTTTTAATACAAAGTGCGTTGACCCGTTATATATTTTATGTTTATTTTTTTTTAAAAAAAAAATCATAATTGAAGAGCGAAATGTTCTTGTATTTAACGCAATTTCAATAATTTTTTTTGATAGATGATCAAAATTGGTTATATTATAATAATACTAGAACAAAAAGGGAATGTTTCAATAAAAAAATGTCTAAAAATAGAATGCCACTTACAAATTTGGGACTAAAAGTGGAATTAACTCAATTTTTAAAGTTTAAGAACATAATTACATATCACATATGCATTACTAATTAGGTGTTTATTTGACTTTTCTTCTCCCCACCCCACCCAGAGACACACACACACACACACACACACACACACACACACACACACATATATATATATATATATATATATATATATATATATATATATATATATATATATATGATTTCATGTTCGTTGCCAAGGGATTTTCCAATAATAATTTCACGTGAAATTGACATGAATGAAATGATATGCCGGGGAGAGCAGCCGTGTTAGAAGGTGTAGTCAAAGTCCCCCTTTTTATTTAACTTTTCAGCCCCACAATATATAATATTTACTTTTAATTTTATCTATAATGAAACTTGATGAAATTTTCACATAATGAGAACATTTTTTGGAACATACATTATTTTAAAATTGATAACTAAAAAATAAAACACATTAAAATTTATGATTGAAAGTAAAAAATATTACTTTTATATATATAAAAAAAAGGCTCAATGTTATACGGTAGACTATGATCCACATTATAAGATAGAGTATTGACATAAAATTTATTTTTAATATATCGAATGTTCATTGTTAGCACATCTAGTGTTCATTTTTAATGTATCAAATGTATTGAAAGGTTCATATACTACCTAAAAATATATTAAGAATGAACATTCAGTATATTAAAAATGAACATTTATTATGATTTACAATATAATTTGTCAAAAAAGGCTAGTGTGTGCTCCAAGGGCATATTTTAATTGATGCTAAACCTGAAATAAGTTAATAGTTTTATTTTTCTTTACTAACAATAGTATAATGTATGTAATGACAACTATTGAGCACAGCAATTTATCTCTTTTAATAATTTTCAACTTCAGGGTAAAAGTAGGATTGACGGACGGTCACTCTAGTGCACTTAATTGTCAAGATGAGTTGCTATCCAACCCATCCAAAAATTGTAGTACTTTTTTTTTTTTTTTTGAAAACAACAAAAAAAAAATTATTTTTGAGAGCAAAAAATATATATATATATATATATATTTAAAACCCAGAAATACGGCAATTCTTATATTGACCGGTCAAATCTTGATTTGTTAAACACGGAAGGAATGGCATCTAGTCTACATAGTGTGCTAGAATCAAGAATTGAAATTCTGTCTTTCTGCAAACAGTTTGGCCTCCCACTCTTGACAAAATAAATTGCGTTTCTCATCCTTTTGGCTCTACCATCAACCACCAAAACACAAGAAAAACGAACACATATATTTAGGCAGATCGAGAATCCAGTTGAAGATCAAGCTAGAAATATAATGGGAGATTACAGATCAAAGTCGTTTGCAGATGGGTATCAGATGGAGAGCTACAACTATGGAGATTTGAGGTCACCCCCACCTCTAGCACTGGCCCCACCCCCGCAGCTGAAGAAGGGGAAGAGCAGAAATGGGTCAATTACTAAAAGGTCATGGAGCATGAATGATCCGGAGTTTCAGAGGAAGAAGAGGGTGGCTAGCTACAAAGTCTACTCTGTTGAAGGGAAAGTGAAGGGCTCTTTCAAGAGGAGTTTCAGGTGGCTTAGGGACAAGTATTCCCAGGTTGTTTATGGCTGGTGGTGATCAATCTCACTCTCACTCTCACTCTCACTCTCATCTGGGGAACCTGTTTTCCTCTATTTTACTCTCTCTCTCTCTCTGTTGTGATTCATAGCTGTGAGGTGGAAGTGATTGAGTTTTGCTTCCTGGGCAGGGCTATCAATGTATACCATCATAATTCTGGTTTTTTTTTTTTTTTTTCTTAATATTATCAATGGATGTTTCCTTCGATCTGCAACCTTGATTCTTGATTTTTATTTTCTTCCTTCGATTTTAACGTATAATCATGTTTCTTGTTGATTATATTCAAGTTTAAGGTAACTTAGGAATATGCTTAGAGGGGGATATACGAGCTGGCCAATATATCTGTCCAAGCAAGTGTCAAATCCTGACGCCGGTTAAGAGCCGCCGCCGATTTTCCGGCGCCGGGATTCGACGGAATCCACATCGGCGCAGTTTTTGTTTTTTTTTTTTTTTTTTCCGGAATTGCATTGTCTCACAATATAGGCTCTGTTCGGCAAACCTAGCTGAAAAGCTATAAGCTAAAAGCTGAAAAGCTATAAGCTCAGAGCTGTTAAGCTAGTTATTATGATTGAAAGTGTTTGGTAAAATTAGTTTTTTGATAAGCTGATAAATGTAAAAAGACTAAAAAGGACATCTCATAAAATTTAAATTAGTTTGTTTACATATTAAAATTTAATATTTTGTCTTTAAAAAAAAATTAACATTTTGAAATAAAACTATTAGCATAATCATGATCTAGCATCTCATAATGAAGTAGCAATATTGTTGCAAATCTAATAATAATAATAATAATAATAATAATAATAATAATAATAATAATAATAATAATATTTGTGGTGAAAGTTGCAGATAAATTAAAGGAGAATGAGAAAAAGGTTTTAATTGGGAAGAGTAAATAATGTCATTTCTTTAAAATAATAAGGATAAAGATGGAAAAAAAAGTTAGGAAGCTAAGAGCTTATTTTGAAACGCTATCTAAAGTAGCGTTCCAAAATAAGCTCTTATTTTAAGCTAGGGGCTTATTTTGGGAACATTATCAAACAGAACTTATAGCTTATTAAAAATAAGATATAAGCTCCTAAATAAGCTCTGCCAAACAGAACCATAGTGAATGAAATATGGACTTAATTCACTTTTATTGCTATCACCATATACTGAATGAAGTACTGTATTTTAACTTGTAAACTTTTTATAATTGAGGGTTTACTTGGGTAATAATAATATGCAAATCACAACTTTGAAAAAAAAAATTAAATTTGTGACTTTCAAGTATCCTTTCTAACAATATTTAGTTAATGTTGATGAGGTGGATTGGTGGTAACTAGCGATTGGATAGTGATTCGCACCCAAGATTTGAGATCTTCAACCTAAAATTAGATTAATTTAGGGTCTATTTGAAAACTCGGAAAAAGATTTCTGAAAATCATTTTCTGAGTTTCTGGTGTTTGGGTAGGCGGAAAATGAAGTGGTCAAAGGAAAATGGTGGATAGTCAATGAAAAATGAGGGTTGATTTCCGAAAAATGACTTTCCCTTTTTTTGGGAAGTCATTTTCCATCTTCTAAACACACACACACAAACGCAGCCAGCCTTCCTCCTTCAACAACATTCAACAACACCATCCTTCAACAACATTCAACAATATTCACTAGTTTCCGGCCGTGGAAACCAGAGAGCTTCTCTCTGGTTTCCTTCCGCCGGAAACTAGAGAGCTTCGAGGGTTTCCGGCTGCGAAAGCCAGAGAGCTCTCTGGTTTCCGCCTTTCCTGCCGGAAGCCAGAGAGAACGGCGGAAACCATTTCGTCTTTTTTTTTTGTTTTTTTTTTTTTTTTAAATTTTTTAATAAATAATATTATTTGATTTTATAAATATTATTATTTATGATATTATTGTAAATTTTATATATTTTAAACAAAATAATTAATTATATAAAATGTTTAATTATACAATTCTACATCATTTTCAGAAAATGAGTCAAACACCAAAATTTAGTTTTCCATTTTGCAGCCAAACATCGGAAAGGAAAATGACTTTTGAAAAATGAGTCATTTTTCAGAAGTCATTTTCCTCTCCAAACAGACCCTTAGTGGGAATTGTGGAGTGAATTTTTATTTTTATAATGTTGTATGCGTGTGTATTTTGTGGTTTGTAAAATTGTACTGTCTAATATTAAACAAGTGGGAAGTGAAAACCCTTAAACAAATTGAAAGATTGAGAGGGGGACTGGAGAATTAAATAACAGAGACGTAGCGTTTCGATGCTAGAGAGTTGAGATAGTAAGGGGATGAGAAACATGTAACCGCGACTATGAGAGTCGAGTGAAAAGGGGGCCGAAATGGGTTGGTTATTTATGAAAAGTGAAAATCCTAGCATGTATATATAGTGGCTTGAGTTTCAGATTAGATTCAATATTGGGCAAATTATGCTGTGCATGGTGCATACGGATGCAAAAACGACGTTGTTTTAATAAAACGCGCGTCTCCCCTTAAAAAAAAAAATCAGGTTCGATTCCCAGCAACAACATATGAACTAAAATTCCATAATCGATGAACTATAATTCCATAATCGATGAATTATAATTCTATAATCTAATCTATGAACTAAAAATTTCAGAATAAATGAATTAAAATTCCATAATCTATAAACTAAAATTTCAGAATCGATGAACTACAATTCCATAATCGATGAACTATAATTTCATAATCTATGAACTAAAATTCCAGAATGAATGAACAATATAATGTTGTTGCTGGGAATCGAACCTGAATTTTTTTTAAAGAGGAGATACGCGTTTTTTAATAAAACGACGTTGTTTTGGCATCCGTATGCACCATGCATGGTGCATACGGATGCACAGCATAACGATTGTCAATATTGAATCAATCTACAAAAACTCAACATATTACACATCCAGCCACACTTGCTTCGAGTTGGGCCCATTTGTGCATGGGTTCGACCCCCATTTTGGGGCACAAATGGGTCCAACTTGAAAAAAATTGGGTCATACTAAAAAATTGTCTACCTCTATTACTATATATCTTTGACAAAATACAAAGTATAACTTTATAAAATACATGGCATTGTAAAATTTTTTGGAATGCTACTAGCTCTATTACATTGTAGTATTTGTTCATATACTTTCTCAACCTACTGAAACACAAAGAGCTAATAACACCTCCACTGAGGCTTGAACTTACAACCTTCCAAATGGAAGTCCAACTCGAATACCATTAGACTACATAGTCCTGGTATGGCATTGTAAAATTTAATTTCTCTAATTGAGTAAAATGAACTCCTTAACCATATTTGTATACCAAGGAGCGTTATGCACTGGACTCGTGTCCACTATGTGCATAGTGGACACGCTGTACATTCATAATTTCTATACTGTATATTCATAATTTCTATACTGTAAATTCATAAAATTTATAATTTAGATTCACAATTTCTATACTGTACATTCATAATTTCTATATTGTAGATTCATAAAATTTATAATTTAGATTCATAATTTCTATACTGCACATTTATAATTTCTGTACTGTAGATTCATATTTTGAACATATTCATAATTTGATAACTATGTGTTCATAATTTGATAACTATACAGTTTAGAAATTATGAATCTACAGTACATAAATTATGAATCTATAGTATAGAAATTATGAATATCCAGTATAGAAATTATGAATCTACATTATAAATTTTATGAATCTACAGTTTAAAAATTATAAATCTACAGTATAGAAATTATGAATCTACAGTATAAAAATTATGAATGTACCGCGTGTCCACCATGCACATAAACACGAGTCCACAACATAATTTGCCATATACCAACACAAGTTTGTATCATTCAAAAATACTACTTACAATCAACGGAAAAAGGTTTAGGTGACCACCAAAATTCCAAAATCAGTCATGAAGGGAGAAAAATACTACTATTAGCTCTATCCCATTTTATTTGTTAGAGTTCTATAAATAAAACTTGTTTGAAGTTATTTACAGTGTAATTTATTTTTTATACTATTTAATTTAGTATTAATAAATAAAATTTATATATTTGAAAACTACATTAAATGTATTACTCCATATAAAATAAAAATTGAATTTAAACTCTATTAGAAAATGTTAAATAATAAAATAAAGAATTAGTTTGACTAAGTAGGTAGAACAAGGTAATATAAAGTGAAGAGAATATTGCAGTTATACTTTCAAGTATCTCCAATAGTTAGAGACACTTGCGCGAGCGTTGAGTTGAAATATTTTATATAAATATTTTAGTATCGTAGATGCTTAGGATGCTCTTATCCTTACTCAACTATAGATGCTTCAGGTACCCAGACACAATAGATTAGGATCTAGGTGATCTAGTTCACTCTTGATTGTTCATTTTTAAAGTATCATACCAAAAAAAGGTTTTGTGAAAAAAAAAAAAAAAAGAGGACAAATTAACTACAAATGAGTGAAGTTATTGCAATATCGATGGAAAAAAATGACAAAACTGAAAAAGGGTACAAGTGTACAAGTACAACATGTCATTTGGCATTTATTTATGGAGTTATTTGACAACAAAATATCCCAAAAATAGTTTCCAGACCAAGAAGAGTCAAGTTCAATTAGACAACACAATCAAGAAGAGTCAAGTTACGAGAGGCATTATTGCACTCAAAAAGTAGGGGTGTAAACGAACCGAGCCGAGCCCGAGCCTGGGTAGGTTCATGCTCGAGCTCGTTAATGATAGCACTGCTCGAACACGTGAACTGATGCTCGAGCTCGAGCTCGAGCTCGAGCTCGAATTCGAGTATGAACTTGAGCTCGAGTTTAGGCTCGAATTTGAACTCGAGTTTAGGTTTGAATTTGAGCTCAATTTTGATCTCGAATTTGACCTGTTTGATTTAAAATTTAAACTACTTTGTTTTATAACTTTTATGCATACATAATTATAAAACTATTTTAATTTTCCTCCCCTAATTATTATTTTTATATACTAAATATAATATAATCATATTACGGAGTATATATTATATATATTATATAATATATTATAAGGCTCGCGAGCGGCTCGTCGAGCCGCGAGCCTACAATACCTAAGCTCGGCTCGTGCTCGTTTAATCCACGAGCTGCTCGAGCTCGAGCCGAGCTCGATTTTGACCGAGTTCGAGCCGAGCGTTGACCGAACCGCTCACGAGCGACTCTCAAGCGGCTTGGCTCATTTACACCCCTATCAAAAAGACTAAAGAGATAAGTTATTTCTTAAACAACTCACTCGATGGTTTGACTGTACATTGTAATATCAGGACGATAAATAAATTAAAAATTGTAAAAGTCCTAATGAATTTATGAGATGTTTGGTAGGATGTGTAAGCATTGAAAATTTAAATAATAGTGTTGGACCGTGGTGAATATTTAATTATTAAATTAATTATTATAATTAAGCTAGTTGGACTAATATTTATTAAATTGAGTTAATTAAATGACTCATTGAATAGTTAATTGGTCTAATTACTTAATTAATTGTAATTGAATATTGGATTGTTCGGCCCAAGTTGGTGGAATATTTAATTGAGTTGGACCAGGCTGCTTGGATGAATTGGGTTGCCTAATTAGCGGGTTTGACTTGGTCTTGGCCCATCAAAATTATATGTGGATTATATAATTTTGAAGAAATTTGAATATTTGATATTATTTGGAAATTTAATGAAATCATGAACCTGGACGCAATGGTGTCCCGATACGTTCCTTAATTTAATTAAAGAAATTAAATTAAATAAGGAATTAAGAGTTGGTTGGAGATTTTCTCTCACCCTCACCACTATAAATAGTGGTTTCATTTTCAAGAATTGGAGCTCTGAAAATCTGCATACTGAAGCTCTGCCGAAGTCTCGCCAGGATATCGTCTGGAACACGCCCGCAGTTGTACTGCGTATACCGCGCTGAGGAACACGCCACTTGAACACCGGAAGCCCTTCTTTGAAGATCAAGTTGCATATTAGCCCTTCATTGAGGAACAAGCTACTAACTCCGGAGACCCTTCAGCAAGGAACTACTCCAGTTCGGCATACTCCCGAACTCGGCATACTTCCAGTTCGGCCATACTCGAACTCGGCATACTTCAAGTTCAGCATACTCTGGACTCGGCACACTTCCAATTTGGCATATTCCAAATTTGGCACACATCTAATAGGCATACTTCTAGTAGAGAATCAGAGGACTTCTCATATACAGAGATTGTACCCCTTCTTGATTGATACATACTACTTGTAACCGATACTTTGAATTTTGAATATATACAATTCAAGTTTTTCGCGTTTACATATTTTGGCACGCCCAGTGGGACAGCTCTACCTCTCATCTCTCTACTACTACTATATCTCTACCTGCGCATCAAATGACATCGAACAATCCCATGTTCAGGAGGGCCTATGCCTAAGCTACTAAGTCCAAGTCTACGCCTGTAGCTAGCTCTGGCACTACCCCAAAAACGCATGGTCCACTGACAAGAAACCGCGCAAAGGATTTGGGTGTCCAAGTGCCTGAACCTCAGTCCATGGCACGACGTGTGGTTCAAAGGCTTGACAAGGCCCCTGCTGCCTCAAAGGCGACTACTTTTGCTGGAAGTCCACCCTCTCCCAAGGGGGCTACCGATGGTGGTAGTCCAACTTCTATACAAGGGAACGCTAGTAGCGGGAGCACTTCCCCTGTAACTCCGCCACATCCATTATGGAAGGCTGCACCTGAGTGGTCGCATGTCTACAAATGCCTGCCATGACGACAAACACAGAGTCTGTGGAGGAGCAATTAGCTAGAATTGCTAGGTCTCTGGAAGGAATGGCTGTCGCTCTCCAAAATCAAGAGAAACGGCTTAACACCCTCGATAATAGGGTAGGAAGCATCATGGAGGAGCAAGGAAGCCGTGCTCCAGGAAAGCAACCTGAAGGGCAAGAAGAGGTTGGTCAGCAATCGCCACCACCTCATGTTAGCCATGTGGTAGGAGAAGCTGCTTCCCACTTACCTGCAACTGAGAAAACTATTCCAGTTACCGAAGGCATGATACCGGTGGATCAGTTGAAGGACTACATAATGGGGGCCATCAAAGGCAAGTTGGATGAAGGCCAACCTTCATATTCCTATGCTAAGCCCTACACACAAAGAATTGAGGAGTTGAAAATGCCCTACGGCTATCAACCTCCTAAGTTCCAGCAATTCGGTGGCAAGGGAAATCCCCGACAGCACATTGCCCACTTTGTGGAAATATGCAATGATGCAGGGACTTATGGTGATCTGTTGGTAAAGCAGTTTGTCCGTTCATTAAAGGGAACTACGTTTGACTGGTACACTGACCTCGCGCCCGGCTGCATTGATAGCTGGCATGATATGGAACGTGAGTTCTTAACCCGTTTCTATAGCACGAGGAGAACAGTTAGCTTCTTGGAACTCACCACTACTCGCCAATGGAAGGGTGAACGCGCCGGTACCTACATCGAAAGGTGGAGGGAACTATGCCTGAATTGCAAAGAAAGAATATCCCAAAGTTCTGCAATTGAGATGTGCATCCAAGGCATGCACTTTGAACTCTTCTATATCCTACAAGGGATTGAGCTAAAGTCCTTTGAGGAGTTATCCAGTCGTGCTCACGACATGGAATTGAGCATCGAAGCTAGCGGAGGGCTCAACATATTGAACATGCCTAGCTCATCCAATGCACCTGGAAAACAAGAAGTTAAAAAGTGGAACAAACCTTTTCCAAAATAAGAAAAGAAAGAAGTGATGAATGTGAAGGCTACTCCTATGATGGTCTTCACTAAGGCAACTGAAAGGCCTAGGCCAAGACCATTTTCTGTCCCGTCAAGGGGTGGTAAAAGGCCTACAATTGAAGAAAGGCAGGAGAAGACTTATCCTTTCATGGATTCCGATGTATCTCCCATGTTCGATGAGCTACTCAAACTTAGGCTCATTGAGTTGCCTGAAATGAAACGTCCTGAGGAAGCTACAAGGGTGGATGACCCATATTACTGCAAGTACCACCGTCTTCTTGGTCATCCGATTTAGAAGTGTTTTATCTTCAAAGATAAAGTCATGGCACTGGCCAGTGATGGGAAAATTGAGCTTGCCGATGCCAAAGCGAGCTCGAATCAAATCTCGATCACACCCGGATGGTTCGCTCCGCTGTGTACTGAAAAGGAAGATGGGAAACAACGGAAGCGCCCACTCCCCTTCATTGTTAAGCACGCTGTCGGTCAAAGTTCAGAACCACGGCAGAATGATAACACATCCGAAGGAAAATGGGTGATTGTCACTCATAGAAAGAAAAAAGTCGAGCCTGTGAAGCATCAAAAGCACATAGTGAAAAGTTGGGTTGAGAAAACCTCAAAAAATACTCATGCCTGCAAATCAAAGACAAAGGGCCATGTCAAACAGCCACGAGCACCAGTTCCTTTGGCTCAATATATGCCAAAGGGATTTGATCTTCAAGGGGCAGGCACTTCTAGCTCCTGCCTAAATACAAATGACAAGCCAGAAGATGGAGGTGAATGTTCATCTCCTAAACACACCGAGGATGAGGAAGTGTTAATGCATAAGGCTACTTCCTACTCCACAGAAATTACCTTCAAGGATGAAGACTTGTTACTTGGAGGCATGCCACACAATCGCCCACTATTTGTTGAAGGCTATACCCGTGGGCAAAAGCTCAAAAGAATTATGGTTGATCAAGGCTCAGCTGTCAACATCCTATCCCTTCGAGTTGTGAAGGACCTTGGTATATCTACAGATGAGCTTGCCCAAAGTCGTCTAATGATACAAGGCTTCAACCAGGAGGGCAAAGAGCAATCGGCATCATCAGACTTGACTTAAGAATTGGAAGCCTAAGTTCAGGTGTCCTCTGCCATGTCATAGATGCGAGGACATCTTATAACTTGTTACTTGGAAGGCCGTGGATACATGAAAATGGGGTGATACCCTCGTCTTGGCATCAATGCCTTATGTTTGAAAGGAACGGCGTAGTTGAAAAGGTTGTCGCCGATGAAAGCCCTTTCACAGAGGCTGAGTCTTACTTTGCAGACGCAAAGTTCTACATTAAAAGGCAAGTTATTGTTGAAGATATTGAGGAAAGCAATGACGATCCACCTTCCCAATCAAAGTCGAAGGGAAAGCAAGTTGTAGAGGGAGATCAACACAACAAAAAGCTCATTTTCCCGCTTGCAAGGATTGATACACTCAAGGCAAATGCAGCAAAATCATTTGAAGATAAAGGTGGTGATAAAGTGGGCCAAACATTCCCCGCCAAGCGTACCGAGGGTTTCGACCCTAATGCTTATAAGCTTCTAGCCAAGGCTGGCTATAACCCCAACGAGCCACAGAAGTTGGGAAAGCTTATCCCAGAAGCCGGTGGTAACGGCAAAGCAAATCACCAAGAACCTCAAACGCGCAAAGGGTTGGGCTATGTTCCCCCTAAACCAATGCGAATTCTTATAAACAGAGCTGCAAGTAATTGTATCTCCGCGGAGGGAAGCGAGTATGACCCAAAACTCACTCCTACCAATGATAATGGGCAAGACAAAAAGAAGTCAGTCTTCGACCGGATCGGTAAGGCTGACTCTCGACGCTCAGTCTTTGATAGATTGGGGTCAAGTCCTAAAGCCCTAAAGAGAAAGTCAATGCATGATCGACTTGGAGCTGTCCAAGTTATTAAAGACAGTGCCAATGTTCCTGTTGAAGTGGAACCTCCCAAAAGGCTTAGAAGCATGATTCCTTCTCGTATGAGACGAGAAACATATATTCATGTTTCATATGGTGAAGTGTTGAAAGTCCAACTGAAGACCATTGTACACACTCGTGTACATAAAGAAGAGAATGAGGAAAGTGTAGGCTCAAGTGATGACGTACCACCAACTACTCAGGAAGATGTGGCTTCGTCGTTCCATATCACTTTATGTGATGAGACTCCGACTGAGGGAGAAGATGCAGAAGAGGCACCCCATGAGTTAAAAGAAGGGGTACGAGCCGCAGTGGATGAATTAAAAGAAGTCGATTTGGGAACTCCTGAAAATCCTCGTCCTATCTTCATTAGCGCACTCCTATCTGACGAAGATGAAGAAATCTATGTCACATTGCTGAAAGAATATATTGATGTCTTTGCATGGACATACAAGGAGATGCCAGGGTTAGACCCAAAGGTAGCTGTGCACCGCTTAGCTGTGAAGAAGGGGTGTCGCCCGGTTAAGCAGGCTCAACGACGCTTCCGCCCCGAGCTCATTCCCTCGATTGAAACAGAAGTTAATAAGCTTATTGAGGCTGGCTTCATTCGTGAAGTTAAATATCCAACCTGGATATCTAGTATTGTGCCTGTGCGCAAGAAGAACGGCCAGATCCGCGTCTGCGTAGATTTTTGGGACCTCAATGTGGCATGCCCAAAAGATGACTTCCCGCTTCCTATCACGGAGTTAATGATAGATGCCGTGACTGGGCATGAGATCCTGTCATTCATGGATGACTCCTCCGGTTACAATCAAATCCGCATGGCGCCGGAAGATGAAGACTTAACTGCATTCCGAACGCCGAAAGGCATTTACTGTTACAAAGTAATGCCCTTTGGTTTGAAAAATGCAGGTGCTACATACCAACGGGCTATGCAGACAATAATTGATGATATGCTCCATAAAATGGTCGAATGCTACGTAGACGACCTGGTTGTGAAGTCAAAATTGCGCACAAATCACTTGGTGCATTTAAGGCAAGTCTTCGACCGCCTACGGAAGTTTCAACTCAAAATGAATCCCCTGAAATGTGTTTTTGGGGTTGCTGCTGGAAAGTTCCTCGGGTTTACTGTTCGACACAGGGGCATCGAGATTGAACAAGCAAAGATTGACGCCATAATGAAGATGCCTGAGCCGAGAAACCTTCATGAGCTTAAAAGCTTACAAGGGAAGTTGGCTTACATCCGAAGGTTCATATCGAACCTAGCAGGAAGATGTCAACCTTTTAGTCGGTTGATGAAAAAGGGCATCCCATTCATATGGGATGAGGCATGCAAGAATGCATTTGAGAGTATCAAGTCATACTTGATGAAGCCGCCTGTGCTAACTGCTCCTGTTCATGGCCGCCCGCTGATCCTTTATATCTCCGCCCAAGACAGTTCTGTGGGAGCCTTGCTTGCTCAGGAAAATGACAAGGGGAAGGAGAATGCTCTCTACTATCTCAGCAGAATGATGACCCCGAACGAGTTAAAGTACTCCCCAATTGAAAAGCTATGTTTGGCACTTGTGTTCTCTATCAAAAAACTTAAGCACTACTTCGAGGCTCATACCATCCGGCTTGTTTCCAAAGCGAACCCGATGAAATATGTTATGGCGAAGGTCGTTCTCTCCGACCGCCTCGCAAGGTGGTACTTATTGTTTCAACAGTTTGAAATTATATATGTGCAGCAAAAGTCTGTAAAGGGGCAAGCCTTGGCCGATTTCCTAGCAGACCACCCAATACCTGCTGAGTGGGAGTTGTCTGACGATTTGCCTGATGAAGATGTGCTTGTCATTGAAATACTACCCCTATGGAAGATGTACTTTGATGGAGCTTCACATAGAGAAGGGGCAGGTGCTGGAGTTGTCTTCGTCACTCTAGAAGGTGAGGTGTTGCCATATTCATTTACCTTGACCGAGCAATGTTCAAACAACGTTGCTGAGTATCAAGCATTGATACTCGGGCTCGAAATAGCGGCTGACATGAAGCAACTGAGAATTAACATTTATGGAGATTCAAAGTTGATCATAAACCAAGTGTTGGGTCTATATGAAGTGAAAAAGGCGGAGTTAGTCCCATATAACAACTATGCAAAGATACTCATGCAATGGTTAGGGGACGTCACAATTGAACATGTACCGAGGAAAGAAAACAAACAGGCTGACGCCTTAGCTGCATTGGCTTCAACTATTGCTCATCCTGCAACCCGAGTGCGAGTATGTCAAAAGTGGGTAGTTCCACCAATCTTCAATGAAGACGGCTCAGTGGATGAAACTGTTGAACTCCCTACTGCCTCAGTGTATGATATTGGCAAAGACGACTGGAGGCAATCGCTAATTGACTACCTCGTTGATGGAAAGTTACCCGAAGATCCTTGTAAGAGGGTGGATATAAAGCGTCGAGCTCCTCGCTTCATCTACTATAAAGAGACGTTGTATCGTCGTTCATTTGAGGGAGTCTTTCTCCGATGTCTAGGGGAAGAGGAATCTTTACAAGCTATGCAAGAAGCTCATTCTGGGGTTTGCGGTGCACATCAATCCGGTCCCAAGTTGCACTTCCATATTAAACGAATGGGCTATTATTGGCCTATAATGGTAAAGGATTGCATAGACTATGCTCGAAGATGTTGAGCTTGTCAATATCATGCAAACTTTATCCATCAGCCACCAGAACCTTACACCCAACAGTTGCATCTTGGCCATTCGATGCTTGGGGACTTGATGTGGTTGGCCCAATTACGCCTAAGTCATCTGCAGGGCATGCCTACATACTAGCTGCCACCGATTACTTTTCAAAATGGGCTGAAGCCATGGCATTGAAGGAGGTGAAGAAAGAAAATGTTGCAAACTTTCTCCATGTCCACATCGTCTATCGATTTGGTATCCCGCGATATATCTTAACAGATAACGGGAAGCCCTTTGACAACAAGTTGATGGACAAGATCTGCAAGCTTTTTGACTTTAAGCAGCGAAACTCATCAGCTTACTATGCAGCTGCAAATGCGCTTGCAGAAGCTTTTAACAAGACCCTATGCAATTTGTTGAAGAAAGTGGTCTCAAAATCGAAAAGAGACTGGCATGACAGAATGGAAGAAGCTTTGTGGGCGTATAGAACCACATACCGCACACCTACTCAAAGCACTCCATACTCTTTGGTGAATGGTGTAGAAGCGGTCTTGCCTCTAGAGCGCCAAATACCTTCCTTGAGGTTGGCCATACAGGAGGGTCTTACCGATGAAGAAAATGCTAAACTACGCTTGGCTGAGCTAGAAGCCTTGGATGAAAAACGTCTGCAAGCGCAACAAAGCTTGGAGTGCTATCAAGCTCGTATGTCTAGAGCTTTTAACAAAAGGGTAAGGACCCGTTCCTTTCAAATTGGGGACAAAGTCCTAGCTATTCGCAGGCCCATCATCGTCACGAGAAAAACCGGTCACAAGTTCACTTCAAGGTGGGATGGTCCCTACGTGATTTTAGAAGTTTACACCGGTGGGGCTTACAAGCTGATTAGTGAAGATGGTTTGAAGATCGGTCCAATTAATAGAAGGTTCCTAAAGCTTTACCACCCTTAAACTTGGGGTGTCAACACAAGTCATGAAGATCTGATGAATGACTCATCCACCAAAAATGCAGCACGTGGTTAAACTGCTAATGCATCTCGCTTTGTCTTTGGGTGGGCCCAAATCATAGACGCTCCTGGCCCGCATGAGTCTAAACTGTGAACGGCTCTACTTTTCAAAAAAAAAAAAAAATCAGTTGAACTACGTTTGACTTGATCTCCTTCATAGGAGTACGTAGGCAGCTTAGAAGTTAGATTATCTAAGTTCAGTCATAACAAAACAAATCCAACTCATGTTGCAAGAATGTTGTATCAAGACAATCGTCCAATAAATCAAAGTAAAGATGTTATTGCTAAAAGACCAGCATACAAATGAGAAGCATTCAATTATCAAAAGTTAGAAACAAAATGACGAAAATTCTTGCAATCAAAAGAGAAACTAAAGGACAAAGAGCATCAGTCAACAAAAAAGCCTAAAGCTAAGCATATCGTCTTTGCAGGCTTCTAAGCCTCTCTTTGCCTCCTTTAGTCTCACTTCATCCTCCGGCGTCAGTATAGTTAGTTCCTTAATGCGAGTGGCCTCTGCCTCAGCCGTCGAAACGGCAGTTTTAGCGTTGTCCAGGTCGTCTGTGATTTCGGCAACCGTAGTGTCGCATTACTCCACCTTGGCGCGAGCTAACTTCAACTCTTTCTCCAATTCCTCTTCCCGATCTTTGGCAGCCTTAAGCATCTTGTGTTGGTCCAGTAAATCCTTCTTAAGGCTCTTATACTTTTCTTGTGCGTTCTTGAGCTCATCCTTCGCCGAAGATAAAGACTGGGACTCGCTTGATGTTTTGTCAGAAATCGTGGACCTTAGGATATCAAAGGCTTGAGCTTTTGTGAAAATCTCTTCAACCCGTGTTTCCAAAGGAGAGATGTCAATGTCTAACTTCCGCAAGTTTGCAAAAGCATTCATAAAGTTCTCTTGCAAAGATGAAACATGCTCTACCGAGGTTTCGTCTAACTTTTTGCGAAGCTTGTTCCAGACATGTATGATGACCACCTTAAATTCTTCCAGCACGAGGTCTTTTCCATCAAACACAAAGACCTCAGGTCTATCTTGCTGACTTAAGCGTGGCTCGTCGAAGGAATTCCCTGACTGGTGCGTGTTCGATGCTGGGGCATTATTTGAGTGTCCGCTTTCTCCAGTATTGCTTGTAGCCCCCCTTTGATTCGATGACTCAGCTCCTCCCATAGCAGGTATCGCCACATTTTCCTGTCAAGAAGTAAAAGAGGGTAAATTAAACGCTATCAACAACAATTGGGATAAGCGAGAACAGTGGTTTACCTCCACTGGGGAAGGCGAACGTCTGTCTCGTCGCCGTTTCCAGTGGTGGTCGCGGCTATCTTCATCATCCGAGTCCTATCGTATCACATCAACTTCCTTTTGTGGAATAATTTTTTCCTTTCTCTTCTTGGGTGGCGGTTCACTTTCTTGGACTGGACGTTAGCCTTTCTTGGAGGTACCGGCTTCATGCTGCATATCGGCTGGGTACTCTGGAACTAAATCGTTAATGCTGCGCTCAAGGTAGTCCCCATGGACTTGGGCCCACCAATCCTTGTAACTCCGCGAAAAGTACTTCTTCATAGTGACAGTGACTCGAGTCGCGGGAAATGTCACTCGCGACCCTGAGCCCCTGAGTGTAAAATGGCGCCAACGTTGGAAACCCTCCGAAAGCGTAAATTCACGTTCGTCATTGCCTAATATGCCAGAACCGCCATCCTGATAGTACCCGAATTGTCGACTAAATCGATGAGGAGTTTAAGGCTCGACGACACATGCATCTGTCCATCGTAATACGAGGTAGTTAGAACGGAGACACATGAAGTACTCGTCGTCGGTGTCGTGAGCATTCCCATCGTCAAGGAAGTGAAGATCCTTAGTTAAGCGGCGTGTCGTGCAAAGCCAGTTGGCACTGTCAGCTTTGAAAATCTTGCGACGAGCCTCTACCGGTCCGTAATATCTCGCACCACCCTCCCCCGAGTAGGCGATCATCAACGGAGAAGCTGACGTGTGATCTTTGGCGAAATGAGTGTCAAAATAAAGCGACAACCATCCATAGACATAGTGGATGGGGAAGCGACTATCAGCTAGCCCCGGGGTATTAGATTGGGATATCACGTTCAGTCCAGTGTAGATGCTCGCAAGCACGGGGATCCCAAGGTTCAATGTTCTACCTGTCGCCATTAAGCAAGCCATTTTGAATGTCTGGAAGCGAATGACTCGCGTCATTTTAATGGGGAGCACGAATACGCATAGCCAGCAACTCAAGTATGCCGCTAAGTGAGTCTCATTTTCATGTTCAGGGGGAATTCCAAGCTCGGCAAAGGGTGCTCTGGTTGTTTTAGTCCATCCCTTGAATGTTGGGATCTTGCCATTTGGATTTTGGGTGTTCTTTGGGCGAGTTTTCTTCTTGTCCTCTTTCCTTGGCATTGGTCTGTCATAAACTGGCGGTCTTCTACTCCAAAATTCTATCCAGTCAACAATGTGAACACTGAACGGTTATTATCGTTTTTTTCGCGACGACTCCCTCGTTGCCTGTTTCGGTCACTAATGTAGCAATATGCTTGGAACAAGTACTTAAAACTTTGAGGAGTGGAGTCAGGGTTAGCATCTTCCCCCGTTAACTCTGAGGCGGTTGGGACATACTCATCATAGATGTCGCCAGATATCGGTAGACCGCAGAGCACACGCACATCCCAAAGTGAGATTGAAAGCTCACCAAGTGATGTAAGCAGTGTATTGGTCATAGGGCACCACGATTCGCAGAACGCTTGGACGATATGCGTCGAGCGGTCGTAGGTGAACAGCGAGGCGTATATGCCGTCGTAGATCGTCACGGCCTCCAGGAGCTCACGGTGCATACTGAGTATAGTCTCAGTCCATTCCCAATATCCCGGTGTGAAGCTGAACTTGCCTCTGAAGCTGGGATGTTGGTTCCATGAAACCCCACCCCTAAGGATCCGTCTCCCTAGGGTCGGGAGTGGGTCTGAGTACTCCGTATGACCTAGCCCAGTTTTTAGAACCCATGTTTTGGATGGCTGGTGTTCGGCGTTACGAGTCCATTCCTCCACTTGATAAGGTAGTATCGGGGCAAGGAGGGTTCTTGGCGTCATCGGTGGGTGAATGATGAACGACATGTTTTTTTTTCCAGTCTCGTCGCTTGATACTTTGAGCCTCCTCTTCTGATCGGCTCCCACGGTGTCCCCAAACACCACCTTTGTTCAAAATGGTTCTGAAGCTGCATTAAGAATCGAGAGGTCAAGTGCTAAGAAGAGACAGTTTGAAGCCAAAGCTAAGGGTAAAATAAAATTTTTGCCACAAGAACACCTATGATACATATGTACACATAATACATGCAAGTCAAGTACATGGGTTATGAATCAATGTACGTGTGTTATGTATATATCTGCGCAGGTGGTGGTGCAAACAAGAATAGCACATTATACACATGTGGTCTACATAATATATACCATATATATGGTTCATACAAGCAAACACATGCACATCCAAAGAGAACATATAATATCAAGTCAAATCCAATTGGTAGGTGATATTTACTACTCCAATCGGATATATATATTATATAGATACACAACACATGCAGAAGCTATAATATAATATATATATATATATATATATATATATATATATATATATATATATATATATATATATATATATATATATATGATCCACAGAAACAAACAAATTGGCGAATGATATATGTTATGCATACATACCTACACTGCATCCAAGGCAAACACATATGGATGGAATACTAGCAAATGGCCCACATGTATTATAATAATACATGTGTACAGCCGTGCACCCATATCACATACAAAGCCAAAGCATCTTGTGTATGCCGTCCCCGTACACGTCTATGTTTGCATGCAAATAGAGAAACCAAGGGAAAGTAATATATGGACCAATGTGCATGTACTCATGCTAGCAGTGGGATATTAAAAGAGAAGCAAAGGGTCTTCAAAATAAAAAGGAAAGAAGCAAAAGGCGTGATTGAATGCTGACACACGCAAGAAATAAAATACGGAGGGTACGAGGCTCTGTGTGGATGTGAATTTAAAGTGGTTCTTCTTCTCTGTCAACAAGCTGGGTAAGACAGCACATGGCTCTAGGCCAACTCTGCACTCTCCATATATACATATGGTGTACCCATGACGGAGTCTAAAAGGAGAGCCACCGTAGAAAATTTAGGAAGAGAAAATATGGCACATATTCAAGCATGGCGAAAGAAAACGTTCGCGCAGCAAAAGCCAAAAAAAAAAACGTTGAAGCTGTGAAACGATATATATGTGTTCGTACATACGGCCAAAAGCCCATATAAATAAATATATTATATATGCCATCTATGGCCACATACTATGTATATATATATATATATATATATATATATATATATATATATATATATATATATATATATATATATATATATATATAGGCGGGTTGAGGTGCGGCAGTGTCTTACGGTGCGGTTATTTCTTACAGTGCGGCAACACCAATAGTTCACCAAATATGCACCATCAACGTTAGGAAATACACCACACAAAACCGAGTAAACAGAGCCCTGCATCACCAAACACACACCATTAGGTGTGAGTAAAAACACCATACACTGTTCGGAAATACACCATTGGGGGTGGTGAGTTATATGGTGTATTTTTTTGAGTCTGTGGTTTATTTTGTGATGTTTTATTACATTTCATTGGGGTGTGTTTTTATTACACTGTTGGTGCATATTGTTAACACTGTTGGTGTATTCTGGAATTTGACCGCACCGCCGCACCATAAGATCCCGCCGCATATGAGCGCTCTTATATATATATATATATATATATATATATATATATATATATATATATATATATATATATTACGCACATATACACTCACGTGGTGACATATATATTATATGCATAGAATGCATAGAGAGCTTGTATATCATGGTGGCATGCAAAAGGATGAAGTGAGAGCTTTGAGCATCGAAGGCTATATATATATATACATATGTATATAGTCTTTCACATGGACCAGTGGATTTATATATACATATATATATGTGTTCGCACTGCATGCAAAGCTAGCCATGTATATAGTATGTATGCACATATGTTTACGGAAAGCAAGGACAAAGCAAGTTGAATCATGAGTATGTTGTACTCACATGCTCCCTTCAGTAAAGCTTTATATACACTGACACAAGTAAGGCAAAGAAGAGTATGCATGGGATGCGTGAAAGGCCATTCAAAATTGCAGACTGTCTAAAAGTGCTGGCTATTCAAAGCAGGTTAAAGCAAAAAAAAAAAAAAAAAAAAAAAAAGGAAAAGCACATTTTTGGTACCTTTGTAGCGGTTTCTTCTATCCAGCGAAGCTTCAACCTCTTTCTCCGGAGAAGTCACCAGCGACCCCTTATTTCTCCAAGCAATCCGTCTTCCGGCGATGATTCTACTGTGCATGCACTCCTGAAATACGCCGGAAGCAAAGTATAAGCCTTTCAATTCCAGAGCCTCCTCCAGGAATAGCAACTCCTATAGTGGTTCTATCTTCTCCGTCGATGAATCGACGGTAACTCAATGGTGTCATTGTCGACAGCCATGCCTCCAAATGGTGTCATTGTCGACAGTCATGCCTCCAAACGGTGTCATTGTCGACAACCATTAGCATCCCCGTCGATGACAGCAACGTGCCGGAGCACGCGCTCAGTGACATGCAACCTTGTGGCAGCAACGTGCCGGAGCACATGCCCGGTGAGTTCAACAGATGTCCAATGCGATACTAATCGCCGGTTTGATCTCATTTCTTCTTCATCACCAAGTACGGTGAGAATGGAGAGGCACTGGAGCAGCAATAGCGAGATTCCAAGCAGTCCCGATCCAGTGTTTATGAAAATGGCGAGACTCCGAAAAAGCAATTTTCAGAGTCCACTGTTGGTAATGATGGAGAGTCCAAGCAATGGAAAATTAATTCCCAGGGAGTCTCGTAGAGGAAAGCTGCAATAAAATTTCAAGACAAATATACATATATATAAATGGTGCATAAATTAAAAGATCACCTGTATTCGGCTGGTCGAAGGTGCAAAGTGAATATCTTGCTGAAGAATGAAAATGCAAAGAAAATGAAGACGTATTTATAGTGTTGTTTGGATGATATGATCCATACGCACTCCGAAACTATCTCAAATTGATAGTGTTATGGTTAGCTTTGGAGTCCTTGTGATGTTAATCACATTTGGACTCAGTTTGCAAGCAGTCTATTTTGTTTGTATTATCAGCAACGTATGCGCGGTTTAGGTGGATTCAATCTCCCAGCAAGAATTATAAGGATAATACAAGTACATTTTATCAAGATATGTGTTGGTGATTTGTGGGCAAGCCGTGTGTTAAGTAATGGAGTGGGGATGAGATAAGGATTATGTATGCGAATTCCTACTCAATTCTAGCTAAAGTTGTGATTTGGTTGTCAAAAACCATGCAAGGAAATTAATGTTAGTCAAAGTTGGGGTCAAATTTGGCTAAAATAGAATGGGCATTTAATGAAATGGTGGATACACTATGGATTTTTCAAATATTGGGCTGTTATCATATTAGGTGTTCTACCATCAAGATATCATTTATTGGACTGCTTTCTCCAAAATTAGACTGCTACGGGTAATTTCGAGACTACCTTCCCTATGCATTTAAGGCACGTCAAGCAAGTCTCGAAGGGGCAATTTGTAAGCATTGAAAATTTAAATAATGGTGTTGGACCGTGGTGAATATTTAATTATTAAATTAATTATTTTAATTAAGCTAGTTGGACTAATATTTATTTAATTGGGTTAATTAAATGACTCATTGAATAGTTAATTGGTCTAATTACTTAATTAATTGTAATTGAATATTGGATTGTTCGGCCCAAGTTGGTGGAATATTTAATTGAGTTGGACCAGGCTGCTTGGATGAATTGGGTTGCCTAATTAGCGGGTTTGACTTGGTCTTGGCCCATCAAAATTATATGTGGATTATATAATTTTGAAGAAATTTGAATATTTGATATTATTTGGAAATTTAATGAAATCATGAACCTGGACGCAATGGTGTCCCGATACATTCCTTAATTTAATTAAAGAAATTAAATTAAATAAGGAATTAAGAGTTGGTTGGAGATTTTCTCTCACCCTCACCACTATAAATAGTGGTTTCATTTTCAAGAATTGGAGCTCTGGAAATCTGCATACTGAAGCTCTGCCGAAGTCTCGCCAGGATATCGTCTGGAACACGCCCGCAGTTGTACTGCGTATACCGCGCTGAGGAACACGTCACTTGAACATCGGAAGCCCTTCTTTGAAGATCAAGCTGCATATTAGCCCTTCATTGAGGAACAAGCTACTAACTCCGGAGACCCTTCAGCAAGGAACTACTCCAGTTCGGCATACTCCCAACTCGGCATACTTCCAGTTCGGCCATACTCGAACTCGGCATACTTCAAGTTCAGCATACTCTGGACTCGGCACACTTCCAATTTGGCATATTCCAAATTTGGCACACATCTAATAGGCATACTTCTAGTAGAGAATCAGAGGACTTCTCATATACAGAGATTGTACCCCTTCTTGATTGATACATACTACTTGTAACCGATACTTTGAATTTTGAATATATACAATTCAAGTTTTTCGCGTTTACAGGATGAAATCGGAATTTTATGCCTACTAAATTTAATGGAATCTACAATTTTATTATTTGTTAGGATGAAATTACAATTTCACGAAATCACAATTCCCTCCAACCATGGAATTACAATTCTTAGGGCTCGTTTGGTTCGCGAAAAATATTTTAAGGGAAGTGGAATTGAAATTCCATGGAAAAACAATTACTAGAAAGATGAATTTCATTGTTTGGTTGATGGAAAAAGAATTACTCGGAATGCTAATTCTATTGTTTGGTTAAATTTGGAATTGTAAGGAATAATGAGTATAAAAGCCTATATGCCCCTACAAATTAATAAAAGTTTTATAATTAAAAAAGAAAGCAAGGGTAAAATAGGCAATCTATTCAATTTTTCTTCCCATCTTCCATGGACAACAAAATCATTGGTCCAACCAAGGATTTTGTTTCCCTTAAATTTGAGGAATTCATTTTCCAATGGAAAATGAATTCCATGAACCAAACACTAGAAAACAACATTTTCCTTCACTTTAAGGAAAATGTTTTCATTTGGAAAACATTTTCCATGAACCAAACATCCCCTTATGGTTTCCATAGGAATTGCAATTCCATAATAAATTACAATTTTATCTTTATTATTTGAATTATTAGTAGTGAGGAAATTCTCAAAATAGTCTTCTGACTAGGGGTGAGCATCGGTCGGTTACGGTTGATAATCGACTGATAACCGAATAACCGATGGTATTTTTTAAATCTCCATAACCGACCGAAATCGACCGAACATACACTCTTAACCGACCAAAACCGATTATGTCGGTTTCGATCGATTATTCGGTTAACCGAATAACCGAACATTCACACACACACACACACACACACACACACACACACACACACACATATATATATATATATAGCAACTGTACGTATATATTAGCTACATTCACAAGTAATATATATTAGCTCTGTTAAATAATCCTTTATGCGCTATAACTTAAATGCGGAAGCACAATTAACAATGATCGCATGTAAATCAAATCAATCAACTAAACAATGTTCATGATCATAGACTTTTAATTAAATAGGAAAGATAGGACTTACTTGGTTTCATTGAAGATGTAATATCTAGATTGAATGAATCAAGAATATAATGCTTCACCTCTCTGATCCGTATACCTTATTCACCTCCTGATGATACGGAGACTAGAAGACTTAGAGATTTGAAACCGTTAAGATCCCTAGAGTTTTCCTGGGTATTTATAGATGTGATGAGAAACTCTCTTTCAAGAAGAATGGGGAACCTTCTTTAGGAATAGAAATCCCTTTAGGAATGTGACCTCCTTTAGGAATAGAAATCCATTTAGGATTGTGAGACCCACAACCTTATCCAGTATACATCTTTTAACCCTTATACACTTAAATTTTAACAGAATGAGAGGGAGGGAATTTCACCAGTAATTCCGCCTTTACACATCACTAATCATCAACGTGAGTACCTTATGGAATTACAACCTTTATTATATAAATCATTGTTAGGAAATAATTATTTCTAGCAGTCTCCCACTGATTCATATGAGCATGACACCTTAATTATATGAATCAACGTTAGGAATAAATTATTTCTAACAATCTCCCACTTGATTCATATGTGCGTGACTTTACAATTTTCAATCCTTATGAGCTCACTTAATATGAAAATGTAAAAGTCACCACCTTATCGAACTTTATTAACCGAATCATGGCGGTTAAAGGCCTGACATAGCGTCCCGCTCCCTTCCATGTATCACAGTTAATAAAAATTCGAACCATAATAATAAGGTAAAATCCGAAAGTACCTTATTCCTTATGTCTTAAACAAGACCATTGTTATCACTTATGAATTATGCATAAATAAGTGATCAACATCAACCATAACAAAATCAAAACCTGAATAGATATCTAAGAGTATCATCAACCTGATGTGCTATCAAACATAAATCCATACATGTATGGCAGAGTTAACCGTTATACAAGGACTTTACCAGTATGCCCATCCTTCCAACATGGCCAATGAAGGTCGTGGGCGTCAATCCCTTAGTCAACGGATCCGTGATCATAAGATCGGTGCCAATGTGCACTATTGATACTCTTTTGATTTTGTACCTTCTCCTTAACAGACAGAAATTTCAAATCCATGTGCTTGGCACCACTAGTATATCTGTCGTTCTTTGAGAAGAACATAGCTGCCGTATTATCACAATGAATCCTCAATGGTTTGGCTATAGTGTCGACAATGCCCAAACCATAAATGAAATTACGCAGCCATGATGATTGAATTGTAGCCTCAAAGCATGCTACAAATTCTGCCTTTATAGTGGAAGTAGCAATGACAGGCTCCTTCACACTCATCCAAGATATTGCTCCATGAGCAAGTGGAAAAAAAAAATATTCGAATGTGGATTTTTGGGTATCCAAACATCCGACATAGTCTGAATCCGAATAACTTATAACCTCCAGGTTATTCGTTTCTTTTATAGTGAGCATGTGGTCCTTAGTGTAAGTATCACATGACCCTCTTTGCAGAATTCCAGTTTATATCTTTCTAAAACTTTGTTAATGTGAGTCTTCTAGGATAAACCTAAAATCCCATGTGATCTATCACAGAATATTTCTTATTCCAATCACATATGAAGTCTCGCCCATATCCTTCATTTCAAAGTTCTTAGAAAGATACTCCTTAACATCACGCTACATCCCTTTATTATTAGTAGCAAGAAGAATGTTGTCAACATGTAATACTAGGATTACAAACTTGCTTCCATTAAACCTTTATGTAGATACACCGATCAACAGTGATCTCTACAAAACCAAATGACAATTTCATGTACCATTGTTTAGAAGCATGTTTTAATCCATAGGTCGACCTCTTCAATCTACATACCAGATTTTCCTTTCATGTGGTCATGAAACCTTGCAGCTGATCCATGTACACTTCCTCTTTTAATTCACCATTCAGAAAGGCAATTTTAACAACCATTTGGCCGAGCTCAAGAACACAATGAGCCACCAAAGCCAAAATAATTCTCAAGGAGAATTATTATCCTGTATGGCTTGGTTAAATGAGACTGGATAATTATCAATGCTCAAGTCACTTTCATTCTCAAGTGCATAAACAATATAGTCATCAGGAATGGCTGATCTTTTCTATCTAGTAAATCTCCTTAATGCCACTTCCTGCTGAGATTGCACTTGATCATCATCTTGAGTTTCAACCTCATCTTCATTTACAATAGCTTCCTCATGTGGAATTGGAGCATCTAGTTGTTGTTGTTCTAAAGTATTTCCATAAGGCTACACTGCAGCAATAGGAACAACAACAGGAAAAAAGGATCACTTGATGAATCTGGATCCATCAATGACTCATTAATCTCAACATTATGAGCTCCCACACTCCCACAGACTTCGCTATTTTAAATGAAGCGAGCATCACCAGACTCAACAATCCTCGTACTTATGATTAGGACAATAAACATGTACCCTTTAGACCTTTCTGGATATCCAATGAAAAAACCACTAATGGTTCTGGATTCCAATTTATTTTCATGTGGATTATATATCGTCACTCCAGCTTGACAGCCCTAAATGTGGAGATGCCTCAAACTAGGTTTCCTTCTTGTCCACAGTTCATAAGGTGTTTTTTAAAAAACAACCTTACTAGGAACCCTATTGAGTAAGTATGCTGTTGTCTTTAATGCATATATCCACAATGAAATAAGCAATGTACAGTTATTGACCTTACTCCTAACCATTTCCCTTAGAGTACGATTTCACCTTTCTTCCACACCATTTTGATGTGGTGTGTCTAGCATTGTGTATTATGCACAAATGCCCTTAGATTCGAGGAATTTCTTTAAATGGGCCGGTAATTTGCCCAACTTTTGATGTTTTCCCATAATACTCATCACCTTTATATGATCTAATTGTCTTTACCTTTCTATTTAACTGACTCTCAACTTCAAATATGAATGTCTCTAGGACATCCACAGACTGAGATCTTTCACGCAGTAAATAGATATAACAGTACCCAGAATGATCATCAATAAGGTAATAAAGTATTTATCACCGCCCTAAGACGGAACATCCTAAAAGGACCACAGATATCTGTATGTATTAAATCAAGTAATCATGAGCTTCTTGTGGCTGAGTGTACTGATACATGTCTGACTTGCTTTACCTTTATGCAATCGACACATGCATTATTCCAGTCATTAAAATCCAATTGAGACAAAATTCCAACCTTAATAAGTCTCAATATCCTTTATTTGGATATATGACAAAGCCTTTTATGCCACAAGTCAGCTGAAGATTCTTTTGGTGCATTCATTAAACAAGGAATTAACGAAGTCAACATTAAGATTTAAACAATATAGTGTATCCAACAAAACACCAAAACCATGAAATGTCTTTTGTTGACACGAACATTTGTCTCCAATCTTAAAGTAAAACCTAACATGTCTAATCTAGTTGCTGAAACAAGATTTCTAGAACATAATGGAATAGACAATTCTCAAGATCAAGGCAGAAGCCTATATCCAACTTAATTCTATAAGTTCCATTGCCTTCAATTCTAGCTTTCATCTTGTTTCCCATGAAAAGAAACTTTTCATTTTCCATTGGAGGTTGAAACATCATAAATTCCCTTCTTTTCCATCCAAGCTTTCCTCTTCAGGCATTCAGCCGTCTTGTGCTCAGGTTTGTTACAAAAATAGCATTTCTGCACTTTATGAACATTACCTTGCACCTTCATAGGATGCTTGCCCTTCTTTTTACTTTTAAACTTGCTGCCATTACCACCGACATTAGGACCGTCATGAAAAGTCAAGTGAGCAACAGGGGGTTTGGAACCTGAGACCTCCCTTTGCCTTGACTCCTCCTGAATCAGCATGGCCTTACATTCCGTTAAAGTCCATTTTCCCTTTTGCTGATTATAATTGATACGGAATTGTTCAAACTCCCTTCCTTAGCAGGATTTGAGAATGAACTCCACAGGAACTCTTTCACCAAGTTCAACATCAAGGCCTTTAAGTCGGTTGTAAATGTTAACCATATGCGTGATGTACTCATCCATGGACTTACTTATGTCATGCCTTTTGGTTGACAATTCATTAATAAGAGTTGCCACCACAGGCTTATCCACAATGTCTGTTTTGGCAAAACTCTTGATCTCTGTCATGAATTCCCTTACATTTCCTGTTTTAGGCATGGAAGGTTTAATACTCGGCGCAATGCTCATCTTAAGAAAGCTAAGCAGCAATCGATTCGACCTTTCCCATGTCTCCCACAGCTTTTTATCAGCTTCTGAGCTAGCAGCAGTAGGTTCAACGGGCTTATCCTGAAGAAGAGCGGACTCGGGTCCATGCATGCCAGCATTAAACTTGACATACTCGATCCAGTCATCATAATTATGCCCGTCGAACTTGATGCCTCCACCATTAAAGTGTGGTACCATGGTGTTCACTGCAAACATTTATCTCACATATCAATTGCTTTGAGTAACAAACATTTATTCAGACTATAATTTATAAACCTTAAGTTTGCATTTAAATCCGCCTTTGGGTCAAATTTAAATACAATGTCAATTTACCGACATGCATCATTCACACATACTTGAATGAGATTATTCATCATGTTTCAATTTAATATATAGGCCATCTTTGGACATGCACTACATATTAACAAAACAAGAATCATAATCTCCTAAATTGTCATTAATCACATGTCTGATCTACCTTTGGGCAACCGCTAGAACCATGTGTTAATGATCACAAACGTTTATCAATCCTTTAGTGTCATTCAATGATGCAAAAAACCTGTGTACGATAAACATTTGTAAACATAAATAATTATTTAGTTATTTCCTTGAGTGGGCCACTTTGGTGACTAACGCACTCGTCTTATGCTAATAATTTATTTATGTGAATAAACCTTAATTTATGTTGTAACATAAACATAAATGATTATTTAGCTATTACCATGAGTGGGCCGCTTTGGCGACTAACACATTCGCCTTATGCTAATAACTCATTTATGTCAGTAAACCTTAATTTATATATATGCTATAAACATAAATGATTATTAGCTATTACCTTGAGTGGGCCGCTTTGGCGACTAACGCACTCGCTTTATGCTAATAATTCATTTATAAACATATATATAAACCAAAAGTGGATAAAACCTCCAACCATAATTGATCCCAAATGAGCCTATAATTTAAAGCAAGTCCTTAGGGGTCGTTTGGTTCACGGAATGTCAGATTACCTTAGGGAATGTTAGATTGCTGGGAATGTTAGATTACTGGGAATGTTAGATTCCTGTGTTTGGTTAAAATTGGGGTATGTAATATAATCATGTTTGGTTTAGGGTTATCTTTTATTCACACACTATAATATCCTTAACATATTTTTATATATTTTAATAAATTTAAAAATTAAAATAAATAAATAAGATAACGGTATCATATATAATTACATGATTTTAAAATATTCGCTAAAATATTGAACTTGAGAAACAAAATTATTTTATATGCTAACCTAACATAATAAAAATAAAAAATATATAATTACAAAAATAATTATATATATATATATATATATGTGTGTGTGTGTGTGTGTGTGTGTGTGTGTGTGTGTGTGTGTGTGTGTAATAAACTAACATAATCAAGGTTATCTTACATAACCTTAGAAATTGAAGGGAATCACATTCCCTTCAAAATCCTATGTGGAGGGAATATGACATTTCTGGGGAATGTTAGATTCCCTGAGATAATGTGAACCAAACATAGGAATGTGAGATTTGGAATGTCACATTCCCTTGGTTATGTTATATAACCTAAACCAAACGCCCCCTTAATGCCTTAAATAGACCAAACAACTCAAATATAAACCCAAATTAAATGAGTTTAGAATTTAAAGCAAATCCATAATACTTTAAATAACCCAAATAGACTCAAATATAAACACAAATTAAATGAGCCTAAAATTTAAAGTGAGTCCATAATACTTTAAATAAACCCAAATAAACTCAATTTAATTGTCCAAACAAAATAAACCTTAATTTATATGTCGTTCTCTTATAACATATAATTCATGATTTGATAGAGACAAACCATATAACATATGAATCATATATCGTACGAACACTATACAACAAACATGATTCCATATGATTCAATTCCAAAACATATATACATTACAGTATATACATACCAACCATATATGTTTGTTAATTATTCCAACATAGCAAAGAACTTACAGTACATACTGTCATATTGAAACCAAATGTTTAATTAATCCAGTAACAAACATCTATCACAGCATGCATGTACGTATACAATTAACATATATAAAACATATACAGTACAATACATACACAAGATATAAATATATCTTGAATAGTACGTACAAATACATATGTACTGATGCTAATTATGTTGACGTCAAAAGAAGACCAAAAATTGGTTTCAATCACAGTATGATAGTATGAACAGTGCGTATATGAATCGATAGCAGTCGACAAAACAAATCATATGAACAGCGGCATATACAGTACAATACATACACAAGATATAAATATATCTTGAATAGTACGTACAAATACATATGTACTGATGCTAATTATGTTGACGTCAAAAGAAGACCAAAAATTGGTTTCAATCACAGTATGATAGTATAAACAGTGCGTATATGAATCGTTAGCAATCGACAAAACAAATCATACGAACAGCGGCAATCGACAAACCTTATAATTAAAAAATCCCCAAATATCATGACCCCTAATTTTAGTGATTAATCAATTTACAAGCAGGCTCTAATACTAAATGTTAAATAATCCTTTATGCGCTATAACTTAAATGCGGAAGAACAATTAACAATGATCGCATGTAAAACAAATCAATCAACTAAACAATGTTCATGATCATAGACTTTTAATTAAATAGGAAAGATAGGACTTACTTGGTTCCATTGAAGATGTAATCTCTAGATTGAATGAATCAAGAATATAATGCTTCACCTCTCTGATCCGTATACCTTATTCACCTTCTGATGATAGGGAGACTAGAAGACTTAGAGATTTGGAACCGTTAAGATCCCTAGAGTTTTCCTGGGTATTTATAGATGTGATGAGAAACCCTCTTTCAAGAAGAACGGGGATCCTCCTTTAGGAATAGAAATCCCTTTAGGAATGTGACCTCCTTTAGAAATAGAAATCCCTTTAGGATTTTGAGACCCACAACCTTATCCAGTATACATCTTTTAACCCTTATACACTTAAATTTTAACAGAATGAGAGGAAGGGAATTTCACCAGTAATTCCGCCTTTACACATCACTAATCATCAACGTGAATATCTTATGAAATTACAACCTTTATTATATAAATCGTTGTTAGGAAATAATTATTTCTAAGAAGCTCATCTACGTATATATACAAATTTACAGTAACTAAATAAACTTACTATCTTTCAGTAAGTTTATTTAGTTACTGCATAGTGTATATATGGAGATTTGCACAACAGCCACAACTAACATATTATAATATTTATTATATATATATATATATATATATATATATATATATATATATATAATAGCGTCGGTTATTCGGTGACCGCGGTTATTACACCTTCATAACTGATAAATAATCGAATAACTTTTTTTTTAAGGCTTATAACCGATAACCGAAATTATCGGTCGGTTCGGTTATCGGTTTTGTCGATTTTTTGGTAATTATGCTCACCCCTACTTCTGACTATGGTCCTTTCTCAAATTGGTCCTATAACTTTTAATTGAACCCAAACTGGTCATCCAATTATTAGATTTTAAGCCAAACCGATCATCTGTTAGTTAGACGCGAACTTGGCCGTCAAATTAGAGGGAAAAATTGGAAATTTACATTGCCTCTAATATGACTGCCAAGTTCACGCCTAACTAACAGACGATCGATTTGACTTAAAATCTAATAGTCTGAGGATCAATTAAAAGTTATAGGACCAATTTGAGAAAATACCATAGTCGGAGAACCATTTTGAGAATTTCATCTTACAAGAGTATTTTAGTCTTTATACAATTTTTTTTTTCAATTTATAGTCATTTTGTTTCTGCCTACCAAGTAATAAAATTTAAAATGTTCAGGTTATTTTTTCTCTACTAAATTACAATTCATTTCTCTTTAATTCCTTCCTTCCAACGGAATGAAACGACACATGATTGTGGCAAATTATATTGTGAAACTGTGTCCACCTTGCAAGGTGGACACAGTTCCAAAAATGTTCATAATTATGAATATATAGTTCAAAAATTATGAATATATAGTTCTATAATTATTAACATATAGTTCTGTAATTAGGAATATAGAGATTCAATAATTGTGAATATGAAGTTTAAAAATTATGAATATATAATTTTATAATTATAAACATATAGTTCAGCAATTATGAACATAAAGTTCTGTAATTGTGAATAAATTCAATAATTATGAATATACAAAGTTCAAAAATTATGAATATATAACTTTATAATTATAAGGTTCAATAATTATGACATAGAATCGTGTCCACTATGCAATGATGGCCTTATTGGTACAATGTCAAACATGAGAAAAAGGTGTTGTTGGAGCGTTTCTATTGCTCCGAAAACATTCCCAAATGATTTGGGAAAGCAAAGAGGAACTTGTAAGCACTGAAAGTAAAGCATACTTGCACATTTCGAAAAAAATGGAAAAAGCAAAAAAGAAAAACATACTTAAAAAGAGGAATATACTATTAGAAGATCATTTGGAGCTACAAATCTTGTATTAAATATTGGCAATTAGGCTGTAGATGAGTGCAGTAGTTGAATTTGTTTAAAGAAATAACCAGTGTTTGATCCAAGCTAAGATCATTCTTCAGGAAAATCAAGAAGGAACCCCCCCTCGCGCGCGCGACAGAGATGTGGGAATCAATCTGCCTCACGGTAGCGGCCACCGCCGGTAACAACATCGGCAAAGTCCTCCAGAAGAAGGGCACCATCATCCTCCCCCCTCTCTCATTCAAGCTAAAGGTGTGTTTTTGGTTATGGAGATTCAGATCACAGTAATTCTTTGCAGGTTTATGAAATCTGGGTATCTTATCAAATTTACTGCTGTTTCTTGTTTGTTCTTTCTTAAGAAGTATGGATGTGAGGAATTGGCCAATCTTATCTTTAGATTCGTGTTTTGTCAATCTGGCATTGGAGTTTTACATGGGGTTAGCCTTTGATGATTTGGTGATTAGGATATGCTGTGAACTGTGATCCACATAAATGATGATGTGTTTGATTGGGTTGCTTTTATGCATTCTTGGAACTTCTTAAAATTAATTCAAAGGGTTATGAACTTATGATGCTTTTACTACATTTTTGCACCAAATTTTGTAAGAATGTCGTGCTGCCTCTCTTGATTGACTTGTAGTAGAATAATATGAAGGGTAATGACACATGCCACAAACCATCTTAAATGGTATAAGATTCGGTACAAATAACATTTGCCTTTATAACTTTTGTAGTTGATATTGATGGTTTTATTCTTAAGAGTCCATTGTTTTATGTTCGTACTTTATGCTGGCATATCACAGTCCTTGTCAATGTATTTAAATGTAATAACTATTGAAAAACTTCTGAAAGGGTACACACAAACATTGACAAGTATTCTTATCTAATAAAGTGGGAATATTTATTTTATTTTTGCTCCAAGGTTTATTATTTAAGTCTTTGAAAAGGAGTTTGTGATTTTACATTAAAAATGTTCAGTTTATATTTCACAGAATTCCAAGGAAATTCAGCAATTTTAAGCCAATCATATTAGAAATTAAAGTCAAACATCTTCCTCTGTACTTACAGTCATTTTAATTTAGAGTAGTTTTTCTGACAAATCAACCTAACTTTGTGAAGTGTAATTGTGATCTGATTATAGTCGAGATACATTCAGATGTATATGTGGCTGTACCTTAGTATCATATGTGGCTAGGGCTTATTTCTAGATTTGATTTTGTCCAACTCTTATTCTTGATGAGGTGCTACAAGCATTTACCTGTTGGAAGTTTCTGTTAAATAATACTCCGTACATTAGTGTACTTTTTATCTGTTAATTGATTAGTTTTAGAACATTAAATGTCTTGATTCTATTCAGCCTCTCAGTAATTTTGAGCGGTTTGTGTTTGCAGGTGATAAGAGCATATGCTTTTAACAAAGTTTGGGTTATAGGCTTCCTAATGGATATTTTTGGAGCCCTCTTAATGTTGCGAGCATTATCTCTGGCCCCAGTAAGTGCATCAGCAGTAAACTTGTGGTTATGTATGCTTGGTTTCCCTCCATTGGACTTTGGATTCAGTTGCACGGCTCATTTAATTAAAATACTCCTACCAACCAAATTTAACTGGTAGAACATTATGGTTAATAGACTATAAACAAGAAGCGTGCAGAACATTAGCTTCAATGTTCATCCCATCATATCTTAAAAGTTATGACCTTGATTATACCTTTCAGGTTTCTGTCATTCAGCCTGTTTCTGGCAGTGGGCTTGCCATCCTTTCAATCTTTTCACATTTTTATCTGAAGGAGATTATGAACACTATTGATTGGGTGGGAATCACTTTGGCTGGCATTGGCACTATAGGTAATGTAAGTCCTTGGAGCTAAATGTTTTAACAAAGAAACTAAAAATGGCTTTACATCTTAGACAAGGCCAATTCTGCTTTAACCATGTCTAAGGAGGGACTCATTCATCTAAGAAAATGTTGGTCCCAGCAGAAATGCGGAACTACTGGGAGCAATCATATTCTTTGTGACATAAATTTTCATTTATTATTATTTTTATTCTTTTAAGCATGAGTTCTTAAACCTTAATTATTTTTGGTTCCTGGAAGTAGACAAGTCATATAAGGAAAGAGGAAAAATCTTTAAGTTGTAGCTAAGAGAAGTAACCGTAATATTTTTCAGTCAACTACCGGAGATTTCATTTGTTTTCCATGTGGATTATTTTACTCATAAAAATAGTTTATTTTATGTGCCATTAATCGTGTTATGGTTTACTTAATATATGTAAATGTGGGCATGCAGGTGTTGGTGCTGGAGGGGAGGAGCAGAGCGCTTCATCAATCTCCATTTTCAATT
The DNA here is from genome assembly GCF_001879475.1 of Ipomoea nil. Lineage (NCBI taxonomy): Eukaryota > Viridiplantae > Streptophyta > Magnoliopsida > Solanales > Convolvulaceae > Ipomoea > Ipomoea nil. The sequence continues at coordinate 285,741 of NW_017616633.1, forward strand.
TACCATGGCTGGCATTTGCTGTTGCATTCTTGTTTGTAGGTATCTTACTCTATGTGCCATCTGATACTCCAAATTAGAATATGGATATGTATGATAAGTTTTATCAAGACATAAAATTATTACTTATCAAGGATAAAAGTAAAAAATTATCATTTCACTAACATTCTAATATTTGACTAAAAATAAAATCATTGTGAATCTGAATAACGTGTCTTTATTGTGCTTTACCAAGAAAATGGATTTATCATCATCTTCAATTACTTGTGATTTTTGCAAACATTGTTCTGCTTTTTTAATAAGTTGCAATCTTAAATTTGCCACAAATCTCAAACTTCCTGGGTTTATGGGTGCTTTTGGAAACTGGTTTCTGCTCATACTCAGTCGTCTAACTTGGACTGCTAGAGAAGTTTCTCACTTGTCTCACCCTAACCGTCCCCCACCCCCTCAAATACCCACCTTTTTGCAATGGTCTCAGAAGTTTTTGTTGAATGTAGGTGCTCCTTAATGGCTGGCTTCGCATCTATAGACGCCAACGAAGAGAACAAGAGTTGGTATGGATTTTCTTTTCCACTGATAAACTATTTCTTTGAAGCTTCTTGATATTTGATGACACTTATCCATCGTGCAGGTACAGTATGAAGTGATTGAGGAAATAATTTATGGGTTGGAGTCTGGCATTTTGTTTGGGTACATAAATTGAATTTTCTTTCTGAATGACAATGAATGCTCTGTAAAATGTTGACAAATTTGAGGACCAACCTTCATTTTATGCATTAGTAGGAAGGGTCCAATTGATCTTCTGAATGCATGCTTTCTTGAGGCATCTCCAATTTGAGCAGAGAAATAAATAAGGTTATTATTGCAGGATGTCATCTGTTATATCGAAAATTGGGTTTTTATTTTTGGAGCAAGGCTTCTCGAAACTGCTGGTACCCGTTTGTATCTCGATCAGCATATGCTGTAGCGCTTCTGGGTTTGTGTATCAGGTATTTTTTAACAAAGTAACAGCCCAGCATAAAACCATTTAACTTGTATTCCATGCATATACCTATCAGTGTTTGTTAAGAAAAAAGGTTGTGTTTCCTTTGAAAATGAAAACAGACACGCGGTTTGAAGCATGGGAGAGCAATTGTAGTGTCCACATGTGCTGCGGTTGCATCAATTGTTACTGGTGTACTTGCTGGTATGCTTGCTTTGGGAGAGCGCTTGCCTTCAGCGCCAATGGCTCGTCTCTCACTTTTGCTCGGATGGTATTTATACTTGTGTTTTGTCCCCCAAATTTATTCATAATCCAGAGTGAATAACCTTGTAGCTCTCTTAAACACTAATACTGCTCTAGATCGATCTTATTATGATGATGATGATGATACAGGCTATTCATTGTGATGGGTGTGATTCTGCTGGTAACTTCATCGCGGCTTCTGCGACTCCTTCCACGCCCATTTAGGCGTCTTTTGAGCGTGGAAAGAAACCAGGGACTACGCCAGGTGCGCACTAGAGAACGAGAACCTAGTCCTACCGCTGTTATCCAAGCCTCAACGTTGCATCACCTCATAACATCTCCATCCAAAGATAAATCTTGATCACTCACTATTTACTCAAATACAATAACCTCATCTCAAGCTTTTTTCTTCTCACATGCTGTACAGTTCAGTAATACATCACCACATTGCAAATTTGCAAGAGAGAACATTTTTTTTTTTTTTTTTTTTTCACACATTCATTAATTGTCACTGGAAAGACAAAAAGAATGGTTCATGTGATTCATATGTTTGTTGTGTTGTATTTGTATTATTATTATAGATGGGCTGCATTATCAATTTGTCCACTTGATTGTTTCGTGTTTAAGTAAAACTCAACAGCCCTCCAGCCCACACACCCAAAAAAAAAAAAACAGTAAATTTTGTAATGAGTTAATACCCAATTTTGGTCCTTTGACCATTAGGATTTTATCAATTTGATCCTCGACTACCAAAATTGGTCAATTTAATCCATAGTTATACAATTTTTACTTAAAATGGTCCATCAACTATTAGGATTTTACCAATTTGGTCATCGACTACTAAGTTGCTCAATTTAGTACCTAACTATGCAATTTTTACCTAAAATGGTTCCTCGACTATTAAGTTTAGTGTGGATTTGGGGACCTTTTTTGGAGAGTCAAGAACTAAAGTGGTGAAATTTTAATAGTTGATGGACCATTTTAGATAAAAATTGCATAGTTAGGGACTAAATTGAGCAACTTTAGTAGTCAAGGACCAAAGTGGTGAAACCTTAAAGTCGATGAACCATTTTAGGTAAAAATTACATAGTTAGGGACTAAATTGAGCAACTTTGATAGTCGAGGATCAAAGTGGTGAAATCATAATATTAGAGGGACCAAATTGGTATTAACTCTTTTGTAATCTCAATATTGGTATCTTTTTACTCTTAGCCCTGCGAAGTACGAAATCTCTCTTTCTTTTACGAATTACTCCCAAACCTACGAATATTAGGTCTGGGAGTAATTCTAGGAGTAATTCGTAAAAGAAAGAGAGATTTCGCACTTCACAAGGCTGAGAGTAAAGAGAGACCAATATTGAGATGACTGAATTGTCCCTTTGTTTAACACCAATTTGACGAAATAACAAACGAATGACTAAATTGAGCAAAAATACAAAAGTCTGTGACTGCATTAGATCACCAAAATTATTTAGATCAAAATTAATTGAGAAAAATTACGATAATCGATAATTATTTTGGGTATTAACTCAATTCGAAATGATCTATATGATTTTTCTATTAGACAATGAGTGCATTATAAAATATTACAAATCTATAATCAATTAGCATATGATGAGTCTACTCTATGTAGAGAGATTAGAAAGACTTTGATCCAAGTTATCATGTACACTAATACCTTGCAAATTGAGTCGACTATCCGTAATATGTATATTAATACATTGCAAACTGAATTGGTTGGTGTCTCTTGGTTAGTAGCGGTACCGTCTAGGTGGCATGATATTACATTCTAAGTTTTTTTTTTTTTTTTTTTTTTTTTAAATAATTTTAAATACTATTAATCTATTAGAATGTATTCATACATACTTTTCTCAACCTACAGAAACACAAAGGGTCAATCCTTTTACACTGGGGTTTAAACTTGAGACCTCTCATTTAATAGATTATGTTGTCACTAAGCAATAAGCATAGGTCAGCCAATCTACCCGTTGCATGCTAGTTGTGCAATAATGATCCTATTTGGTAAAATAGTTAGCTTATTAGTTTATTTGACCACTATTAGCTGTTTGACTTGGATTAAAAAATCAATATAAGTGTTTGGTTAATCAGTTTTTTGTAACTCTAAAATGCTAAAATTTAAAAAGCTGTTTAAAGCAACTTATTCAATTAACTTTTTAAAAAAAGAAATTATACCAAACAGCTGTTAGCTAACAGTTAATTTACTAAACATATTTTTACAATTAGTTAATGTTATCAACTAGTCATACTCTCTAATCCAATCAGCTAATTGTCATTTACTAAAGATGGCAAATATCTTTGAAATTGAGTCGCTTATCCCAACTATGTACAGTAATACCTTGAAAATTGGTTGGTGTCTCTTGATTGGTGGCGGTACATTCAAGTGACTATTATAGACTTTATTGTCATTATTACAGGTGTAGATTGGTCAATCTACCCGTTGCATGCCAAGTTGAACTAGTTGGCATGTTTCCCCAATTTAGTGAGCTTGGATCATTCTCTCAAAAAGCTGATTCTTAGATCTGAAAAATTGGGTTCATGTTTAAATTACTATATCTATAACCTTAGGTCAAAAGCCAATTTATCATCCAATGTTGCAGAATACGTTAGGCAGGCGTCTAGCGTCTAAAGCATTTAGCTGGCCTAATAATATTCGAATATATCATCTCTACTTTTCTTACGCAGGGCAATAAATTGTTAAAGTGTTATAATCCCTAAAAATAGTCAACTGCATATATTAGATGGTTAGTTGAGTACATGGTTGGAGAAATATAAAAGAGGAATAACCGAGTAGGTAAAAAAAGCACTCGCCGAGTTGGCGCCTAGGGTGCTTAGTCAGTCAATTAATCGGTCAACCGATAAAAACCGTCTAGGGCTGGAATCGCCTTAGTCTAAGGGAACCTAGTGCCTAGACTGATTTTTACAACACTGTTACCCTCTCGCATAAATAGTAAAAATAAAAATGTAAATTTTTTTTTTTTGAGAAGAATAAAATTGAAAGTTTTGGGAATAGTTTTCTCTTGGAAGAAGTTAGAGGGTTGGGTCCAAGGAGTTGGAATCTTGGAAAGAGTCCACAAGGAAGACGACCTTAGTAGGGCAGCCATAACAGTAAAATCCAATGAAAGTTTGATTTGGAACCATGTAAATAGTTGCTGACCTTTCTTAGCTGTTTTGGGTCCAAAGAAAAGAGGTCCCCATTGCTAAAGAGATTGAAAACTATGCCTTGGATGGGAGGCCGTCGTTATATTGTGGACCAAGCCACTAAGGTCCACCATAAATATGGTAAATCTTGATCCATATTATATACACTAATTATTTTACGCGCTTTACACGAATGGGATAATGCCCAATTATTATTTTTAAATAAGTATTACAAAGTATATATATATATCAATGTATTATTATGCATAGACAAATAAATATTGAATTTGTTTATTTAAATCGGTAATTTAAAGTATATAAATGTAAGATAATATATGAGAGATTGATTATAATTGTCACTTAAATAAATGTTTGTAATTTTGTAATAACGCTAGCCTAAAAGCGATAGTCTAAATAAATATTACTTTTGTTTTAAATTTCTCTAATTCTTCTTAATTCTCTTTTGGGTAGCACTGTCATTGTCTTCATCTTCAGTACATGCCCTTTTTTTTTTATTGGTACTGTGTCATGTGCAATTGTGTTACTAGTGATAACATAGAGAGATTCATCGTGCAATTAGATTATGGTGTAGGAAGCTTTATATTTGTCTTGCTGTATATATGACTGAGATCTTAGATTCTTAGTTGTACTATGAACTCTTCATCTTACAAGTACCTATTGATATTTGGCAGTGGTAGTTTTTCCCCTACATGTTTCATGTGTTTGAGATGTGTGTCGCAGGTTATCATGTAAAAGTATTGAACAAAATATTAATATTTATTATATGTGTAAAATACTTGGTAAATAAAATATATATATATATATATATATATATATATATATATATATATATATATATAAAACATATTTTGTATTATAAATTTGATTTTTTTTTGAAGAAATAAATTTGATATTTAATTACAAGATAATGTAAAAAGAAGACAATGGACAATGTAGTGAATATAATAAATAGTATATTTGAAGGTAAGAAATCTTTGAATTGTAGAAAATAAATATAATATAACTAATAAAATTATATTTTCTTTTTAAATAAAAGACATTATAGACATCTAATTCTAAATTAATTAAATGCATATGCATTAGTTTTTGTTGTAGCTATTAATTTATTTAATTTAATACGAGTAATAAAGTGGCGTACATATTTAATTTAATAGGCCTAACTCTCTTGGGCTCTTATTAGTATAGTAGATATATTCGATTCGACTAGAATATTCAAATTCGGAATACCTTAACTTGATTTGTTTAAAAAGTTTTAATATGAAATAAAAATATAAAATAATACACACACACACACACACACACATATATATATATATATATATATATATATATATATATATATATATTCAAATCGTATATCTCTAGTTAAACCTCGTTAATCGAATCAGACACATAAAATGAGACGAAAGGAGTATATATAATATATGTGAGTGACGTAATTAAGTCTTCCATGTTCATGGCACAGTTTGAAGATGGAAACAAACTCCAATTGGATAATCACCTTATTGGCCCCCAGGCCAACCCCAAGTACTCGACTCGTGGAGAACTGCATGTGAGTTGTAGTTGGCATATCCATTGAGAATGAGGACAGCTGGACTTGGGATCTCTATATCGAGAATATTACGTCAAACTTTTTTTTTTTTTTTTTTTTTTAAATAATAGTTTCACACTTTGTCCCTTAATAGGCCTGACTTAGTACGAATGGGGTTAATCTGAATATGATATGCACTTAAAGGGCAAATTATACCGTGGATTGCGGTCCACCATGCATTGTGGTCCATACATCAAATATGTACTGCAGTTTTATTTTAACACAATTACAGTATCAATTTGATATAATTACCGTTATTCACGCTCAAGTTAGTTGTTCCATATTTCTAGGTCATTCGTATTAGGACTATTAGGACTCTATTATCCATATTAGACTAGGATTATATTATTCGTGTTAGACTAGGATTCTATCTAGCATCTCTATATATTCGCTCCCTGTACTCTCAGACATTATTATTGAATACAATACAATTATATTCTCATCTGGTATTAGTTAGCCAGGGTTTTCTTTTCCAACATCCATGTTCCTCACTTCGTAGCAGTAGCCGATGGCATCAAACCAAGATACATCGTATCAGAAGCGGTACGGTCAACGACGTGACGTTGATGATCCGTGTCAAATTTGTAACGGTTTCGGCCACACGGGAGCCAATTGTGTTTGGCGTTATGATGATCCGTGTCAAATTTGTGACCGTTTTGGTCACACGGAAGCCAATTGTTTTTGGCGCTATGATGATCCGTGTCAAATTTGTGACCGTTTTGGTCACACGGGAGCCAACTGTTTTCGGCGTTATTCAGGGGCTCCGGATTTTCAGGCTAATGTGTCCGTCTCTGGTGATAATGGTGATTCCAACGGTCCTCATCAGTGGTTCCCTGACATTGGTGCTACAAATCATGCAACGCCTGATTCTTCTTTGATGACTTCGGCGACAAGTTATGATGGCCCAGAGACTCTGCGAGTCGGCAATGGTACAGGTTTGCCTATTGTTAATGTTGGTTCTGCTTCGTTAGCCACTGATTCTATGTCTTTTAAGTTACATGATGTTTTGCATGTCCCTGATCTCTCTTCTTCTCTATTATCCGTCCAGCGTTTTGCAAAGGACAATAATGTTTTCTTTGAGTTCCACCCTCTTTGTTTCTATGTGAAAGACATTTTGACCAAGAAGGTTCTTTTTAAGGGATACACATGGCCTGCGTCTTCTGCTTCCCCTGCTGCATTTGTTGCTGCATGGTCCTCTTACGTTTGGCACATGCGGTTGGGGCATCCTCATTCTCGAGTCTTACGTAACATTTTAGCGTCTTCGTCTGTTGGTACATTTAATTCTAGTGATCTTCCCAATGTCTGTTCCTCTTGTCAATTAGGAAAATCTTCTCGTTTTCCTTTGTCTCGTGTCGAAACTACTAGTACGCATCCTTTGGAATTAATTTATTCAGATATTTGGGGCCCTGCGCCATTACTTTCTGCGTCTGGCTTTAAATATTTTGTGTTGTTTGTGGATGATTACACTCGTTATATGTGGTATTATCCCATGCGTGCTAAATCTGATTTGTATGCTATATTTGATAAGTTTCGGTCACTAGTTGAACGTTCCTTTTCTCGCAAGATTATTTCTTTTCAATCTGATTTAGGGGGAGAATATAAAAAGTTTGGTTCCACTCTTGCGTCCTTAGGTATTCGTCACAGGTAATCATGTGCGTATACTCATGAACAAAATGGCAGGGTAGAACGTAAGCATAGGCATGTTGTTGAAACGGGACTAGCATTAATGGCTCAATCCTCTGTTCCGTCTCGTTTTTGGGATTATGCTTTTGAAACTGCCGTTTATCTAATCAATAAAATGCCCACTCCCGTCTTATCTGATAAATCTCCTCACTATCTTTTGCATCGGTTTCCCCCATCTTATGCATATCTGCGTGTTTTTGGGTGTTTATGCTTTCCAAATCTGCGTCCCTATAATCGCAACAAACTACAATTTCGGTCATCCCCTTGTGTCTTTCTAGGATATCCTCCATCTTTTCGTGGCTATCGTTGTTTAGACACTAACACTAACAAGGTTTTTATCTGTCGCCATGTGCGATTCGATGAGGCTGTCTTTCCTTTTGTTGCTTCTGTGGATTCGCAGGTTCCAAAACCACGCCCGGAGCCGTGGGGTGTTGCACCAATTGTTTCTAGTGGTGATCCGACTATTGTCACGGCTCGTGACCCTCCTGTCGCGCCCATAGCCGCTTATGACCACCACCGCCAGCAGTCTGCTACTGCCGAGCCCGTGACTGAGTCCGAGCGGACAGTCACGGACCAGCCGGTTCCTCGGCCAAGAGGCTGGCCTCATGGTTAGTCTCGTCACGCGCCCTCGGGACCACATGATCATGTTGCTTTATCTGCTGCTGCTGTTACTCCTGAACCTACATGTTTTACTCAAGCGGTTAAATTTCCTGAATGGCGGGATGCAATGGATTTGGAATTTAATGCTTTGGTGCACAACAATACATGGAGGCTTGTTCCCTTTAAATCAGGTATGAATGTAGTTGGATGTAAGTGGGTGTTTAGAACCAAGAGAAAGGCTGATGGTTTGATTGAGTGTTACAAGGCTCGGTTAGTTGCCAAGGGATTCAATCAAATTGCCGGCGAGGATTTCTTTGAGACCTTTAGTCCCGTTGTTAAACCGACTACGGTACGTCTTCTTTTATCCTTAGCTATTTCTTGTGGATGGACTATTCGACAGTTGGACATACACAATGCTTTTCTAAATGGCAATCTCGCTGAGACGGTTTATATGCGCTAGCCCCCTGGTTATGAAGACAAAACGATGCCCGGGCACGTTTGTCTCCTTCAATGTTCTTTATATGGGTTTAAGCAAGCTCCCTGTGCTTGGTTCACTCGTTTGCATGATTTTCTGGTTTCTGCTGATTTCTCACCTTCCAAGACGGATGTCTCTTTATTTATATATTCACATTGAAATACTCGTTTATATTTTCTGGTTTATGTGGATGATATTTTGGTTATGGGATCTGATCCGGCTCATGTGACTGCTCTTATTGACAAGTTGGCTCTTGAGTTTAAAGTTCGTGATATGGGTGTGCCCTCGTTCTTTCTAGGTATTGAGACCATTCCGTTGTCTGATGGCATGCTTATGTCTCAACAACGGTACATGAAGGATATTCTAAAACGAGTAGGTATGGTTGATTGCAAGCACGTGGCTACTCCGGTTTCAACCACGAAGGCCAAGATTGATGCCGTGGTACCATACGCTGATCCCACTCAGTATCGCAGCTTTGCAGGTGCTCTGCAATAACTTATGGTAACTCGGCCTGATCTTTGCTATGCAGTCAATCGTTTGTGTCAACACATGCACTCTTCCTCTACTGCGGATTGGGCGGCTCTCAAGAGGGTGTTACGGTATGTAAATGGAACACTACATCTTGGTCTTAAGATTACGTCTTCTCATTCTCTAGATATTCATGCATATTCTGATTCGGATTGGGCTGGCAATCCTGATGATCGCAAATCTACTAGGGGTTTTGCTGTATTTTTGGGGACTAATCTTGTCTCATGGGTTTGTCGAAAACAACGTACTGTGGCTCGTTCATCAACTGAGGATGAATACAAAGGACTGGCTGATGTCTTTGCAGAGGTTACTTGGCTCGTCTCTCTGATGAAGGAAATCGGGTTTGCGCCACCTTCTGTGCCCAAACTCTGGTGTGACAATCTGGGAGCTACTTATCTGTGTGCTAATCCGGTGTTTCATGCTCGCACCAAGCACATTGAGATCGACTATCACTTTGTTCGTGATAAAGTCGGGAAGAAGGAATTACAAGTCAATTTTATTTCTACCAAAGATCAGATAGCGAATATTTTTACTAAGTCTCTTTCGTCTGTACGTTTTAATTTACTCCGTTGCAAATTCAATGTTTTGACTGACCAACCTTGTGCTTGAGCGGAGTATTAATTAGGACTATTAGGACTCTATTATCCATATTAGACTAGGACTATATTATTCGTGTTAGACTAGGATTCTATCTAGCATCTCTATATATTCGCTTCCTGTACTCTAAGACATTATTATTAAATACAACACAATTATATTCTCATCATTCGATTGCTTCGGTCACACACATAATAGAATATATCTTCAGTAATTTAGTAGTATGATATGATATTATCGGTGACAAAAATAGGTAGTTATCATCAATTCGATCTAAGCTGAGAAAGCTCTGGAACGTTAAAAGTTGGTGGACATGCTTTTAATTGAACTCATGGCAAAGTACAAATGGGATGACCCGCCACCCCACCATGATGCCCATTTGCTGCTGCCTTGCTTGCTTCCACTTGGAGTAAAACCAAAGGGGCCTTAAACCCATCTTAAACAATGCCCTTTATAGTAAAACCATTGGATAAAAAAGACTGATCTTGACTGGCCTGCTTGCCCCCACCTCTTCAACCCCATTCTTTATTGCAATGCCTGACCTAACAAAGACGAAATCAGTCGTCCCAAGGCTCAAGACGTTATGCCATGGAACCGTGTTCACCATTATGGTGAACACGGTTCCAACGGTGTTAGTACACCGTTATCTTTTTTTTTTTTTTTTTTTTTTTTTTTTTTTTTTAATTAATTGCGTGATTTTTCTTCTTTATTTTCACATTTTGCGGTTTCACTTTAATTTGAGGTGAACAAAGATTTCGGACATTCATAAATTGTGAATTCATGCCTGCACATTCACTTTGGAACCATGCCTACACATTTCCGTCCGAAATCACGGACATTTATAAATTATGAATCCATGCCTGCACATTCACTTTGGAACCATGCCTACGCATTCACTTTGGAACCATGAGATTATGAATTTTCTGTTATAAGATTATGAATTTTCAGTTATGAGATTATGAATTTTCTGTTATGCGATTATGAATTTTCTGTTATGAGATTATGAATTTTCATTACATTCATAATTTCGGACATTCATAAATTATGAATTCATGCCTGCACATTCACTTTGGAGCCATGCCTACATATTCCCGTCCGAAGTCACGGACATTCATAAATTATGAATCCATGCCTGCACATTCACTTTGGAACCATGCCTACACATTCACTTTGGAACCATGAGATTATGAATTTTCTGTTATGCGATTATGAATTTTCTGTTATGCGATTATGAATTTTCATAAAATTCATAATCTCATAACAGAAAATTCATAATTTGATCAAACCCGCGCCGTTAACTGCACATCCACAATTTTTTTTTTTTTTTTTGCCTAAAAACGACGTCGTTTTGCCTTGTGTTCACCATTCTCGGTGAACACGATTCCATGGCATAATTTGCGCCAAGGCTCTTACACTCTGCCTAACATAATGAAAAATGAATTAAATTTCATTTTTAATTGAATGTAACTCTCACCGTCGCTAACTAGTGCCTACAAGGAGTCCACCACACTGCTCACTCCAGCTGTCTGGTCTCGGTCCTGTGTTCTTGCTCACAACATACTCTTGAGTACCGTTCGTGAGAGTTTCTTGAATTGATTGCAATGCCAATTCAAAAATAATTGCAGCAATTATAGTGTGTCAAACAAATATTATGGTGGTGTTTGGTAAATAACTGTTAGCTGATTGGGTTATTGAGTTTGACTAGTTGATAGTATTAACTGATTGTAAAAAAGTGTTTGGTAAATAAGCTGTTACCTGATAGCTAATTACATGCAAAATTACTTTCTGAGAAAGTTGATTTTTTGAATTTTAGAATTTTGAACTAATAAACTATTACAAAAAGCTAATTTCCAACACTCATATTGATTTGTTTAACTAAGTCAAATAACTAATAGTAATCAAATAAAATAAAATTGATTGATAAGCTAACTATGTTACCAAATAATGAAAGTTTTAGTCTATGATATGCATGATTCTCATCTCATCTCAATTATTAGACAAGATCGCCAGCCTGAAACCAAGGTTTACAGCTTTCATCCATAAGTGAAACAGTGAAAAAGAAGACACTCTCATCAAGCCACAAGTCAATTAGCAGTGGGGGATATTGGGGAAACTCTCTCATCACACAAGTCTTTTTTGCATGGGGGACGGTGGAGAATGAGATTCTAGTTTGCACAGACAAATTAGTCTGTGGACCTGAGTTTAAAAATACACAATTTACATACTAATATTTTCAATTTATCTTTTAATAATTCACAATTTGTGATGATCCTGTATTGTATTCACAAATTTTTAAAATTTAGAAACACAATTTATATTTTGGATGTTCACAATTTCAATACTAAAAATACACAATTTAAGACTATGGTCCAGCTTGCAAGGTGGGCCTAGATCCATGATATAAAAGTAGGGATATTATAGACATATGTAATATGTTTTTCCTATAAATAGAGACATTGCACTATGGTTATGTATGTACCTTAATCCCGCACATCAGAATGCAATCTTTGATTCTTATGTTATTATATTATGTGATAATCCTTATATTTGAATTAGTTTTTGGGTTGATCTCTAAGTCAAAAAATATAGTTCCATCGAATTCAAATCTCATAACATTGAAAGAAGTGTTGAGATAAAGTTGGATAATAGGTGTAGATATTTGCATACTAACTAGTAACTAGAAATGACTAAAACCTGCAGGGTGGTGCCTAAAACCAGGGGTCTTCCCCACATAGTTTTCAACTGAAATGATTAATCTGCCATCTCAAAGGTGGCATATATGACTCTTCACTTCACATCACTTGCAGGGTCCATACATTTCAGAGAAATGATCATTTCTGGAGAAAAAAAAGTGTTGAGTGTGTGTAGCATATAATTTTGCAGCAGCAAATTAAAGAGTTGAGATTTTGAATAGTTGATTGCATTAGGAAGCATGATATGAGACAGACTTACAGATAAGATGAGTGCATATATGATAATTCATCGAAATTGCTACTAACTTAACTTATAAAACCACAAGGTGCAAAACAGCTAGCGGGGAGTGGGATGCAAATTAAACCACAAAGAATAACAAGACAAGATGGTTATGCATTATGTGGAACCCGAACCACCTAAGCAGAGACGACTCTCATCCATTATATGATTACCAATCACACTGGGTGTAGGCCTAAGTTGAGCACGAAACTTATTCCCGTGGCTGCCAGCTTTCAAAGGGGGCAACCAGGCCATGGCAAGGAGTGTATTGCTGCAATAAATTAAAGAAGAAAAAGTGATTTTGGAAAGCAATGACAGTGAAAAGAATGATTCCATTCAGAGGGTTACGTTGTTTGTTATTTCAAATCTAATGGAAATTAAAGCAAAGCTCAGATCAATAGCTGCAGCTAGACTGACTATATAAACGAATTGAAATCCCAGTCCAAAAAGCGGGGACAGTATGTATAGTACCTCCATCTTGTTTAAGAGCTCTCTGGCACTGGGAGCAGACAGCACAATGTGGCGAGCAACTGGCTTGATGAAACCTTCCTCAACCCCGTTGTCAAATAATGCCAGCAAAGAATTGTAGTACCCATCGACGTTGAGCAAACCAACCTGCAATATCATATCCACTTATATTCTCTTTCAACCCCATATAGCCAATTTATTATACATAATTATTATTTTACCGGTTTTTTATGAATCCCAAGTTGTGCCCACGTTATCATTTCCAACAACTCTTCCATGGTTCCATATCCTCCTAAACATTTCATGGAGCGGAGGAGGGAAACATATTAAGACATATGTATCTATCTCAATTCTCAAAGCAGATGATAGATGCTCTGTTATGTTACCTGGAAGTGCTATAAACGCATCTGCCTCCCGAGCCATTTCAGCTTTACGCTCATGCATATCAGAAACGATTCTCACATCCCCAACACTTCCACCCGATATCTGTCAATACTAATGTTAACAACGATTTTAACTGAAACTGGTAAACAAAATTACTACATTTTTACATTATTATGTTCGATCCGATCCAGAACAATACACCATAATTTCCCGCCCTCTAATCATCTTCATTCAATCTTCAACAAAAAATTGAATGCCAATAAACCACATGCAATTCCAAAAACTAGAACCAAAGAAGATAATCATCACAGAAGAATTGAAGCCTCAGCTCATTCAATTCGTTATCTATATACCATTTCCATCATTTCTATACAATATAATGAAGATTATGTCTCAAACATGCTTACCTCAACAGGCACCAGTGCTTTAGGCATGACCCTGCATGTAAAAATCGAGTGAAATTCTAGAATAAATCAGAGATAGATAGATACCAACACTGCACAATCGAAGATTAAAAATTCCAAAAAGGTGTTAGATAGATGATAGTTACCCAAGAACATGACACCCTCCATCAAAGACTCTTTTAGAAATCAAACCCATCAAACCTATACTTCCACCACCATAGACCAAGTCTATCTTCCTACTTACCTGCACCCAACATTCACAAATTAAAGTCAAAATCATAATCTACAAACTTAACTTTTAACAATTAACTCATTTTCACTATATATATATATATAAACAAAGTTCAGACAAGGTACACAAATTATTAAAGAAATGAATCTTTCTCAGAGGCCAAAACCCAAACCCAAAAATTTTGCAGGCTTGGAAATGGAAATGGAAACCCCATACTACTTAACATTGACCAACCAATTCATTTCCCAACTCAACAGCAGCATCACTGAAGACTTTTCTGTGGCCTGAGTTGCTTCCACAGAACACACAAATTCTCCTGAAATTGCTTCTTCTATTATTGCCCTCCATTCAACTCTCTCACAATTCAATCCCTCCCTCCCTCAAGAAAACAGTAAAAAGCTTTCACTTTTTTTTTTTTTTTTTTTTTTTTTTTTTTTTTTTTTTTTTTGAGTTTGAGCACAATCTTTCTATATTTCAGTGCATATTTAATATGATATTTGGGGAGTGTGTGAAAAGAAAGAATTTTTTTTTAGAGTTTAGAAGATAAAACAAGACGACAAGAGAGGTAAAAGACAATCTGGGTATTGCGGGCTTCAATGAAATCAATATATTTGTGTAAAATAATGGCATATATATGTATGTAAGATATATTCATATGTACATATATAGGAGAGAAAGAGATGTGAAACGGTTATGATAAAATATGACGACGATGATAAAGAAAACACAAGAAGCCCACATGCTTCATTCGCTTTCTAATCCAACGTCAATGTGTCGGCTTTTCGAGATTATTGTTTACTAAGATTCGGGATTAGTACGTCACAAAATCTATATTTAATTTTTAAACAATCTTCTTTTCATACTTTGTTTAATTTTCGGATTAATTAATATTATTTGATGACTTACTATGCTGCAATTACTAGTGCAAGTATCCGGAAAAAAATTCATTTTTTTTTTCGATAGAATTATATTTTCTTTTCATTTCTCGAAACCTTGTTTGTTTTTCTAAAATTTGAGATACAAGTTACATGTGTTCTCCAATTTTGAGAAGTAGAGAAAGAGTTACGGCTTGACGCCCGTCTCCATCTCCGATCACGGCTTTGATTTTCTCTTCTTTGGATTTTTATTATAAATTTTGAAATTTAATTCTAAAAATGAATTCGAACAATTGAAAAAAAAAAAAAAAAAAGAAAGAAAGAAGACAACACTGAATAAATTAAGTGAATGGGCCAGTCTCTTGTTTGTCGATCATTATTACATGGACCATTGTCCACACAATTGTGTGGATCATAAATGAATAGTACATTTTTAAGACAAATTATATTGGAAATCAGGGCGCACAATGCATTGTGCGTCCTGGTCCAAAACGATATTGTTTGATACTTTTTGCGTGTCTGCTGTTAATTTCTTAAAAAACAAAATCATGTTTCAAATGTACAGAATTGTATAATAGAATACACATAATTTAATACCTGAAAACATAGACTTTTATAACTGAATACACATGGGCCCTGTTTGGTAAAAAATTGGCCTATAGGCCAATTTTGGCTTATTTGACCACTATTAATTGTTTGATTTAGTTAAAATATCAATATAAATGTTTGGTTAATTAGCTTTTTGCAACTCCAAAAGGCTAAAATTAAAAAAGCTACTCCTAGCAACTTTTTCAATTAGCTTTTTGAGAAAAGAAATTATACCAAACAGCTATAAGCTAACAGCTAATTTACCAAACACTTTTTTACAATCAGTTAATGTTATCCAAGTATTTATACCTTCTAATTAACACAATCAGCTAACAATAAACAGCTATTAGCTAACAACCATTTTACCAAACAGGGCCATAATCTTTTTTGAAAGGATAATACACATAATCTAACATAATACATAATATACATAAACTCTTAACTCTTTAAAAAAAATCTATGTTTCGAATGTACAGAATTATATAATAGAATGCACATAATTTTATACATGAAAATACAGAATTTTATACCTGAAAACACAGAATTTTATCACTGAAAATTCCCATGTTTAGAATGTACAGAATTATATAATAAAATGCACATAATTTTATACTTGAAATTAACAAAACGACGTCATTTTGGAAGGCGCGGGACGCACATTGCTATGTGTGCCCTGGTGCACGGTATAACAATTGCATTTTTAATATACTAAAAGTACATTATTTGTGTGTTAAAGGTACATTTTTTAAAAGTACATTATTTGAATACTGAAAGTACATTACTTATATATACTATCAAATAATGTACCTTCAATTACACAAATAATATACTTTTAATATATTAAAAATGTACCTAATATTCATAATCCACACAACTATGTAAATCATGTTCCACACAATAATTTGCCCTTCTTTGGTACATTGATAGGGATGGAGCCATGGAGGATGAAATTGAGAAACAAACTTACCAAGGAGTATTTAAGTTGTACACTTCACTAGAGTTATTAAAATGCGTTTAGCGTGTGAGGCTAGCTAATTCCACAAAAGGAAACTTTTAATGTGGACCATTGTGTAGGTAGCAGCGTGGATCATGAAATATATAGAGTATATCATTTTAATTAGAGCAAATTACACTTTTGGTCCTGTGACTATTGGGGGTGTGTTAATTTGGGTACGTGACTTTTAAAAGTAACAATTTAATCCTTTGACTATCGTTTTTTTAGCAATTTAGGTCCTCCCGGCCAAATTGCCGGTTGAAATCGGCCGGAAAGATGTTTCAAATAAAAAAAATAATATAATAGCGGGGGTAATTCCGTCTTTTTAGGTGTAAAATAATTAGCGGGAAATGCAGCGGAAGTCTGTTGGAAGTCGAAGAACAAATAGCTATGTTTTCTTTCTAAAATCCTCAACCCTAATTTCTAAAATCCTCACAGTACGAGCAAGTGATTGTGAAGTCGAGGAAGGGAATCTGTATCTACGATTGCGTCGAGGGGTTGTTCGTCTTCTGCGACTGGATTCGACTTCTCAATGCGTAAAACGTCTGCCACTGGAATGGGGTCTGGCTCAACGACGCTACAGCTAAGTAAGAAAAAATTTGTTTTACAGTTGAAATTGTACGAAGTTTATGAATTTTATGCCAAATAAAGTACTTTATTGTGGAGTAGAGCATATGTAGGGTTTGTCGTGTTGTACTTGTGTCTTGGCATAAAGCATAATATAATTTGTACTTGTGTCTTGAAATTTTGGGACCAAAATCTGGATTTTTGTGTTGTTCTTTTTTGTTCTTTTGTGTTCTGTGGGTGTGACCGATCTATGGACTTTTGTGTTATTCAATTGTGTTCTGTGGGTGGGGACCATTATGTTTATAGTTTTCTGAATATGTCATGTGCATATACTGTGATTATTTAACTTTTCCATATGACTTTATTATTCTGTGTTTTGTGGGGACCACTATTATGACTGTTGAGTGTGTGAATGGTGGCTTGACAGGAGCAGGAGTTGGCCCTTTTTCAGTTTTCCTTTTCCATAATGGGATAATAAATAGGGTTGGTGAAGTTAAATACATGGGTGGTGATGTAGAAGTGTATGAAAGAATGGAAGCTAATGAAGTCTGTTTAAATGTGTTGAAGGATAGGATAAAACACTTAGGGTATAGTGAGGCAGGAACAGTACTTTATTGTTGGTGGAATGAAAGATTGAAGTTGATAAAAACAGACAATGATATAATATCCATATTGAATGAAGTCAACCCAGGTAACATGTTGGAGTTTTGGGTTGAAACACTGGATGATTTGGACTTGTTTGATGCTGACATGGTAGCAATTGAGGCAGGCAGTGATTGGGAAAATGAGATTGAGGTAGACTGTTTGGGGGTAGATCAACAGGATGATGTAGAGTTTGGGGATGGATTAAATGCAGAACAGAAGCAGGAGGATGGGGATGGGTTAAAAATGGAGGATGGTGATGGCTTAAAACAGGAGAATAAAGTACTTTCAGTTGCTGAAAAAAAGAAGTTGAAAAACAGTTGGGATGAAATAAACTTTTCTGATGAGGACTCAATTGTGGATTCTGATAGTGATGGGGAAGGTAAATGGCCCATATTTAGAGCTGCAACAGACATGAAAGATCCCCATTTTACTTTAGGCATGACTTTTGCTTCCAAACAACAGTTTAGAGAAGCAGTTCAAAACTATGCTTTCATAAATGGCAAAGAAATCAGAACACTTAAAAATGACAAGGAAAGGGTCATAGTTAAGTGTACACAGGAGGGTTGCCCTTGGAGAATAGGCTTGAGGAAAGTAATAGGCTCATTGTCATGGAGAATTTTGAACATGATAGATGAACATGAAGGGTGTTCTTGGGTTTGGGAGAATTCTATGGTCAAATCTACTGTGGTTGCTAAGAGGTGGTCTACTCACTTAAAAGACCACCCAGATTGGATGATGAGAAAGTTCAAGGATAAGGTGTGCAGTCAAGAAGGATTTTATGTGAGTGATTCCCAAGCCTATAGGGCTATTTGGAAGTCAAAGAAGCTAAGAGAAGGTGAAGAGGAAGATAACTTCAAAAACATTTGGAGATACTATGAAGAAATTTGTAAGACAAATCCTAGGTCAAGATGTATTATCAAGACCAGTGACCTGCTAGATGGGAGTGGACAAGAAAGATTTTTGAGAATATATGTTTGCTGGGACAGTAGCAAGCAAGGCTTCAAGAACTGTAGAAAATTGATAGGGGTAGATGGCTGTCACCTTAGAAGTGCAACAGGTGGGATGCTACTGACTGCTGTGACTGTAGATGCAAATGATAATATATTTCCACTAGCTTATGCTATTGTGGAAGGAGAGAAAAGAGAGTCCTGGACTTGGTTTCTAATGCTTCTGAAAGATGATCTGGAGATAAGCCCCAATGTGGAAGATGAATACTGTTTCATAAGTGACAAACAAAAGGGATTAATTCAAGCATTTGTGGAGGTGCTACCTGGTGTGGAGCACAGGTTTTGTATGAGACATTTGCATGCTAATATGAAGGTGGCAGGTTTCCATGGAAAGGCAATTAAGGATGCTGTATGGGCTTGTGCTAAGGCAACCACTGTAAACAAATTCAATGATGCTTTAAGAATATTAAGGAGATTAGATGAAGATGCATACCAATGGTTAGGTGATAAGAGCCCAAAAGAATGGTCTAGATCCCACTTCTCTACAAGATGCAAGTCTGACATGTTGGTAAATAACATTTGTGAGTCTTGGAATTCATCTATATTGGAGGCAAGGGACAAGCCAATCATTGACTGCTTAGAGTGGATTAGGAGGATGATCATGGGTAAATTGTTTGAGAACAGGCAGAAAGCAACTGAATGGAAGGGTTTGATATCTCCTAACATTGTCAAGAAGTTAAAGGTGATTGAGAAGGATGCAGCAGGTTACCAGGCCACACAATGTGATTTCTTCAAGTTTGAGGTTCAACAACTATATGGGGATCGACAACAAGTTGACTTAGAAAGACAGCAGTGTTCTTGTAGGAGGTGGGAGCTGAGTGGCATTCCATGCAAGCACGCAATCTGTGCTATTTGGAAAAAATATGGAAAGGGTGGAGTGTTGGACTATGTGCATCCATGTTATTCGAAAGAGACCTATCTGAAGATATATAGTGGATGTATCAACCCCATGGCAGGTGTAGCTGAGTGGCCTATGTGTGACAGAATCCCTCCATTACCACCTTTGTATTCTGCAAAGGTAAGTATTTATCTACTAGTCATCATTTGCCACTGATATATTTTGAGTGTGTATTGTATAAACTTTTTGGTGCTATGCAGGTTGGGAGGCCAAAGAAACTAAGAAAGAAATCAGTTGATGATTTGACCCATGATGGAAAGACAGTGTCTAGAAACCATATTCAACTACACTGTACTGTATGTAGGTTGGCTGGACATAATGCTAGAAAGTGTCCATCGAATCCAAATAAAAAGGTATAATCTGATATACTTTTGCTTTAGAATAGTGTTGAGAAGTATTTATAACGTATCCATGTTTATATTTCCAGATAAAGCCCAAGAAGAGGGTCATTTATGCCACTCACCAAATCAGGACACCAGCAGCACCACCACAATCAAGTCAGCAGAGTGGAGTAGGGCAGCAACAGCAAAGAGACCAGCCTACTGGATTACAACATCAACACCAGTCTGAAGAAAGGGAACACACTCAGCAAGAAGAGGTGAACCAGAATGCACAGGATGGGGAGCTAAATGAAGAGAACCAAACTGAAACGCAAGCCAAAACCAAGAGAGGAACAAAGATGAGGGAATCCAACAGGAAAAAACCCTATTACACAAGGAGCAAGACAGTGATGAAGTCGAAGTTCTTTGGCAACATGGATGACCCAATAGACATTCAATGACTTCAAGTTTAATTAGATTGGTTTATGGAAAATTTTTTGACTGTAGCATTGGATCTGCTATTTTGGTAGTATGTTTGACTTATGCATGTACATTGGATTGCCTTGGCTATTTTGGTACTGAATCTTTGCAACTGTAATTTAGTTTGTAGTCTGTAGGTTTTGGTGAAGTTTTTGTAATGGTGAATTGTGAAGCAGGCTAAATTGTAATACCAAAACTCAGTTTTTGTCAATGGTGAAGCAGGCTAAATTGTAATGGTCAATACCAAAACTTGCTGAATTGTGATCAATACCATAATTCTTACATTGCAATACCATCATTCTTACATTGTCAAATTGTAATGGTGACTACCAAAACTAGCCACTGCCATTACACATACAGACCACACTGGCCACTGCCACTACACATACATACCATAAATATTATCAGTTTCCTAAACCCTACAACTAACAAAGACTGCAAATATTACAATGAACACTACTACAACCTTGTTCATCCACCTACAACCATAACACACTTTGCCATCGTCTTTATCACCTTTAACCTTCATATTTAATTTGCGTATCTCATCATCTTGTCGGTTGATGCGTTTTAGTAATCCCGGAATAATTTTCTTTGAATGATAGCATATTGGAGGATCATACCAATCAATAAATCCACATCCCACCTTCCTCTGAATTAATTAAAAAAAAAAAAACTCAATTACCTTCGAAAATTAACAGAAAAATTTTAACAAAAATTGGAGAGAATAAAATCAGAACTTACATTACCACCGGAGCATTGCCAAAATCTACGACCTGGATTTTCATTTGTCCATGAAGTTCGAATTTTCAGTTGTTCACCACATCTACAATGGATAATTGGAAACCTTTCCCCAAATTCATAGTACTCACTACCATCATTGGAAGAACAAGAGGAATACGAATTCGCCATACCCAGAACGAGTAGATGGGGAATGATGCGTGCCACTGCTTTCTTCTCTTCGTACTGGGTTCGTCTTCTTCGTGCCCCCTGCTCAACAAATCTGCAATGCAATTAGGGTTCTTCGTACAAGGCTATTCGCATATCACCAAATACGGATAATATATAATTTGCAGCTAATTATTTTACACCTAAAAAGACGGAATTACCCCCGCTATTATATTATTTTTTTATTTGAAACATCTTTCCGGCCGATTTCAACCGGCAATTTGGCCGGGAGGACCTAAATTGCTAAAAAAACGATAGTCAAAGGATTAAATTGTTACTTTTAAAAGTCACGTACCCAAATTAACACACCCCCAATAGTCACAGGACCAAAAGTGTAATTTGCTGCTCTTTTAATTATATTTTAGTTTTATTTGATAATATTCTTATATTTTTTAGTTTAATTTTTTCTCTACACCAATTTTATTATAACAATAGTAAAGTATCATTTTAATTCTACTATAGTTTCTAGTTCCATTTGATAAAATACATTATTGGTTGAGCTCTACTTTTTGTTTCATTTTTCATTAACATTAGTTTAATTATAGTAATGTTGAAGTATTATTTTAATTGCACTTCAGGTCATTTGACAACATATGTTATTGTATGGCTATGAATTTTAGTTTCATTTTCCACGCACACTAGTTTCATTGTAGCAATACTAAAGTATCATTTTAATTATACTATAACTTCATTTGACAATAATGTGCTCTTTTTTTAGTTTTATTTTCCACACACACTAGATTTATTATAGTACCACTAAAGTTTCATTATATATATATATATATATATATATATATATATATATATATATATATATATATATATATATATATTGATTTAAATGAGAACAAGACTTTTCGAGCGGTCGGTGCGGTTTACACCATTATGTATGCATAAATACACCACACAGTGTTCGAAAATGCACCAAAATGAAATGCCATAAAATGCACCATACACCAAAAAACCGTACCACACATAATGGTGTATTTTCGAACACTGTGTGGTGCATTTATGCATACCTAATGGTGTAAATCACACCGACTGCACGGGAAGCTTTGTTCTCATAGGAACCTGCCATATATATATATATATATATATATATATATATATATATATATATATATATATATATATATATATATATATATAGGGGCGATCAAGTGCATCTGTAACACCCCTAATATTTAAAATAATTAAAACTTATATAAATAGTGCAACCAACATTAATTATCCCAAACAGAGCATAAAATTATCCATAAGAGTCGGGGTGCTATGCCACACCTAGGTTTGAGAACCTAGGTGCACAGGCTAAACTAACCAATGCATATTTAATTTGTAAGTCAATATCAAGTACAACCCAAGGCACGCATGCCATCTACTGTACTAGAGCTAACTAGGCTAAGTCCAAGGTTCTGACTAGCGCGCTCCGCAGCTAATGCTCATCACCTGAAAAACATTCGGTGTAACAACCGTCAGCGAATAATGCTGGTAACCCACTCCAACGCGTTAAGTACAATATATGTAGATATAAGAAACTCATTTTGCAACTGAAATACATATATACTTACAAGACTCTAATTTAAATCCAAGATCAAGACTTAAGACACAATAACAGACTCAACAGTATAGAATAATCATAAAGACTAGCATACATCCTAAGAACACGTTGCGAGACATGACAGGCAGATAAGCATATAAATAATAAATAGAGGCAACTAAGGCATTCGAGACAGTTAGCAAGTAATCAACAAAGCACACAATCCATCTTCAAACCTTATACCAAGTTCCAACCTTGTAGATCCCCTCTGTCCTTATATTAGTTCCAACCTATACTGTAACACACCGTGTTACGACCTTTAATCCTGGATTAATTATTTAATTAATTCCGTTAATAATAATAATAATTAAAAAGGACTTAATTTGGTTAGAATTCCCTTTAATTAATTAATATGGTCCACCATGGATCGTGGACCCTTGCCTAAACTAGAGTCTTAAGCCTATTAGGAATAAAGATAGTGGATCTTCCACTATTCAAATTCTAATTAGGAATCCTAGACCTATTAGGAATAAATATAGTAGGCCTTTACTACTCAGATTCTAATTAGGAATCCTAGACCTATATACCTATTAGGAATAGAATGTAGGTCTTTACTATTCAGACTCTGATTAGGATTCCTAACTCTATAAATAGGGGATTAGAAAGCAATTAGAATCCTACCATAGTTAATTCTACCACATAAGATATTCCTGAAGGGAAACCTACAGAGGAACCCCCCTACCACCAAACGTAGAGGAATCCACGGGAAGAAGATCTTAGAGAAGAACCTTAGTAGCCAAGGATATTGATTAGGGCTAAGAGGCAACCCATGTCTCAACAAAACCTATTTTCCTTGCTATATCTTATCATTGCTCCTTTGATATGTGATTCTGTGTTTGAGTCTTGATAGAGCTTTGCCTAGGGTTTATATTGTGTTTATGTGATAATCTTGATGTTCTTGATATTGTGATTGATTATATGAATGATCTTGTATTTTGATTATGTCTAGAGATCTAGGGTTTATATCGTGAATTTCGTATTATGATGTTCTTGGTATAGTTGGGTGGGATTATGCATGATCGGGTGTTGAGTCTAGCTTAGGATTTATGTTTAGGACTTTGCATATAGATTTCTTGATGTTCGTGTCATTCCGGATGTCCCTGAACCATTATATGATTTATGTTGAGTCATGGCATGTTTAGGAATCGTGTTAGAACGTATTATGTATGGTTCTTGGTTTGTTTTTGTTAATTGAATACGTGTTGTTGTTGTTATGTGTTTGAATGTGTCTGGACATGGTTTCGGGTTCCACGAGTGATCCTGGGGCCGAAAGTTACCTGTGTATCAGTGGGGGGGAGGTGGGGGGACTGACCACCCGCCACCTACCCGCTGCCTGCGTTCATTGTACCAGCGGGCAGTGGTCTGCCCGCCGGCCACCCGCTGGAATGGCGAGTGGCCGTTGGCGGGTGGTCCTCCACCCGCCACCTACCCGCTGGAAATCGGTCGAGGTTCGTGATGTTTTCCCCTGTTTGTTGTTTCCCTGTGTTCCGTTGTGTCCTGTTGTACCCTGTTTGTCGTGTATGAGTCTCGTTTGGTGTTTTAGGTATCGTTCTAGGAATTTATGTGTAATACGTGTCATTGTTGTTGTGTCTTGATTGTTATTTGATTATTTGTTAGTTGATTGATTGATGATGAGTATCATGGTCATTGCGCAATGGCCAGTGTGATTGATGATGATGATGATGAGATTGTGATTGGTGGTAATGAATTGTTGGAGATTGGCACTACTTGTGCGCGGTCATTGTACTAAAGGTACAGGCCATAGCGGTGACTGTGCTGAAGGCACACACCCACCTTAGACTTGCGTGCCGTTGAGTATGGATCAGGTTATAAGTGTTGCGCTGTCATGTTAGAGCTATATGCGCTAACCCCTTGATATTGGCACTAGAGGTGCAGATCATTGAATGGCACTGCAGAACCATCTTGATATGTTGGTGGTTGATAGACGGTTTGTCGGTGGGGGCATGTAGTTGCTCGGAGGCATAAGGGGTGGTGATATAAGGGTAGCCTAGAGGTATAGGTTGGAACTGATATAAGGACGGAGGGGAGCTATAAGGTTGGAACTTGGTATAAGGTTGGAGGATGAATTGTGTGCTTTGATGACTACTTGCAAATTGATTGTCTTAAATGCCTTCGGTGTCTCTAATTATTATTTATATGCTTATCTGCCTGTTATGTCTTGTATTGCGTTCTTAGGATGCATGTTATAGTCTTTATGATTATTCTATACTGTCGAGTCTGTTAATGTGTCTTGAGTCTTGATCTTGGATTTAAACTAGAGTCTCGTAAGTATATATGTATTCCAGTTTCAAAATGAGTTTATTATATCTACCTATATTGTACTTAAAGCGTTGGAGTGGGTTACCAGCATTATTCGCTGACGGTTGTTACACCGAATGTTTTTCAAGGACAGTGAGTAGTTTCGGAGCGCGCTAGTTGGATTCGTGGACTTAGTTTAGATAGTATTAAGTCTTGATGAGATGGCCTGCATGCCTTAATTTGTATTTGGGTATTAATTATGAATTATGCTTTGTTAGTTAGTTTAGCCTGTGAATCTGAGTTCTTTAGCTCAAATGTGGCATAGCACCCCGACTACTGTGTTTAGTTTATGCTTTGTTTGAGAATTAATAATAGATTAGCCTTTATTTTATAGTTTTTAAATATCTCAAAATTTAGGGGTATTACAGTTGGTATCAGAGCCTAAGTTCGACCCTAGGACAATGCCTTTAGGATAAGACTTTGAGACATTAAGCTTGAACTCTAGGTACTTACATACTTGGGATGTTAAGAGTTAGACTTTAAGAATCTAGGCTGCATCTAGGATAGTACTCTAAGTTTGAGACTTTAAGATGTTAAGCCGTAACTCTAGGTGCTTAAATACTTAGGACTAAAGAATCTTAGGACGCGCGGTGAGGCTGTGAGTTTATCTATCATTGTCAGCTTAATTCTCCTCACTCTATCATGTGCTTAGCTTAAGAGTTCCCCATAATTATAGCATCAAAGTAAGGATGCGAACCCCTAACTTACCGTTACGATCGGTACTGATCCTATAAACACCGGAATGACGCCAACAAGGAACCAGTCGAGAACCCCCGAGCCTCCTACCCAAGATTCGTTAACCCAGAACCTACAACAGCTGACTCAGGTTGCCCAGACGTTGAGCAACACCATCCTTAATAACAACAACCGACTACCCCCAAACGGGAACCCAGACGTGGCTCGCCAAGCCTCGAGCCATCACTCACCTATCTTCGCAAGGGAAAAAGATCCTACAACCCTCGAGGAATGGATCCTAACGTTTGACAAGATCTTTGAAGTAGTGGAATACCTGGAAAGACGCCGTGTGGAACTAGCCTCGTTCTACTTCAGATATAAGGCTGATCTTTGGTGGGTTCACGAGGGACTGCCTATAGGCAAGAACCAGGATTCAACTGGGAAGCCCTGAAGGCTTGGTTACGGGAAATTTCTACCCTGCGCATGTAAGGGCAGCCATGTACGCAGAATTCCTCCACTTGAAACAGGGGATAACTATAGTGGTGGAATACCACAAACGATTCTTCGAACTAGCTCGCTTCGTACCTGAATTGGTACCCACAGAGGCGACTAAAGTAGAGAAGTTTGTGGCGGGTCTCAACTTCGAAGCTCAGAAGGCTCTAACCATAAGTAAGCCCAGAACCCTCCACGAGGCTTACGCTAGCGCCACCAACCTTCACCGAATCCCAACTTCTACAACGGAGAGTTCAGGACCAGATCCGGAAAAGGTGTAATGAAAGTTGGAGACCACTTGTAAAGGGAACTAGAACGCCAATTAAATGCAAGAAAGTGAAGTAGCGCATGAACAACACCTTTGCTTAATCTTTAGTGCGAGTTAAGTATATCATGTTGACTTATGAACCCTTTGCCTCAGCTTAAAATATTATTCACCCTTGAATCCTAGCCTCTCGACATTCCTAATTGTTGAAACCCTTGCCTCGAATCCTTGGTTATCCTTGAAAGCAATCAAACACCCGTTATGCCTTTACTTACTCTTTGTTGCATCTAATTCATCCTTGGAAACCCTAAATCGTTATGAGCTTGGAATCATTGCCATTGCTCTAAATTTGTATTCCTCTCTTTTAAACCCTTGCTAAAACTCTACAAGTGGTGTAAACCCCTTGCTCTGTCTAAATGGTGTGAAGATTGATGCTTATTAGGTTGGTGTTAAGATAGTTGTTAAAAAGGACTCGGCGTGTTAAGCAGAGACGGCAGACGCGTAGAAAGTACCGTGCACTAAGCTTCACTGCAATGAAGATCTTACTTTGGAATAAGGACCTTGATGGTTTTAAGGCACCGTAAGAAGCACATGCTACACACAAAATTGCCAAACGTCATGCGACGTCGAGAACAGTTAACCAATTGCATTCCAAGAAAGAGAAAGACATCACTAAGCATTTGGTCGCTATGGGATTAAATGGGACCGGACGACAAGCCAAACTTCAAGAAAGACCAAATGGGGGGCTTGTCATTAACCATGACAAGGAAAAGACAAAGGCTGGAATACAGTCAGCTACCTTATGAAGATTCCAAGATTTGTTAACTGTGAACAGGACTCCACCTATTGAGCAATTAAAGGCATGCGAGAATCCTTGGAGTAAGAGACAATGGATCGCCCTAAGGTGTTAACCTTGGTAAACGACCTGGGCCCACGTCCCGTTTTCAAAAGGTACTATCAATTCCGTTAGTTGTGAAAGTTACAGTTGAACCGTACGATTCAACCAACTGTGAAGGGTTGACACAAAAAATCGTGTAAACCAAGAAGTCGAGTTGAGAACTCGTGCTACGGACTTACAAGGACCTCAAGATAAACACCAAGGATGGTCCAAGTTTCCCACAACCACGGTTATTGTTCGAGTAGTCAAAGGACCCCCCTTACGAAGTTTTGTAAATAGCAAGACTGCCGAAACCTACGGTGCAAGCCTATTCCAGTCCTTAGCCCTTTTGTTTACCTCACTAAAGATCCCTGAATCCGTATAGAATAAACGAGGTATCCTTTCGTCTAAGGAGAACGAAAGAAGACAATTAAAGACTAAGAAACATTCCTTATCGTAGATCTCGTGCGTCCATTCTAGAATCATACATTTACGGGAGGTGTAAGGAACACTTTGTTATCAAGACCTCAATGACTTTAAAGATAAACAAGGAAATAGAACATCTCATGCGGATCACCAAGTCATCCCGTGATGAGAGACAATAAATGACTGCGTCCCAACAAAGAGAAAAGTGTGTCAAGTGCTCTCAATACTAAAAATATCACCAAAAAGGGCGCAACAAACCAAATCTCAGAGAGGACATGAAGTCTTGCTAAGAATTTCATCCACCAAGGAAGAGATGGAATTCAATAAAACAAGGAAGTCAACCCAAAGTTCCTTGATCCTTAGAAAACCTCAGCAAGAATCGAGAGTCAAGACCTAACCGACTAGGTCCAGACTTTTGAGCATTCTAGGGGAATATGCACAGAATTCATCACGAGAATTCCTTTAAAAGCAGTAAAGATGGATGAGGCTGGAGGGGCGGCAGTGGCGTGGTGTGGCGTCCGCCTGGAGCTGCAACGAAGGGCGTCGGATTCTCGTGTTTGGCGTGGTGTGGCGGTGGTGGCGTCATTTTGCCCAGGTGGCGGGCGACACGGCGAAGGGCGGAAGGGGGAAGGCGGAGGCAGCGGGTTCTCGGCGGTGCTTGGCCGGACAGTGGACGGGTCGTGGCCGTGTGGTCGACGGCTATTGTGGGGGTGTCTCGGCTAGAGTGGCGGGGAGTGAGGGAAAGAAAGAGAGAGAGAGAGAGAGAGAGAGAGAGAGAGAGAGAGAGAATGGGAGGAAGAAGTGTTTTTGATTTGGGGATTTTGTGGGTTTTAGGGATTTGGAGGGGGTTAAGAAGGTTGTGTCCCCTTAGGGTTTTAAGAGACAATTGTAGTTCAATGGTTAAGGTATTGGTTTAGGAATGAGAGGTCCAAGGGTTGATTTCTATTAGCTACATTAGGTTTGTTAATGCACTCTTTTATGATTTTGAGGACTTCCTATTATTCGTTTGATCCGAGGTGGCAAGAGTTTCGATTAGGTTCTCTAGTCGTATCCTTTGGTTTCAGGATTTGTAGATTATAGAAGGCATGAACTTTAACCCTTTAATTAATCCGAGGGGCGGTAGTAAGAGGAATTTAAGCTGATTGAACTAATTAACTTTGGCTTTTATTCAAAAGTACAGGAACTCTAAATAATCGAACTAAGTAAGCGATTCTACTAAAAGGTAGTTTACAAGGGTTCATAGTTTGCCTACCCTAAACAGAATTCTTCTTCCGGATTCTCTTCCAGTTGGTTTGTGGGTCCTCATCTCCTAGAGCCACGTCCTCCGTGTCGATCCCGGCTTTGGCTTCGAGGTCGGCATGGGTGCGGCTAATGACGAATACCTTTCCGGGTGCCCCGTAATTCCCCCGATTATTCGCGTTCCCTTGTTAGGCCATAACCGTAGGCTTCGTACTTGGGGTTTGAGTGCATTGGAAGGCCTTATGTCCTTCTCCCCTGCAGTTGAAGCATCGTAAGGCATTTCCGTGGCAGTCCTTGCCCCTATGGTCCTTATTACATTTTATGCATAGGAATTGCCTTGCGTTGGTTTCGTTGTACCTCATGGACGACCCTTGATTACGTGGGTTAATCGTCCTTGTGTTAGAGTCGCTCCTTGCTCTTTTCACAGGCGGTCCCCCACTCCCGGTATTCATCTTGCGAATTTGTTCTTGAACTCCTCGTTGTAGAAGTTGGATTCGGTAAATGTCGGTGGCGCTGGTGTAAGCCTCATTAAGGGTTCTGGGCTTACTTACGATTAGAGCCTTTCGAGCTTCGAAGTTGAGACCCGTCACAAACTTCTCTATTTTGGTCGTCTCTGTAGGCACCAATTCAGGTGCAAAACGAGCTAGCTCAAGAAATCATTTGTGGTATTCCATTACAAGGCCATCCCCTGTTTCAGGTGGAGGAATTCTTCGTACATGGCTGCCCTTATGTGTGCGGGGTAGAACCGTCCCCGTAGTCGTGCCTTTAGGGATTCCCAGTTGAATCCCGGTTCTTGCCTGCAAGCAGGTCCTTCGTGAACCCACCAAAGATCGGCCTCGTGTCCGAAATAGAACGAGGTTAAATCCACACGACGTCCTTCCGGGCATTCCACTACCTCGAAGATCTTATCGAATGTTCGGATCCATTCCTCGAGGGTCGTGGGATCTTATTCTCCTGAGAAGATAGGCAGGCGATGGCTTGAGACTTGGCGAGCTACATCTGAGTGTCCGTTCAGCGGTGGTAGTCGGTTGTTGTTATGGAGGATGGCGTCGCTCAGTGTCTGGGCGGCCTAAGTCAGTTGCTGTAGGTTCTGAGATAGTGATTCTGGGGTAGAGGGTTCAGGGGTCCTTGACTGATTCCTTGTTGGTGCCATTCTGGTATCTACAGGACCAACATTGATCGTAATGGTAAGTTAGGGGTTCACATCCTTACCTTGATGTTATAATTACGGGGAATTCTTAAGCTAAGCACAGAATAAAGTGAGGAGAAGTTAAGCAAACAATGATAGATAAACTCACAGCCTTACCGCACGTTCTAAGATTCTAAGTCCTAAGTGTTTAAGCACTTAGAGTTAAAGCTTAACATCTTAAAGTCTCAAACTTAGAGTACCATCCTAGGTGCAACCTAGATTCCTAAAGTCTAGCTCTTAACATCCCAAGTATGTAAGTACCTAGAGTTCAAGCTTAATGTCCCTAAGTCTTATCCTAAAGGCATTGTCCTAGGGTCGAACTTAGGGCCGATCTTCTATGGTGAATTCCACTTCATCAATCTTGGTATCCAGATCTTCTATGGTACATAAGAAAGCCTCACATCCCTTACTTAAGTATTTCTTCATCTTCATCATGGATACCAGTTTGATTTCTGGGTTCTTGACGGAGCCGCGGTAAGATACCTGTTTCCCGTTTGGGCCTTTCAAAATTATTTTCTATTCGCCACACAAGATTTGGGCTTTGAATTGCCCCAGCCAATCCATTCCCAAAATTACTTGTATACCGTCTAGCCTAAACTGGATCAAGTTACTAGGGAATCCCACTCCGCCTATGGCGATCATGACTCCCTTGAACATACGATCACATTTTTTAACACTTCTCCGGATGCTACCTTGACCCTTAACTGTACCCTGGTGCTTGCTGTCAAACTGAGCTTTACTGCAAACTAGGCGGCTATGAACGAGTTGGTGGCTCTTGAGTCAAACAGCGCAACGGCAGGCATGGAATGTAAAAGGAATGTTCCGGTTACCACATCGATGTCTCCGATTCGGGCCTTACGCATGGCGAGAATTCTTCTCTGGGCGACCTCAGTCTCGTCCTTTGGAATCCGAGCCATCGAGGTACCCAGAGTCGGGGGTGGGACAATCCTAGCAGCCTTAAGTTTATTTGGAGGGATCACCAAGCTTTCCTTGATCTTCCTTTTATTCGTTTTGGGGACCCCACGGGGAATGCGTTGTATCCGATCGAGTTCGGCTGCCTTGGTGTAGGCTTCATTGATTGTTCTCGGTTTGTTTACGATCAAGGATTTTCTAGCCTCAAAGGTGAGTCCCGCAATGAACCTTTCCACCCTCGTTGCCTCCGTAGGAGTTAATACTTGCGTGAAACGAGCCAGCTCTAGGAATACCTTGTTGTACTCCATCACTGTGGTGAATCCCTATTTTAGGTGGAGGAATTCTTCATACGTGGCTGCTCTTACGTGTGTGGGATAGAAGCGTTCCCGTAACTGGGCTTTTAAGGTTCCCTAGTTGAAGCCTAGTTCTTGCCCAAGGGCCGGGCCTTCATAGACCCACCAAAAGTCGGCCTCATGTCCAAGGTAGATCGTTGCCAGTTCGACTCGTCGTTCCTCCGGGCAATCTTCTGCCTCGAAGATCTTATCGAACGTTCGGATCTATTCTTCGAGTATTGTAGGATCTTCTTCCTCGACGAAGATAGGGGGCGATGGTTCGATACTTGGCGGGCTATATCGTGGCTGCCGTTTGATGGCGGACGGTTGTTGTTGTTAAGGATGGTGTTACTCAATGATTGGGCGATCAGGGTTAATTGTTGTAAATTCTGGGTCAACAGGTCGCTAGCGGGTGTCTCAGTGGTCCTCTTATGGTTTAGTGGTGCCATTTCAAATTCTACAGGGTTAACATCGGTCATAGATGTAGGTCAAGAATATACACCCTAACCTGAGTGCTTTAACTACAGGAACTTTAAACTAAGCAAGGAGCAAGTCAAGGGGAATATTAAACAGAAAGCGATAAGTAAACTCACAATCTCACCGCGCATCTTAGTATCTGCTTATCCTAAGTACTTAAACACCTAGATATTTCAGCCTAATATCTTAAAGTCCTGTCCTAAAGACATTGTCCTAGAGCCGAACTTAGGCTCTGATACTAACTATAACACCCCTAATTTTTTAAAACATTTAAAGCTTAAACAATAAGATGAAACTATCATTAATACCCAACAGAGCGGAAGCTAACAACATAAGTATCGGGGTGCTATGCCACATCTAAGTCTGATGACCTAGATGCATAGGCCAAAACCAACTAAACTAGCATCATCCACAATTGATATTCAAATACAGTCAAGGCACACAAGCCATCTAAACTAAGACTAGAACTAACTATAGCTAAGTCCACGGTCCATCTAGCGCGCTCCGAAGCTACTGGTCAGTACCTGAAAAACATACGGTGTAACAACCATCAGCGAATAATGCTGAGTAACCCACTGCCACGCATTGAGTACAATATAGGTACATATAAGAAAACCATTTTGAGACTCGGGGATACATATATAGCCCTAAACAACTCTAGCTTAAAAACCAAAACCAAGACTCGAGGCATACCAATAGACTTAACAATATAAAAACACATAAAGGTACTAACATGCATCCTAAGACCATAAGTTAAGACAATAACAAGACTCAAACTCCATTCGCAGATCTGTTTCGCCAAAACAAGGCACAATATCACTCCAAGGGTACTGCAACACTGCACTCCAAAGTGCTGCAGCCCATAATGCATCAAAGGAACTGTAACACCACACTCCAAAAGTACTACAGCCCACCGCATGCCAAAAGGTCCTGCAACACCACACTCCAAAAGTACTGCAACCTATCATAACCCAGATACTGCAGCACCACACTCCAAAGATACTGCAGCCCGTAAAACCAATGGTACTGCAACACCACACTCCAAAGGTATTGCAGCCCATCATAACCAAGGGTATCGCAACACCACACTCCAAAAGCACTGCGGCCCCACCAGATCTGCCTTTCCAACACAATAGCACACAACACACTACAATACTTCAACAAGGGATAGTAAGAGGGAAGGATACAACAAGCACATAGACTCGGGAATCACTTAGACTCTACTTCCAACGACCACCAGGCAACCACAAGACTCCTATGGGAACATACAAACCTCATCCTAGGCCAACGGGATACCAACTTAAACCATATACAATACCCATGGTTCACAAATCCTAATTCGGTATCCACGACATCAAACTAGACTCACGAACACCAAATGGGCACAACGGGACATGGGGGAAAAACGACACACTAACCCGCCCGTACTTGCGGGTGGAACGGCGGGTGGACAACCACCTGCTGGTGGACGGCCTTGTACGAACGGGTACACCTGCGGGTGGTCGTCGACCCGCCGGCCACCTGCTGGTACGGTGTCCCGTACTGGCGGGTGGTCAGGTGGGGGTTCGTTCCGCCATCGACTACCCGCTGGTACGAAGGTTCTTGGCTTATTTTCTCAACCCAGGAATTCATCAAACTTACCCAAAATCAAGTCCAAACACATCCCAACACGCATAAACAATAACAAGGACTTGAATACCAAGAATAAGCCAAGAAACAACACAATTACACCCTAGGCACAAGCCCTAAACATGCCAAGACTCAAGACCAAACATATAATCGTTCAAGAGCATCAAGAACCTCAAGAACCCACTATATAAAACCCTAAAGACAAGCTCTAAACGTAATTAAATACAAGAACATGCAAACCACCATGCAAGATCATCAAGAATATCAACAATAACAAGAATAACACTGAGTGTAACAAGCCGTGTTAACAGCTTCTGCCCAAAATCTCTTAGGTAAGCCAGAATAAGAAATCATGGTTCGAGCTGCTTCCTTAAGAGTTCGGTTTCTTCTTTCAGCAACCCCGTTTAGTTGTGGGGTTCTTGGTGCTGAAAGTTGATGCAAAATCCCATATAGACCACATAAATCTTTTGTGACATGATTCACAAATTCAGTTCCTTGATCAGATAGAATTTTAACGATGTTCATCCCTTTTTTTAGTCTCAAGTTATCTCAACAACTCGGGTAACAACTTCTCAGTTTCGTTTTTCTTTTTCAAGAATAAAGTCCATGTGTATCGAGAGTAGTCATCTACTACTACAAGTGTGTATTTTCGTCCACTCAGACTTGCTGGATCAATTGGACCAAATAGATCCATGTGTAGAAGATTTAGAGGTCTTGAATTAGTATCAATACTCTTTGATTTGAAGGATGCTTTTATTTGCTTGCCCTTCTGGCATGCTTCACAGATTTTATCCTTATTAAAGGATATCTTTGGTAGACCTTCCACCAGTTATTCTCAGGCTAGTTTCCAATGGTTTTGAAATTGAGATGGTTAAACTTGTTATGCCATTCCCAACTCAAGTCATTGTCTCTTTTAGCAACCAGAAAAACATTCAATTTTGATGACTTCCAAATGACCACATACATATTCTTTTGTCTTTTGGCTGACAAGATTTGTAACACCCCCCAAACAAGACCTATATAAAAAACCTTAACACATGTATATTAAACAACAAAACTAGCACAGCGGAAGATAAAACGAGAACTGGATAAAAGAAATCCAAACGGGGTGTCACGCCACGTCTACCAAACACGGTAAACGCTACGGCAAACAATCTGCAAGTGTATACATCTATCCCAAAAACATCAGTCTAAAACTACATTGGCGCACAGGCCACAAAACAAGGATGATGGTACTAAGCTACCAGGCACTAGACATCCCGCTCGTCTAAACATCACCTGAAAGATACAAAGATAAACATTGGGATGACGCCCGGTCAGCGATAATTGCTGGTAACCCACCAATACATGTGAAATATCATACATAGATAGATATAAGTTGTAAAACCATTTTCGAAACGGAATACATAAGTATATAAGTCAAAAACCAAGATCAACAGTCAACACAAGACTCATCACTCACAAGGATAACACGGGGACACATCCCAAACCACAAAGGTTAACCACAACGCAAAGGATAAAGACAAGACCGATGGCAACACATGCCAAAACAACACATGCTTATGTGACTACACACGTCACGAGAGAAGAACACACAACACCGGCTATACTAGCCCTCGCAACATCACCCATCACGAGTTGATATGCCTTCCTTATGCCCTGTTCCAACCTTATGGCTACCCCCAACCTTATATCTTCTTCCAACCATTACCTCCAGGACCCCTGTACAGCCAAGTCAAACCTTATTCCCCTGGGACCGTCGTCCCCAACCAACGACCACCAACGAGACCACCAATTCATAGTACACAAGGTACCGTACACGACAACACATGCCCGGATAACACATGTTATCCCCCAAAAACGTGAACCTTACACAAAGGCCACAACTCCATAATCACGTCACGGCCACCACGAGGACCGCTGCAATACCTTGGTGACTAGTGTCCCATATCACTAATCGTGCAATCCAGGTAAAGCCACACACGCACCACAACTCAACAAGAGTCAAACAACGGATCACAACGAAGGTATGAAACATATTCAATTAAGGAACGGGTCACAGCCCAACAACATCAACGATGAATAACACAAGTTATCATCAACCAAACGGAAGGTACAAACCACACACACGCTAGCATTAAGACAATAAACTAGCATGCTTAACAACGGAGAAACTCAAGATAGTTCCGAGGAACACACAAGACACCTCTTGGTCCAATGAAACACAATGTTGAACACTTAGCACAATTCAAGACACCAAAGTCCTACATGGATACCTACCATATAGTTCTAGACATACGAAACATCAAGAAGACGCTCAAATAGTTCCACAAAAGAACATCGGGAAGTCAAAAGATCAAATACCGAGTCAAAAGAATTACGGGGAACAAATCCCGAACAAACACAACCATGTACCCGCGGGTGGACCCACGGGTAGTGCCCCACACGTGGTTCCACCCGCGGGAACATATTCCCACAGAGCCATGTACCCGCGGGTAGGCTGGCGGGTGGTGCCCCGCCCGCGGGAACACTCCTGTTCCACAACAAATCCCTTCGGGGCTTTTCTTCTCCAAACACAAATTCAAGTCCAAAACATGCCAAATCTCACCCAATATGACAAAATGACTTGAATCATGGAAAATGCCAAGCAATGGCACAAAGAAACCCTAAACACAAGCTCTAGATATGCAATATCACAAGACAAATGCATAACCCCTCACATTTCATATCAAAACACATGTAGAATCCAAGAAATCACATATAGGTAAGCAAAATAGGTTTTGTAGAGCATGGGTTACCTCTTGTAGACCAAAAGACTTCACTTTACACCACAACAAGCTCCCCCAAAGCTTACTTTCCAAACCCACTTCAAGATTAAACTAAAAGATCATAAAGATCCTACCTTTAAGAAAAAGACAACTAAGATGAAACCAAAAACACAAGATGGACTTAGATCTTACCCTCCTAGATGCCCAAATAGGTGAAAGGTTGAATCTTGGAAGAAAATCTTGGAATCTTGACAAGGTTCTCAACTTGGCTTGGAGAATAAGATACACTTCTTTTCTAGAGAAAAGGTAGAGCTAATTTCTAAGAATTGTAAGGAATGAAATGAAGAAGTCTTCTAGGTTAGGTTACAATACTAACTCTTGGTGAAAAGTCAAGAATACCCTTACTAACCCTTAGAAAGTGTAAGGAACAAGGGAACTCCCCTCAAAGCTCAAGGTACAACACAACTTTAAGGTTGACTAGTCAAATACTAGTCTTTGAGTATTAAAAATCAGGATTTTAGGAATTAATTCTTCAAATAAAATAGGATTAATTACTCAATTAATCCATGGATTGAATGTGGATTTTTGGGGTGTCACAAGATTGATTCTCCATTCTCTTCGTCAATGACATTACATTGATCTTTGGAGAATTCCACTTTGTAACCCATGTCACAGAATTGACTAGTGCTTAATCCTTCCACAAATGATATATTCTGAGTTGTTAGACCATTCTTGTTGATATCTCCAACACCACTAGTTTGTCCACTAGTTACTCCACCAAATAGGACTTTTGGACCATTCTTTTCTGTGAAATTACATAAGTTTGATCTGTTTTCTGTCATATGTCTAGAACATCCACTGTCAACATACCAAATCTCTTTGTTTTCCTGAAATCAAAGATATATGATTTAGGCACCCATTGGGTCCTTACTGGTTAGCAGTCAGTTTGGGTATCCACATGTACATAGAACCTGTCAAGTTCATCCTGGCTAGAGTTTAACAAACAGATAGATTGAGCATCAAGAACTCTAGCCTCAACACAACCACCGACTTCTAGAAAACAACCAAGAACTAGACTACTAATTCCATACACCAACTTACTAAGCTAGCTAAATAACAAGACAACAAGCAACAACAAGCAAGCACACAAAGCAAACAACAACCTATCACCAAGCTAACAACGACTAAGAAGGAAACTACAAGGAAAAAGGCGAACGGGATTACCGCAACACGAGCTAGAACTCCTCACTCTCCGACTCTTCGGCCTCTTCAGACTCCTCTTCGTCTTCGTCTCTGCGGCTCGAACTGGCTTCAATCTGGTCCAACCTCTGATGCACTGCGACGAACTGCGCCTTCATAAACGCGAAGCCTTCTGCGATCATGCTGTTCTGCTGACGAAGCAAGGTGACAACGCGCTCCTCATGCACCATGACATCATGCTCCCTCTTCGTGCGAGCTTCTTTCCTTCTCCAGCTTTCCTCATTGTCCGAATCACTTTCTTCAGCTTCGGCGGCCTCCGGTGCTCCCACTTCTTCTTCTTAGTCTACTTCCTCCTCAGCTTCTTCGTCACCGCCCAAACTCTGGACTGCGAGGCTCAACTTCCCAGCATGGATTCCAAGCTCAGCAGCTAACTCCTCCCGTTCATCAGGTGCTTTCCTTGCAACCTCTTCAAGCGTGATGTACTCACCATCATCCAACCGAAACAGATTACAACTCTGAAGATTGGTGGTATCCAACACCATCTTTCCCACGGCCTTCGGGAGGCAACCGTCCACATTGACACCCTTCTTAACCAAGATCCAACTCAGCACCATCCCATAAAGTAAGCTCTTCCGATTGTGATCCCGGCAAAACACCATGTGTTGCATCATCAAAGCAGGCAGGTTGAACTTAACCATGTTCTTGAGGCAAAAGGCAAAGGTGCACTGCAACTTACCCAACAAACTGCTTTTGTTGTTATTAGGAAACAAACAATCCGACACCAACATCACCAAGATCCTTTGCTCTGCAGACAACCACTTCTTCTCCGGCCTAGAGGCTTGAGTGAAACCACTCGTATGGCCCAACAGATAGCTCAAATAGTCACTGTACCCCATGGTATCCGTACTAATCCAAGAATGACCACTGTACTGAGCCACTCCGGTAGCAGACAAACTCAACAACTAAGCCAACCTCTTTTCAGATAATACAACCTTCACACCTCTCACCTTAGAGGTGATCTCCAACTTATCACCCTCCTTTGTCACAACCATGTGACGATAAAACTCTTTCACCAAACTCGGGTATGTCTCGGCCCTTATGGCGAGAAACCCATCCAACAAACCTTGATACCTAAGCATATCCAACAAAGGACTAGGAAAAGATTCCGGATCAAAAGCTTTACCTTCAAGGACGAGGTAATGGGTATCCACCCATTCCGCTTTTCTTGCCAAACTTAACCTTCTAGGCATGATTGAAGATGACCCAAAGTTCAACAAAAAGGACCCAAGGCTTCTCCTCTTTCTCCTCGCTCTCTCGCTGCTCTCTCTCGCTCTCTCGCTCGGCTTCCCTCTCTCGGCGGCACAGCTCCGGCGGCGGCGACACGACGGAGCTCCGGCTGCTGCGACGGCGAAGGGCGGTGGCTCGGCGACGGGTAGGTGGTGGTGGCGGGTTGCAGGTGAAGCTACGGGGGGGGGGGGGGATTCGGTTACACACACGGGTGGGGAGGGAAGAAAGGGAAAGGGAATTTGGAGATTTTAGGGATTTAAGAGAAATTGGGGAAAAAGATGATTTAATTTGTGGATTTTGGGTAAAGTGAAAATTTGTGGTTTAAATGGAATTAAAATTGGTTAGGTTCCAAGAAAGATAATTGGTTGAAGTGGCTTAGAGGTTGGGTTGACAAAGATTAGGCTCGGGTTTAAAACTCAAAGGTTACAATTAAACACTAGGCTTGGCTTTTAAGCTACACAAGGAAGGGATTTTGTTATGAATTTTGCTATTTCCAAATTCGAAGAATACTTGGAAAGTTTAGGGAGTTCACAAGGAATTGTTGTAAGAACAACCAAGTATAAAGATTGTAGAATTGGCCCAAATCGCAAAACATGACAAGGATGGATTGCTAACTTCACAACGAAGCTTATATACCAAACTAAAGGAATCACTTAGCAAGAAGAGTCTACACTAAACCCCAAAAGAGTTGCTATCAAAGAAAAGCATACCAAGGATTTCCAAGCAAAAGACAACTACGAAACACAAGGTAACACTCAAGACACAACGAACACGATGATTTTGGAAAAAGAAACAAGGATAC
This sequence comes from Ipomoea nil, assembly GCF_001879475.1. Taxonomy (NCBI): domain Eukaryota; kingdom Viridiplantae; phylum Streptophyta; class Magnoliopsida; order Solanales; family Convolvulaceae; genus Ipomoea; species Ipomoea nil. Next base: position 325,885 of record NW_017616633.1, read on the forward strand.
GCTAGAAGAAAGGGGTTACCTGCCACTTCATCCTCCATCAAGCCCTCCAACTCAGCCTGTGAACGCGCCATCACAAAGACCTTTCCAGGTGGCCTAGCTCCGACTGCTCCGCGACCCGAACTCCCTCCCGATGCTCCTCCGGCTGTCGGGGGTGGCGGCAGCGCTCTCTGACCGACAAGCTGGGGACACTCCGCGACTTTGTGACCACGATCCCCACATCGGAAACACCTAAACGCCTGGCCATGACAATCTTGGCCCGCGTGCACCTTCCCACATCTTCGACAAACAACCGACTTAGCTTGATCCCGATGCTCCACCCTGATAGGTCATTGAGAAGAAGATGACACGACCTTGACTTGAAAACTCGGTCGGGGCTTCTTGAAGGTGGAAGAACCTCTGCTCTCAACCCTCTTCCTAGCTAGCTCATACGATCCTTTTTGAAGCTGCTGAACACGATACAGATCCGCGGCACTCAGGTACGCATCCTTAAGGGAACTTGGCCTACTCACCGTCAACGCTTTTCGTGCCTCATAATTCAGACCGGCAACGAAACGCTCAACCTTAGCAAGCTCCGTAGGCACAAGCATCCTTGCGAAGCGCGCCAACTCTAAGAACTTCTTGTGGTATTCGACCACAGACAGGGATCCTTGCTGCAGGTGAAAGAACTCATCAAACATGGCGGCTCGCACATGCGCTGAGTAGAACCTCTCGCGCATTCTGTCCTTGAGCGCGGTCCAATAAAACCCAGGCTCTTCAAGGAAGGTCGGACCTTCGTGGACCCACCACAGATCAGCTTCTTGGCAGAAGTAGAACGTTGCCAGTTCTACTCTTCTCTCCTCGGGGCAACCCACAACGGTGAAGATCTTATCAAACACCCGTAGCCACTCTTCCAAGACTACCGGGTCTTCTTCGCCGGCGAAGGTTGGCGGCCGATGTCTCGACACCAAACGAGCACCTACATCTCGGTGCCCAGCAGGGGGAGGAGGCGGCACAGCTTGACTGTTGTTCAGCAAGGCTTCACTGAGCGTCTGCATCGTCTGCGTCATCTGATGGAGATTCTGAGTGAGCTGCTCGTTCGTCGGGGTCTCCGGGGTGCGAGCGCGGGGACGAGGAGGTATCGCAAACTTCTACAACAACAATGAGGTTACCAAAAGAGAGCAAACAAGCAAGACAGAAAGCAACACACAGCTCACCGCGCAATCTAGAGTCCTAAGCCTAACACTTAGCTTCTTAAGGTCGCATAGAGGTCTCAAAACACACTTAACCACTTAGAAAGTCTAGACTTAACTCTTCCTAGGCTCAAAACCAAGGCTTTGATACCAACTGTAACACCCCCAAAACAAGACCTATATAAAAAGCCTTAACACATGCAGATTAAACAACAAAACTAGCACAGCGGAAGATAAAACGAGAACTGGATAAAAGAAATCCAAACGAGGTGTCACGCCACGTCTACCAAACACGGTAAACGCTACGGCAAACAATCTGCAAGTGTATACATCTATCCCAAAAACATCAGTCTAAAACTACATTGGCGCACATGCCACAAAACAAGGATGAGGGTACTAAGCTACCAGGCAATAGACATCGCGCTCGTCTAAACATCACCTGAAAGATACAAAGATAAATATTGGGACGACGCCCGGTCAGCGATAATTGCTGGTAACCCACCAATACATGTGAAATATCATACATAGATAGATATAAGTTGTAAAACCATTTTCGAAACGGAATACATTGGCTTAACACCAGACCATCAGGTCTTCTAATGATTCTAATCCCGAGGATTAAATCAACCAAACCCATATCCTTCATGTCAAATCTCGCATTTAACATGTTTTTGGTAGACTTGATCATCCGATCGTTACTACCAACGATGAGCATGTCATCTACGTATAAACAAAGAATGACATAACCGTCTATCGTTTCTTTAACGTAGACACATTTGTCACTTTCGTTTATTTTAAATCCATTAGTCAACATCGCATGGTCAAACTTCTCGTGCCATTGCTTAGGCGCTTGTTTTAAACCATATAACGATTTAACCAACTTACACACTTTCCTTTCTTGGCCCGGAACCACGAACCCTTCGGGTTGTTCCATATAGATTTCCTCATCTAGTTCGCCATTTAGGAAAGCGGTTTTAACGTCCATTTGATGAACTTCCAAATTCCGCAGCGCGGCTATAGCAAGTATCATTCTAATGGAATTTATTCTCGTCACGGGAGAATACGTGTCGAAGTAATCAAGGCCCTCGCGTTGCTTGTAACCCTTGATTACAAGCCTAGCCTTATACTTCTCGATGGAACCATCGGGTTTCATCTTCCTTTTAAAGACCCACTTGGATCCTAAGGGTTTACTACCCGGAGGAAGATCAACAAGTTCCCAAGTGTGATTCTGTAAAATAGAATCCACTTCACTTTTAATAGCCTCTTTCCACATTGGTCCTTCTGTAGAAGTCACGGCTTCTCCGTACGTTCGAGGCTCGTTTTCTATCAAACAAGATAGAAAATCGAGTTCATTTTCTAATAAACAAGTTAGAGTACTCGAATCGTACTCCAACAAGTAAGTTAGAAAATCAGGACCGAATGATTTTCCAACTCTCGCCCGCTTACCGCGTATTGGCTCGAGCTCGGGTTCTCTCTCGGATTCCCCACTATCATTATCCATAGCTTCGTCAAACGTTCGTTTTGATGAACTCGGTCCCTCATTGGACCTACAAGGAAATACATTTTCAAAGAAAGATGCATTCCTTGATTCTATTATCGTGTTCTCGTGTACGTCCGGATTATGGGACTCGTGTACTAAGAACCGATAAGCACTACTATTATGTGCATAGCCAATAAAGATACAATCCACTGTCTTAGGACCTATCTTTACTTTATTAGGTGTTGGCACCAAAACTTTGGCAAGACACCCCCACACTTTCAGGTACTGGTTGGAAGGTTTCCTACCGTTCCACAGCTCATAAGGAGTCTTATCGAGCTTCTTGTGGGGTACCTTATTCAAAAGGTAATTACTTGTCAAAATAGCTTCACCCCACGCGTCTTGAGGTAGGCCCGAACTTATAAGCATCGCATTCATCATATCTTTCAATGTACGATTCTTTCGTTCGGCAACACCGTTCGATTGAGGTGAGTAAGGTGCAGTACGCTCGTGTATTATACCTACACTCGCACAGAAGTCACCAATAGGTGCTTCGTACTCACCACCTCGATCGCTTTTAACTTTCTTAATCTTACAATTAAGTTGGTTTTCAACTTCATTCTTATAAAGAATGAATTTTTCCAAGGCTTCGTCTTTGCTTTTAAGCAAATACACATAGCAATAACGTTTGCTATCGTCGATAAACATGATAAAATATTTATTACCACCTCTCGTTTGTATCGATCTAAAATCGCACAAATCACTATGGATTAATTCTAGTGGTTCAGTTTCCCTTTCAACCGATTTGAAAGGTACTTTCGTTAATTTTGCCTCAACACAAATTTCACATTTGTTATTTGTGTTAATTTGAAAATTAGGAATATGGTCCATGTTAATTAATCTACGTATAGAATTATAATTAACGTGACCTAGTCTACCATGCCACAAATTGGAAGACTCAAGCAAGTAAACGGAATTAACTTTGCTCTTATTCATGATAATAGGCATTACATTGAGCTTAAAAAGCCCATCAGTTACATAACCTTTGCCTACAAACATTCCTAACTTAGACAAAACAACCTTGTCTGACTCGAACACCATGCGAAAGCCATGCTTGTTCAACAGTGAGCCAGACACCAGATTCTTCCTCAGCTCTGGAACATACAGCACGTTGTTCAACGTCAGTTCCTTCCCGGAAGTCATCTTCAGAACCACCTTGCCCACGCCTTCCACAGCAGACTGAGCAGAGTTTCCCATCCAAACCTTCTCGCCCTCAACGGTCTCAAAGGTGTTGAACATTTCTCGGTTGCAACACAAGTGCCTTGTTGCACCAGTGTCGATGAACCACTCTCGTGGGTTAGAGTCCACGAGGTTCACCTCGGTCACCATAGCCGAAAGGCTAATCTCGTCCTCCTTCTGATTGCTTTCCTCAACCATGTTGGCTTCAGAACTCTTGTTCTTCTTCTTTGGAACTTTGCACTCAGAGGACTTGTGGCCAGTCTTGCCACAATTGAAGCATTTTCCATGAAATTTCTTCTTGGTAATGCCTCCTTTCAGACCTAGCTTTTGCTTGTCTTTCTTGTTCTTCTTGGAGTTTTTAGCATGCTCCACAACATTGGCTTTAGCACCAATAGTGACAGAATTTCTTCCATCATTCGTCTTGTTCCCCTCCTCAATTCGGAGTCGCTAGATCAGGTCCTCCAGGTTCATTTCCTTTCGCTTATGCTTAAGGTAATTCTTGAAGTCCTTCCACCCTGGAGGCAGCAAGTGGATAACAGATCCCACTAGGAAGGCTTCACTCAACGTCATGCCTTCGTCACGGATTTCATCAAAGATTAGTTGTAAATCTTCAACCTGACTTAGCACGGTTTTGGAATCAACCATTTTGAAGTCAAGGAATCGGCCAACCACAAATTTCTTTGCGCCGGCATCCTCACTTCGGTATTTATGATCCAAGGCTTCCCACAGCGCTTTCGCTGTGCCAATCTTGCGATATACATCGTATAACGCATCACACAATCCATTTAGGATGTAGTTTCGGCATAGGAAGTCCGAATCCTTCCAATAGCCAACTGCCATCACGGATTGGGCATCTTGTTCCCTTAATTTGGGAACCGTCTCGGTCAAGAATCTCGCCAAGCCGAGAGTTGCCAGGTAGAACAGCATCTTTTGCTGCCACCTCTTGAAGTTCGATCCACTACCGGTGAACTTCTCCGGTCTTTCGGCCGAACCACTGGGTACCGTAGGTACCCGAGTCATGGGAATATATCCCTCAGTGCTCCCACCATCTTGTGAACCAACGTTCACTGGTGTAGCTTGGGAATTAGCAACATTATTGCCATTCCCACCACTGTTGTTCTCAACAACATTCTCCTCCCCGAGAGCTGGCAAAACTGGATTCTCCATTTCTTCTAGGAAATTAGAGATAAACAACCAACGGAAAACGGATATAAGGTTTTAAGATTGTTGGTTATTATGGTTGAAAAATTCCCAAAAAAAAAAATAATAATCCTACGGAAAGATTAATATTATATGGGAAAACAGAAAATTGGGAAGGAAAAGGTTGAGTGTTTGGGTAAAGGTTTAGCACGAGTTCGAACACGAAGTTCTTTTCCTTAAAACCTTATTTGCTACCTCCCACAAGTGCTAGGAGCGTTGTAGCCTAGGTTTCCCAGGATAAAACGTGCTACGATTCCTTGTTTAAGCACCTAAACAAGGAACCCGGCAAACAAAGCAAAGTAGAGAACACTAGTTGGTAAAGAAGAGAGTAGAAGCAGAGTTTTGGGAAGCTGAAAGCTACTGGAATTCCTTTCGTTTTTGTACTGTGTAAAATGCTACTGCTTCTACCTCTCTTTATATAGGGATGTTGGAGTGATAGCATTCAACATGGCCATTAAATTGGTGTTAAAACCAATTGTGTAACACCTGTAACGGTCACCACTAAGTAGGATTAAACTCAGAATTTAAAAATTGGAATTAAAACAGTATTAATTCCGTAACAGAACTTTCGGGTTTCAGACCGTTGGGTTGCAGGTTCACACGAGAGCACACGGACCAGTCAACACGAGAGTACATCTCTCGTGTGCAATACTCTCGTGGTCACAGATGCAGGTGCACCACACACGAGAGTAGGTCCCGCAAGGCCAGCCCATTTCCGGACGACATTCGTGCCTGCAGGTGCCGGCACACGCGAGCTCGGGCTTGATTTCAAGCCTTTTTGATGTCCTCTAGTTGGATTTTGATTTGCACCCCCCCCCCCCCCCCCCGCGCGAGAGAGCCTCTATGCTATACAATTCTACAAGCTTGAAAAGAGCTCATGTATATAAGGGGGGCAAATCTTGTTTCCAAACCAATGTGGGACAAAGTCCTACATTTTCCCTTCATTTCTCAACTTAAATGGGTCTACTTTGAGAATCAATATCTCATTCACCCATTATCCGTTTTGAGCGTACAATATATCAATCTCTTCGTCTTACTACGAAGAATCCGAATCCACTTTGACCCGACCCAAATCGGAAGTGGACCCACTGATAATTGTATCACAAAATAGCCACTTAATATGCCATTTTAAGCTAATTTTTCCAACATTTTGAAATCAAATATGTTGGTAATCCTCTCTAATATGCTGGCAATCCTATTACGTTACTACTATAACTAGTATTTGTCCCGTGCGATGCACGGAAAATATGTTATAAAAATCTACTCTATATGAGGTTTATTCATATATAAAATTTTTGTTATTTAATAATTATTATGTGTGAATTCCTGTAATAAAATTATGAACATAAATATATTTACAATTAAAATAATATTTAAGGTGGGTGATTACTACAAATCTTAAACTATATTAAAAATTTAGTACATAGTATTTAATATTACAAATTTTTAAGAACTTAGTAAACTACAATAGTAATTGAATTACAATTTTAGAATCACCACGGATCAAATTTTTTAGACCTTTGAGATTTCTAACTCTAGATGTAGCACCATACAATTGACCTTTAAAGACCAAAATCACAATATTAGTTCGAACATTGATTTTTTCTTCCAAATACTATCAAATTAAGTGTGTAATCAATAAAAGATGAGAACTAATAATTCGAGAATATAATCTTAATGTTACTAAGCCACTTCACGTCAATTAAGTTGGAGAGTGTTGTTGGATAGTATCCGATGAATCCACGAATAACGCATCTTTGTCTCCGTAGTCCTCAATATGCACATCAACAATCTTAAATATTAGGCCGCCTAGCTATGCCATATATTAATTTCAAACTTATGAACTTTGGGGTTGCATGTAATAAAAAGTATATTTTAAATATACTAAGGGTACATTATATATGTATGTAAGGTACTTTCAATATAAAAATAATGTATTTTTAATATATTAAAAATGTATTTGATATTCATGATCCATACAATTATGTGGACCATCGTTCACACAATAATTTGCCAGTAGAAATTGAATTATAAATAAATAAATAAATAAATATATATATTAGAAACTGTCCGTAGAAATTATCATTATTATTATTATTATTATTATTATTATTATTATTATTATTATTATTATTATTGTTATTAGTATTTTTATTATAATTAACAATATTATTATGGTTTTGTGAAAATTAAATGTTGATTATCAACATTTAATTTTCACAATAACAATATTATTATGGTCTTGTGAAAATTAAATGTTGATATTATCACCATTTAATTTTCACAAGACCATATAGCTTTATTATATATAGGATAATAGGCTAACAACCTAACGCCATAATTACATACCTTAATAATAATAATAATAATAATAATAATAATAATAATAATAATAATAATAATAATAATAATAATTATTATTATTATTATTATTATTATTATTATTATTATTATTATTATTATTATTATTAAATCCTCTCTAATATGTTGCCAATGCTATCAAGTTGCTACTATAATAATTCTTTTATAGCCAAACGCCATAATTACTTACCTTAATAATAATAATAATCTATATATCTATATCTATATATATCTATATAAAAACAAAATCTTCCTATTTTATTTTCCTGTCCAAACTTTTGTAGTCAACTAATTAAATATTTGTATTAGACAATAAAAACTAATTAGGAATATTAATATAATAAATTGATTAAGAATATCACTATAATAAATTAATTAGAGCAATACCTTAAATAAATAAATACACTTTTCTTAGAGACTTGGAATAAAATATTAATTACCCAAACTTTTTCCTCTCGCTAACTTTCGCGAGTTCTCCTTCTTCTCTACGTGAGAGCTTTTCTTTCTCCTTTCTTGTGAGTTGCTTCTGGTTTTCATGGTTGCTAATGGTGCTTCTTGTTCAAGGGCAACCCTACCCTCACTAATCTCGATGATGAGGATGTCATGCAACAAGTCGGAAACATATCTCTGGGACCGACTGAAGGTGCTGATGAGTTCCTGGCCGTGGCGAGGCTGGTATCTGATAAACGGGCCAAGTTTGTGTTTTTCAGAGACACTTTGGCGTTGGTTTGGCGACTAGCGCTAGGAATGAATATTCGTGAGCTTGAATCCAAACGCTATCTGTTTCGTTTCTTCCACGAAAATGACTTCTCTCGTATCATGGAGGATGGTCCTTGGGCCTATGAGCAAAGCTTGCTGATTCTCAAACCGAATGTTGATCCGGAGTCTATCCCCCTTGACACCGTTGAGTTTTGGATACAGGTTCATGGGGTTCTACCAGGCTTCCGATCGGAGGCAGTACTGAATGAGATCGGTGACTTTATTTGTCGGGTTATTCGTTTGGATGAACGTAACTTCGACCGTTCATTGCGTTCTTTCTTCCGAGTACGACTGTAAATCGATGTTGCTAAGCCGCTAAAAAAAAGGGATGAAGTTGAAAAAGGACAATGATGAGTGGTTCGGCTAGATTTTCGCTACGAGCGCCTACCTACATTTTGTTTCATTTGTGGCATTCTTGTGTTAGATATATATAATCTAACTATACTTAATAATAGTATACGAGAGATCTGAACTCGTATAAGAGCGGAAGTGTAGCCATGTTGATCTCCAGCCACAGTTGATATTTCTGACCGTTAGCCATTGTTTGCCTCATACCTGACTCAGAACCCTAGATAGTGCATTTGTGTCTATTAAGCAGTATGAGTACCGTAAATGGATGTTCTATATCATCAATCATCCTTATCCCATCAATCCAGGATTACATTAGGCACAGAGTTTGGTGGACTAACAACTTCTAGTTATTCAGTCCAGCCATATCACTTAATAAGCCTAGTCAACTTGCATCACTTAATTAAGACCCTAATATATAATATACAATATATATATATATATATATATATATATATATATATATATATATATATATATATATATATATATATATATATATATATATAATATATTATGAGGGAAAATCTTACATTCTCCCACTTTTGCAAGTACTAGCACAACCTTCATTAAAGAACAAAACACACGAATCATAGTGGCATGTCCTCTATTTAATCAGAGTAGTATCTATTATGGTCACATGCATTTTAATTCTTCAACTTAGGTCCTTTATGAGCAAACCCAATGTTTATTCTCGGTACCTTAAGGGATGGTACAAAAGAGTACAAAAGAGTACACTGTATGATCTCTAAACCTTATAAGCATGTCTTAAGTAGATATCTTTTAATGTTAGCATAATGCTAACTGTATTCTATGACTTCTTTATAAGTTAACATAAGCACTACCTATAACGGCTAAGAGTTTGGAGTTGACACGTCTGTCACTCCCACTCATCAAAATAGCCATAAGATAGTCAAGTCACAGAAACATTCCAATAAGTTAGACAATAAACCAAAGGTCTAAGTCCATAAATTTGGAATCTTAAACATACACCATAACTTCCCAAATAACTTCAATGTCCGTTTTAAATGAACTGAACATAATGAGTCTGACTTATATGTCTCACAAAATTATTTTGAGCCTTACAAACCAAAATGGCCCAGGATCAATTTTGAATAATCTAAAGACTCTATTAATCACTGAATAATTTATTAAATGACAGCGCACAACAAGTTAAATCCTTTTGTTCTAATAAATTCCTTAATATTGTTGCAACATTTTCATAAATATGTTGCACAACCCAAGGTTCAATAATTTGAACTTATGAATTTATAAGAACAAATACAAGATTAATACTTGTGGAATATTTTGGACTTATTGTTTGACAAACAATCCAATTTGAGATGTATGAAGCCAATAATTAAATCCATAATCTTCAATGGAGCATCATAATGATCTTTTTCTAAATGATCACTCCCACTGATTAAGATATTCTTCAACAAAATTAATAAAGTGAACTTAATAATATACATACTCATAAATGATTTGACCAACTAACAAATGAAGACATAATTCCCCACCATTAGTTGGACATACTAAATAATCAATTTTTGGTTCCAATTAAAGTCCAACTAAATAATGAAGATATAATTCCCCACCATAGTTGGACATACTAAAAATTAAAATTAAAAAAAAAAAAATACACCTTCCAAAACCAAGTTAGAATTTGGCAGAAAAGATACATTTTATTATTAATGGAATTCAAAAGATGTATGTCAAATCATGTAACTTACTACAGTTAGTCCGAAAAACCGAGCAAGATTCGTGGATTAATTAATAAAAGTAGCTAAATTTTGAGAAGTGACTGAAAACATGTTTTGCAAATGCAAACCATGAAACTTAGAATTATAATGAAGCTAAATTTATAAATTCTAAGAAATTGTGATAAAATTATCATCTAATGGGTTGAGGGATTTATTGACATAAAACTTGTCTGTGGGCTAAAGTTTTAATTCTATTCAATCCAATTAAGAAACCCTTATGATAATATTTTTGACAATTACTAAAGAGCCAGAAGAATCTAGTGACATAAAACTTGCTTGTGGGCTAAAGTTTTACTCAATTAGATCCAACTGAAAAAATTTCTTTATGATGAAACAATTATCAAATGAGTTGAAGAATCAAGTGACATAAAACTTGCCTGTAGGCTAAAGTTTTACTCAGTAAGATTCATTACAAACATTATGATAAAAAACTTAAGAAATCATGTTCCTTTTCTTAATCCCTGTGGACAAATTAAGGAATATATATGATCTAAAGTTTACATCATAAAACTAAACTTCATGATAGAATTGGAAATTATTTACAAATAACCATAAAGTATCTATCATAACTGATAAAACTACTAAACTACATTCCGATACATAATTGCCTGTGGGCTAAATTATGACCGTAGTTCAATATTTCATCCTGACTAATTATACAAATATAACGAAATTGCATGTGAGCCAAATTCTATCATATTACATACAATTAATCAGAAATGATATGTACAAAAATTTATGTGATCAAAATAAACCGCTTAATATATAATTTTAACAGATTAAGGATGTTGTGGCTACTCCCCCACCAAATTAAAATTATAAGATCACTAGACAATTATCAATTCATTGCCTAAACTTTATATGATTGAAACTTAACAATCTTAGGTAGTTGAACATGATGTAGCTATTCCTTATTAACCAAGACTGAAAACTTGAGAGACTTCAGTAAATTAAAGATGCTATGGCTATTCTTTAATGAACCGAAATCAAATCACATTGGCAAGGAATACTTAAAATTTTGACAAACAGATTATACCAGATTCTGATGGGAAAATCTAAATATACTCACATAAAAGGTGGTTAGAGACTAAGTCTCACTGAAAATCAATTCCTTAGATAGAGTATCAATTGAAGGAGACTAGTGACACAAGATGTCCTTAAGTCATGGCCATTAAAACTAGTATGTCCCCCCAATTCATATATACTTAATGTATAACTGTTTGGGGGTATGAACTTAAAACTGTAGGGTATACAGCAGTATACTGAATGGTTCACCTATGATTAAAACTTAAATGATAAACTAAATTAGCAGACTAAATGTGCTTAAATTCAGGCACTACCGCAACTTAAGTTTATGCATCTATCCAAACTCAAATAGGAACTAATATAATTCCATCCTAAAGTATGCATTGCTAAAGACATAATAAAATTGCATAATTTAAAACATAATATTATGCTTAGGACAAATATGCATAAAACTAAACATTAAACTCATATATTCCAAATAAACTGCATAACTTAAAGCAATTTACAATATAAGATTTCAAAGTATAAATTTAATATTCAAACACCAATGAGTCCAAACCAAAAGAGGCCCAACATTTTGAATAATAATGTACTGGATATATACTTTAAAATTTTTAAACAGTAAGCCCTTGACAAAATGTTTTAATGCATAAAGATCAAATTCATGAGAAATAACTAAATTTACAAATTCAAACAATATCAAACCAAAAGGATATGCTATCATTTGTAAATTAAAATCTCACAAACTCTAATTGCATAGTTAAACTTAATATTATGCACCTAATGTGATCGAATGAGGCATAAAACAATCTAAAGAATATGAACCAACTAAAGAATACGAATTTACACCAAATATTCATTTATTCATACTTAACCAAATATGGGCAATCAAATCAAAAATCATAATTCAAAGAACTAAATGAATTATGAAATGAATGGCAAAAGTCAATTGCCTAGAAAATATGCTTTCCAAGATTACTAAATTGATTCAAAATCACTCTCCATAACCCAGTTAATAATATTATTATTATTAATGGCAAAATTGCAAAAAAAAAAATCAAAATAGAAATAAATAGTCATAATAATATTATCACATTATGTAGGAGACTCAATATGAAAAAACAATGGTTAAAAATGTTAACATTTATAAACGTTTTCGGATAAAATTTTAAAAACTTAATAAAATTTGAAGTCCGAAAAACATTAATGTCAAGAAAACTATTTTCTTAACTGGAACACTGTCACATAAATTTATTTGGAAACAGTTCAAGGTACATATCTGAATACCATTACAATACTAATGTCATCATTAATTAAGTATTAATAGTAATAAGTAACATTATAATCACTATTAACATTAATAATAACGACAAATTAAAGTATGGTAATGCACCTTTTAATGTTCCCATTTTTCTAAACATAAAATATGTGACTAGTCCAAATTAGCGGTTAACCGTAACTATAGCACTAATTATCAATAATAACCATAAAAGATAATTAATGTCTAACCTTAATGATGCAAATCGCATCTCCCCATTGTGCTAACAACGATGACGATCCACAAGAAACTCCCAAACTTTAGAATACTCTCAATCTTCACTATCGGTGTCAATAAACTCGATGCAGCGTCCAATGGTACGTTCAAAAATTGATTGGTAGAACTCGCACGGGCTTAGCTCAATGGTTTAGTGGGCAGTATTTGGGAGAAGAAAAATTGATTGGTAGGACTTAATTACCAACATTAATAGTCATTAAAATGAAATGGTAATCATGCCAATGTACCAAATATAGCAGATTACCATGAAATGATAATTATTATGGAAGGTAATAAATGAGATTAGCTCCTAAACTTAATAACAGTAATTAATAATGCCCATTAATACTAACAACAATAAAGGCAAAACTGTAATTAAGGGATGCCAAATACTAATCTCAATTTACCACATAATAATTAACCATGACTATTATGATACTTAGGGAGACTGAAGTTAAGGTAATAACTAAATTACCATTTTACAGACAATATACCAACTATATTGCTTTTGCCATAAAATTAAAGACTTAATATTATTATTAAGGCCTTGAAAACTATTGATAGATTAAAAACATAATCAACTTCAATAATAGTTTGTAATTCTTAATGACCAAAATAACAATTAAATTCTTAATGTCTCAAAACAGACCAAGATAATAATTATAGCACTTAATCACTTAAATTAGGCTCATAATCCTCAATGGTCCAAGTGAATTATAACATGGATGGAAAATGGTCTAATACTGAAGTAGATCCAAAACTTAATATTATTACCAACGATGAATACCTAAACATAGTAGTTAGTAATAATTAAAACTTAATAAACATGTTATAATTAAATAAAAGAGCCACAATTATTATTTAAATATCAATCAAAATGATGGGATCCATACTTTAATGACCCAAGATAGGTCCCAAATAGCTTGTTCAAAATAGGTTCTAAAGTCCCATAGACACATAAAACTAAAATATGTCAAATTAAAGAGAAACCAAACAAGTTGCTTTAGTAGATCAAGATACCTAAAATTGACCTAAGGATCCAAAATTGAGGGTGTGTTTGGAAACCCGGAAAATGACTTCTGGAAGTCATTTTCCGGTTTTTGGTGTTTGGCTACATTGGAAAATGACTGGTCAAAGGAAAATGAGGAGAAGTCAATGGAAAAGGAAGGCAATTTTCTGGAAAATGACTTCCCCTTTTTTTTGGGGGAAGTCATTTTCCTTCCATCCACGCACGACTTCTTCTTCCCTCTTCAACAGCTCTGCCTCCTCCTTCAACATTTGCAATACAACTCACCAACACTTCCTCCTCCATCAATCCATAATCACAAAAGCTTCAACAACACTAGAAAAGCTATTGAGGTATATCTCATCTCTTTCTAGTTTGAATTTTTTTTTTTTCTATGAACTTTATAGATCTATTTTCTGAGTTTGTTTTTTTTTTCTTCACTGGTTTCCGCATCGGAAACCATTTCTGGTTTCCGATGCGAAACCATCTCACTCACTGGTTTCCGATGCGGAAACCAGAGGCACTGGTTTCCCCGCCGGAAACCAGTGGGTTTCCGGCGGGGAAACCAGTGAAGAAAAAAAAAAAAAAAACAAACTCAGAACTTGTATGCTTTGATTGCCATGCCAGTAGATTTGATTGCTACATAATTTTTTTTCAATACCATGTCAGTAGATTTGATTATACATGATCTTAAACACAGCTATTCTAACTTTGAGATGGATGGTTTCATTAAACACATACAGTAGATTTGATTATACATGATCTTGAAGAACTTGTATATTGGTAGCTGCTTATAATACACCTTGGTTGCTGCTTATTTGGTTTATTGATTTTGATCACTAATTATTGTGTGGTTATGACCTATGTGTTAGTTTTAATTGTGGTTATTTGTTATCATTTTTTTTGTGTGTATAGATGGATAGAAATCATGTGCGTGCAACTGTTATGGGTGCAGCAAGTGCTATACTAGCTATGGGAGTTCTTCTATTACAACAACTTAGGAATAGAAACCAAATAGAACATAACATTGTCAATAGAGATGATGAGCGTGAGAGTTACATAAATAGTATCTTGTGTGAGGGTGATAACAAATGCATTAGCGTTATTAGAATGCGACCTATTTCCTTTTATAAATTGTGTGACCTTCTTGCTACTAAGAACTTATTACGCACAACTAGAGCCGTAAGTATTAAGGAACAAGTTTTAATATTTTTACATATAATAGGTCACAATGTACGTTTTCGAGTAATTGGGTCAAGGTATTATAGGTCAATTGAGACAATTCACCGTTACTTTAGAAGTGTTTTGAGAGCCATTTTATCTTTGTATACAAACCTCATAGTATTACCGGTCGGTGAAGTAACTCCTCATGAAATCATTAGCAATCCGCGATTTTATCCCTATTTCAAAGATTGTTTAGGAGAAATAGATGGAACCCATATTCGTGCATCCGTTGCAATTAATATGCAAGGAAGTTTTCGCGGACGTAAGGGTGGAACAACACAAAATGTATTTGCTGCCATCACTTTTGATTTGCGATTTTGTTATGTGCTAGCTGGGTGGGAAGGTAGTGCACATGATTCTCGAGTCTTGAACGATGCACTCACACGTCCAAATAAATTTAAAATTCCAGAAGATATAAAATAAAATTATGTAATCACTTTTTACATTGTGTTGTTTGTTATTGCATATAAGTAATCAAATTATGTAAACTTGTAGGGAAATATTATCTTGGTGATGCTGGATATGGCATACGGAATGGAATACTTACTCCATATCGTGGTGTTAGATACCATTTGAAAGAGTTTAGTGCTCATCGTCCTGAGAATAAGAAAGAACTTTTCAATCTTCGTCATTCGTCCTTACTTACATCTATTGAAAGAGTGTTTGGAATTTTGAAGAAACGGTTCCGTGTGTTAGATGCTGAACCTTTTTGGGATTACCAGACACAAGTGGATATAGTTTTAGCTTGTTGTATAATTCATAACCATATTATGGGAGTTGATCCTAATGATGAGCTTAATCAAGCAACAGTTGATTTGATGATGATAACTTGTTGCCCTTATCTCATACGCAAACAGAAGAAAGACAAGAAGTTAGACAATGGAATGCAAAGAGAGATGAGATCGCAGAACAAATGTGTAATGAATTTCTTATTAGGAACTAGTGTCTAGTTTCATATATTTGAGTATGCTTTGTTATTGGATATTATTAGTTACGTTGTTGAACATTTCTTATTGTTGTGTACTTGATTATGCTTTGTTATTGGATATTATTATATGGACATGAGTATGCTTTGTTAATGGATATTATGTTTCATTCGTTGACGTTGGTTGTTATTGTTTTTATGTTATTATAGAAACATGAATAAGGGAAAGGGAATTGCCACTTCTAGACAATTTCGGTGGACAAAGCCAATGGAGGGCGTATTTTTAAAGATATTAGCTGAAGAGGCTAGGAATTCCAATAATCCAACTAACAATTTTAGAACATCTTCATTCAATCGTGTTGCATCTACCATATCTGAACAATTTAATGTTGCATGTGAAGTCAAACATGTTGAGAATCACTTGAAAACAGTGAAGAACACATGGATGATGTTATGCAAGCTGAAGGGGATGAGTGGTCTTGGATGGGATGATAACTTGAAAATGATTACATGTGATGAAGCCCCGTATATTGAGCTTATCACGGTAATATTTTATTATCATAATTTGACTATTGCATAAATCTAATGTTTTTTATTAGAAAATATCTCATGTTTATTATTTATTTATAGGCAACTCCCAAGTATGAAACATTGTTGAACAGGAAGATTGACTACTACGATGAGATGTCCATTGTCGCTGGCAGAGATTGTGCCATAGGACGATTTGCAAAATCTTTTGCAGATGTTACTTTAGATGGCCCTCATGATGAGATGTTGCCAGATAACAATGATGAAACCCTGCCTGAAGGAAATGATGAAGAAAGTAGGGGAAGAACATCTGCATCAACTGCGTCGTCTCAAAGATCCGGTCGTAAGCGAAAGTCACTTGACTTGAAGGTCGATGAAATTGCTGAACAACTTGGTAGCATTGCCAGAGCAATTAAATCTTTGAATACTAGCATTGATGAAAATCAGTTGTTTGCGGATGTGATGAGCATAGGTGATGGCTTTCATAAGGATGACCTATGTAAGGCATTTGAATACTTGATGACAAATGAGGTTCAGGCGAGGATTTTCAACGCGAAGAATGCAAGTTTGAAGAGGAAATGGATTGAGAAATTTATTTCTTCTTCGGATTAAATTTTCTATGCCTTTTTTTTTGTTGGTTAACATGGATGTTAAGACTTGGATTGTAATATTTAAGACTTATTTTTATGTATGCTTTGTAGTTGGTTGGTTATGTTGGATCTTTAATACTTGATTATATTGGATCCTAAGACTTTGTGGATTTTAATTTTCAATACTTGATTTTGTTGATTCCTTTATGTTGTTTCTAACATGTAATTGTGGTTTGAAATTGCCATATTATGACAATAGTTTTAATACTAGAAAGATATATTGAGAGCAAAGGCATTCGAATTAAATACAACTAAAATTTATGTAGCATGGAATTTGAAATAAAAATTATTATATTATACAAAAAAACAATAAAAATATATTTATCGAATAACAATTAAAATGTTTAAGTATACCATTCTGTTCATTTTCTGGAAAATGAACCAAACACAAAAAGACAGTTTTCCATCATTTTCTGGAAAATGAACCAAACACCAAAAGACAGTTTTCCATTGTTCAGCCAAACACAGAAAAGGAAAATGACTTCTGAAAAATGACTCATTTTCCAGAAGTCATTTTCCAGCTTCCAAACGGACCCTGAATAATATTTAATAATGAATGTATGAGTTAATAATATGTTAAATCCAACCTTAATGCATGCAATTATGAATGTATAATTATAACAATAATTTATGAATATACGTAGCATGCTTGGATTTGCATATTAATTTATTATTAACACATATTCTAAATAAATTGTAATACTTCAGACAATTTAATATAAACCTCAATATTAAATTAAAAATTCAAACATCAAATTTAAAACTTAATATTTGCCAAAAAGTGAATAATAATTTAATAATTACTTAAGGTGGAATTAATTAAACAATTAACTAGAAGAAGTCCAAATATGATGATGGAAAATACTAAAGCAAGCCCAATAACTAAAGTAGGCCCAGGATTTTTTTTTTATTTTCTTTTTTAGTATTGGACCAGGTCTGCCTAATGGGCCTGACCCGGCCCAAACCTCATAACCCATCATCATTTCTTCACGTTAATTAGCTAAGAACCCTAGCAGCCATGTCTTGTTTCGGCCGTAGCCAAACAAAGGGAAAAGAGAGACGGATATGACCGAAGTCGCTCACCGTCCGCTGTCTCCATGGTCGCTGCAACTCCACGCTCCGTCGCCGAAATCGCCTTAAGAAGAAGAGAAGCAGCGATGACGCCACCGCCGGAAACCCAGCTTTGCCATCGCCGTCTCTCCTGGTCGCAACGCCAACGCCGTTGCCATGTCCAGCGTCCAACGGTAAACAACACCACCACCCACCTCTACCATCTCTAGCTTCGCTACTGAACGGAAACTATAACCGGTGAATAAATCCGACGATTTTCCAGCGAACAAGTAAAAAGCAGTAGGTTTATTGTTTTAATTTCGAAATTATTTTCTTTATATTTTGAAAACAATTTATAAATTTTTTCCAAAATTTTTCTGAAAAAAACTGACATATATATATATATATATATATATATATATATATATATATATATATATATATATATATATACATACATACATACTGTAAAAGCAAGGCACAAATAATATATGTATGCCTTTAATAGAATCAATGTATTCAGGTTGCCTACATATTCAGCTTAACTAAAATTATTCTTAATTTCAGTAGAATTAGAAATTAATTCACTCCAAAACATACACGTCAAATTACGTAATTATATCCAGACTGAATAGATATATTTTTATGTGTATAGTTTAAAGAATTAAAACATATACAAAAAACTTAATGTATATGAAAATTAACTTGTATATTGTTTTAGGCAAAACAATCAACCAGACAGAGATTATAAGGGCTCTGATACCAAATGTTAGATGTATATAATCTAACTATACTTAATAATAGTATACGAGAGATCTGACCTCGTATAAGAGCGGAAGCGTAGCCATGTTGATCCCCAGCCACAGTTGATGTTCCTGTTGTGTTGCCTCTTAATGGTAGACCGTTAGCCATTGTTTGCCTCATACCTGACTTAGAATCCTAGATAGTGTATTGGTGTCTACTGAGCAGTATGAGTATCGTAACTGAATGTGCTATATTATCAATCATCCTGTATCCCATCAATCCAGGATTATATTAGGCACAGAGTTTGGTAGACTAACAACTTCTAGTTATTCAGTCCAGCCAGACCACTTAATAAGTCTAGTCGACTTGCACCACTTAATTAAGGCCCTAATATATAATATATAATATATATTATGAGGGAAAATCTTACATCTTGGTCATGGTGACAAGTTTTGTCACAAAGTTGTATAAGGGTGGAATAAGAACAACGTGAAACTGTACGGAGCAGAGTTGCGTGTTGGTGGTCGTCGAAGTTCTCCACTGGCCGGCATGAAATGGATTGCGCCGGAAACTATGATGGAACGCAACCAGTGGGCTTCCCCTGGGCTGAGATCCGATGATACTATGAAAGCAAAGGATACACCGAATATTTCCACTGATTTTCTTGCGATTCGGATTAACGAGCCTATCTCAGCGATCTTGCATGGTTAGGAAACTCAAAATATGGCATCAGTGAATACCAACAGATGTACTGATTCTGGAATCTGCATGGAAGATAGTATTACAATTATTAAACAAAAAAGGCGTCGTACTGATATGGAAGGAAATGATGATGTGTTGAAATTACTGGGCCAATTGCTACCAAAAAAAAAAAAGAAATTACTGGGCCAAAAAATATGCTCATGGCGGGATCTAGAGCACCCCAGTCCCGCCCGACCCAATGAGTTCGTTATGTTGGAACTGTCGTGGCGTAACCCACGTGCAGTTCAGTAAATCTTGGCCTTTGAGACTAAAGTCAAGCCACATTTTATATTTTTAATGGAAACAAAAGTACGTCGTGAACATGCATAACGGTTAAGAACGAGATCCACTAGTACACACTGGACAATAAAAATTAGGCAATTGGCATCTCTTGTTTTAAAAAGAGAGACTAAAACATGCGCAGTGGTATTTTTGTAATATTTTAAACAACTAGCATCTGTTGTATTGACAAAATAGATGCTAAAGTGTAATTCTAAAAACACACGTGCTTTTAGCTACTGTTCTAAACACCATAGTAGCCAAAATTTAAAATAAATAAATTAATAAATAATAGACATATATATATAACCCTAGTTCTCTTCTTATTTTATCTTCACAAACCTAAAGCATTGAGATGGCGGCGACGATGGAGTAGGGGCGACGGCGTAAATACTTGGCGACCATTATCGGAGAGAGCAACATGGTGAAGCCGAAGGGCGACGTCAACGAAGAAGGAGCGTACTGAAGGCGACCTTCGATCCACATCGATCTATGATCAACAACGGCTGTAGCAACTGACGTCGGTTTGGCCGAGCTCCTTTCCTCTTTTATCAGCAACGACACCTGATGAGCGATGGAGGCAGCAATTGACAGGTCCGACATACTGAAGTTCCAGCGACATCTATCGACGGCAGCGTAAGCAGCTCCCCTCGACCCGGCAATGGCAGCCGCTCTGGCTCTCTCTCGATCAGACATAGTCTGACATTTTTTATTCCGGGCGATAGCTACGACTTAGCTTTGACCGAAGAAATCAACAGGTTTGTTACACGTCCTATCAGGTTCACATTTTAGTTGATTTTGCTTTGCTGTTACCTGGTTTTGAATGGATTTGTGCAGAAAATTGCAAGATAATTGAATTGCATATATGAGGATGGATCTGTGCAGAAAACTATTGAGATTCCAGATGAGCTTAAACGAATTTATAAGGTTTTTTAAAAATGGTTTGACCCTAGGTGAACCATAGTCGTTTTCTAACTTTACATATTTTTAGCTTCAACTAGACTTATATTTAAGTTCCTCAACATTTTGGAAGCGTGTATCGAATGATTTTTTATCTCTATTTCCATTATATTATTTATATATTATTCTTTTGTTTTTTCTAGGTACTATTTGTGTATTAGTGCGACATTTATTAGCATATCTTTAGAGGTCTGATCCAAAGGAATCTAGTGTTTATGCTCCTAGCACTAACAACCAATAATATGCTCCTTATGCTCATAGCACTAACAACCAATAATATGCTGGTGACGGATTGGACTTGGAGAATGAGTTGATTGTGAATGAATGTGTGCATGGACAGAATCTTGATTTTACTGATAGTAGAAATGAGCTTGAAGCTGGTATCAAGGTTAGTGTTTTTGAGCTTAAAAATTCTCAATTTTGGATGTGATCTATTGTTAAATACTTTTTCAATGATTTTTTTGAAACCTACTTCTTCAATAGTTACGTACAGAACATTGAATTTGGCCACTCTTACTGCACTGCGATTGATATCTATTGGTTTTTAGTGTTTTATTGCTTCAATGCAAATTGAGCTGATTCTTTGTGTTTTTTTACCTCATTCTCGTGTTTGCTTCGTGATTGGTTGAAATGTTGTAGGTTTGTCCGAACTTTCAACGTCTTGTTCATAGGCGCCTGTTGTAAAACAAACGCCTATTGCTTTTTTACAACAGACGCGAATGAGCTGTTTTGTACTAGTGAGACTTATCTTCGATGGCTTATTTTATGTGGATGGAGGAGTAGGGGGCGGTTTAGCATTATTTTGGCGGGAGAGAGGTAGTGTTAGTCTCATAAACTACTCGAAGAATCACATTGATATTCAGGTGCGGCTGCCTGGTAGCAACCCCTGGAGATTGACGTGTTTTTATGGCTTCCCGGAAAGGAGCCGCCACCAACAGTCATGGGATCTTCTAAGGTCTCTGCAATCTAATTCAGACCTGCCTTGATTAGTGGCTGAGGATTTTAACGACATTGCATCCCAAGCAGAGAAGCGTGGTCAACACCCCCACCCGGAATCCCTTATTGCGGGATTTAATAAAGCTTTAGAGGATTGTGGTCTCTTGGACCTTGGAATGAAGGGAAGGAGGTTCACATGGGATCGAAGTAGAGGGACGGAAAGCTGGATTGAGGAACGATTGGATAGAGCTGTTGCAGGGGTTGATTAGAGTAGTCTTTTCCCTCAGGCTACGGTTTATAATAAAGATGTTATCACTTCTGATCATACGGCTTTATATATTGAAGTTGATGGGCCGCGTTTGGTGAGACAGCGTCGAAAGTTTATGTTCGAAAATGCTTGGTTGAAAGAGTCCGGTTGCAAGGATATTGTGTTGAGTGCCTGGAATGCGTCTATGGGTTACATTTTGCCCAACCGTTTGGAACATTGTGGTCTTTCTCTTAAAAATTGGGGTGGCAGCTTTGCAAGTAAAACGGAGAAAGATATCGCTCTTTTACAAGCCCGCTTGAATGGTTTACGGGATAAGCATGATGAATCATCCCTACGCCTGGTTCGAGATGTTGACTGCAAATTGAGAGTTCTTTATAATCAATTAAACATTTTCTGGCGCCAAAGGGCAAAACAATATTGGCTAACGAAAGGCGACCGTAACACCATGTATTTTCATCTTTATGCCTCTAATCGAAAGCGAAAGAACATGATTCTTAAACTTATGGATGAAAATAATCATTGGGTCGATGGGGATGACTTAATGGAGTTAGCCAGACGCTATTTTGCAGCCATGTTTACGCCAAAAGGGCATCCTTTGGATGAGACTCTGAACAGTATTACTCCTAAAATTACGCCAAAGGATAATATTAGTCTTATGAGACCGTTTATAAGTGATGAGGTCAGAGTAGCTTTGTTTAGCATGGCACCAGATAAGTCCCCAGGACCCGATGGGTTCAGTCTGGGCTTTCTTCAATATTTTTGGAACGAGATTGGTGCGGACGTGACTCATTTTATTATTTAATGTACTGAAGGTATGGCTTTTCCGAAAGGTCTTAATGATGCCATAATTACACTGATCCCGAAGAAAATGATACCTACGGCCATGGGAGAGTTACGACCAATTGCGCTGTGTAACGTTGTTTATAAAATACTTTCCAAAATGTTAAGCCAATAGAATGAAGGATCTTTTGGATAAAGTGATATCACCTGCACAGAGTGCGTTCTTAACAAGACGACTAATTACAGACAACGTCTTAATAGCGTCGGAGGTTATACACTATCTGAATAGAAAGAGGGAAGGCAAAGAAGGATGGTGTGCTTTAAAGCTAGACATAGCGAAAGCATACGACAAGATGGAGTGGTCATTTATGAAGGAGATTTTGTTCCGGTTGGGGTTTCATGATCAGTGGATTGAACTCATTCTTCGTTGTGTGACTTCAGTTCGTTATAAAGTAAATGTCAATGGGAACCTGACCGATTTTATCACACCTTCATGTGGACTAAGACAAGGGGATCCATTATCCCCGTACTTATTGTGTGCTAAAGGCTTATCCCATTTAATCTCTAGAGCAGTCCAACAAGGATCAATTTCACCATGTATAGTGTCAAGAGAAGCGCCCGGCATTTCACACCTTTTCTTCGCTGACGATAGCCTTTTGTTCTTCAAAGCCACAGTGTCAGAAGCTAATGTGGTGAAGGGTTGTTTAAACCAGTATGAATATCTTTCGGGGCAGGCTGTCAGTTATGCAAAGTCATGTATCATTTATAGCAGGAACGTGTCCTCATATAGAAGAATTGCAGTGACTGCTGTCTTCAATGTCAGCCAAGCTGAAAATGTAAGAAGATATCTGGGACTACCTAATGGGGATAGGGCGAAATAAAAAGGAAGTCTTTTCATTTATTAAGGCAAAGCTCAATCAATGGCTAGGAGGGTGGAACAATAAGGTGTTGTCTCGGGCAGGAAAGGAGATATTGCTCAAAAGCGTAGCCCAAGCATTACCAACATATACAAAGCAGGGATGGCATCTCTTAACGCAACCGAATTCTTTAACCCAAGCTCAAAAGCGTAGCCCAAGAACTTGAGCCGTTCTAACACTGCTATTTTGGCAAAGCAGGGATGGCGTCTCTTAACGCAACCGAATTCTTTAGCTACCCAGTTATTCAAAGCCCGATATTTTCCTCAAACAGACTTTCCAGAGGATTGGTAATGGCCGTCATATTGCTGGCGTTCTATTATTGCTGGTCAAGAGCTGCTCCGTCGGGGTTGTTTCCGGAGGATTGGTAATGGCCGGTCAACAAGTGTTTGGAAGCAGCCGTGGCTGCCTAGTGATGAAGATCCATTCATTCGAACACCAATCCAGGGGCATAACGAACACATGAAGGTGAGTGATCTGATTAATGTTATATCGCATGACTGGGATACAGAGGAACAATTTGTTGGATGCACGTGATGTGGCTCTTATTCTGAGAATACCGGTTTCGTATCACGTAGATGATCAATTTGCGGTGTATACGCTGTCAAACATGGCTATCGCATACTGTCCAGTGGCTTTGATGATACACCACATGATGGAGTTTGGCGTGCTGTTTGGCGTCTAAAAGTACCTCCTAATGTTCAGAATTTTTTGTGGCGCGATGTATCCATGGGATTGTTCCTACTCTAGTTGCCTTGGCCAATCGACATGTAGACCTTGAGGTGGTTTACCCACTTATGTAAACAACAGCCAGAGTCTCTGAAGCACCTAATGTGTGAATGCATGCACGTAGCTCCAGTTTGGCAGAATTTTACCAACTATCTGCTACCCTTACCAGAAGAGGAATTCAGCACTTGGCTCTCCAAATGGCTAATTTTTGGTGAGATTTTAACGAAGATCAGTGCTGCTGCAAGACTGGTGTATTTGGCGGGCGCGGAATGAAGTGGTGTGGAGTCAGAAGGCTTGGGACACCTCACGTCTTTTGTTAGAGGTTTCCAGGTGTCTTGCGGACTGCCATGCTTATCCTGAATCAGAAGTCAGAGTGATGAGTGATGGTCCTGGAGTAGTGACGGAGGTGGTGATTCCAGAAGGAGGATATGCGATATATGTAGATGCTGCGGTTTTCTTCGAAACTAATCAAGCTAGCTTTGGTTTTGTTGTGAAGGATAGTAACAGAGACTTTGTAGCCGCGAAGAATGGTCCTCTTCGAAGCCCCAACGACGCACATTTAGCTGAAGCTATCGCCGAAGGGAAGCCCTCTATTGGGCAAAGGATAGAGGTCTCTGAGATATTATGATTCTCTCTGACTGTCAGAAGGTTTGCAACTTGCTCAATGGTTCGTCTATAGATTTCTTTTTCGCAGGTTGTTTTATTCAAGAATGTCTTTCCAGTTTATTTCTCGATCAGTGAATAAGTCTGCTCACGTGTTGGCTCGAGCAGTTCATTCTCAAACTGGTCCTCTAGTTTGGTTATATTTGATTCCTGATTGTATTGAATTTTTTAATTAATGAAGTCATGAGTTTTCCTTTAAAAAAAACTACAGTTCCCTTTTGAACAATAGTAAAGGTAAATTAAAAATGCAACGAAAATTTAAAATGAAACAGAAATATTTCAATAATAATATTCTACATCATCAATTAAAAATGGAACGAAAATTGGGTAAAAATATCACTGCATCTAATATTCTAATTGACTAATTGACTGAAAATAAAAAAGAATAATTGGCTGAAAATGAATATGACATTACTAATTGACTGAAAATATAAAAGAAAATGAATATTAATAGTTGATTGCAAATAAAAAAAAATGATTCATAATTGACTAATATGAAAAAATAAATGGTTAGATCATTACATTTTAATTAAAAATGGACGGAAAAATTTCAATAATAAAATTATACATTACAAATAGTAAATGCATTTTTTTTGAAGTAAATGCATATTTTAAACAATAGTAAATGTAAATTAAAAATTTAACAGAAATATTTCAAGAATAATAGGGAAAATGACTTTTTCCCCCTGAATTATATGTTAATAGCACATTTCCCCCCTGAATGATTCATTATTTTAAAAGGTTGAACCCCAACCCTACCACCAGAATGATTCAGGTAAGCACATTAGCCCCCTCAATTATTCTAAAAGATGTGGTTTTCCACTTTTCCCTCTTGATATATTAAATTGACATTTCTGCCCTTAGAGTAAACATTTTATTTATTTTCCATCTCTAACAAATTATTGCTTATACGTAGAGATGACCACAGTTCAGTTCGAACTGAACCAGACACTATAGCAATCGAATTGAAAGTTTCCGCTTATGATTAAAATCCAAAACACAATATTTGAAATTCAGTTTATTAAAATTATGAATCAAAAAAACTGGATCATGAACCGTGAATCGGCGGTTCCGGATCCGATTCACGATTTTGAATCGCCTTTATTTTAAAATAGTCTAAATCCAACAATAAATGTATTTTTATTTTATTTTTCAGTTCAGAACATGAACTGGCTGTTCCGGTTCGTGATTTTAATAAACTCTAAATATCAGGTTTCGATTATAAATTGTAATTAGAATATTTCAGTTTGGTTGCTATAGTGTCTGTTTGATTTGAACCAATCGGGGTGATAGTTTGGGGTAAATATGTCATTTTAACATTTCAGAGGGGGGGGGGGGGGGGGGGGGTAATAACCACTTGAATAATTTAGGGGGAAAAGTGCTTTGAGTATATAACTCAGGGAGAAAAATTGTTATTTTTCCATAATAATATTATATATCATCAATTAAAAATGGAACGGAAATTAAGTAAAAATATCATTGCATATGATATTCTAATTGACTAAAAATAAAAAAGAATAATTGACTGAAAATGAATTTGATATTACTAATTGACTTAAAATATAAAACGATCGCTAATTGACTAATATTATAGAGAACGAATACATTTGCCTAATTTATAAAAAAATATTAAACAATAATAAATAAAATCTCCAAAGTTACAGCACTACATGTGTATATCTACACGTTAGCTATTAATTTGAGTAATAATTTTCTCAAATTCAAACAATGATAATATCAAATTACATAAATGATCCAAACCACATCTTCAATTGCACTATATAATATTTGATGTTCTAATTTAAATATTATATCAATCCAAATATTCTTAGTATATTATAACAAATTCATTCCTTGCATCGCACGGACAAAAATACTAGTTCTAATCTTCTATTATAATAAAGCAGAACCTTTTAGGAATATAATTCCCGCCAAGTAAAAACGCAGCGTTTTGGGACAATTTTTGGTCAGCTAAACAAATGAATTCAATTTGCCGTTTCGGGAATCCACCAGTTGGAATTTGTTATTTATTATACACACACACATATAGAAGCTAAACAAATGAATTCAATGCACCGTTTCGAGAATCCACCAGTTGGAATTTATTATACATAATAATATATGTCTTTTTTATTTTTCAGATATTTCTCAGATATCAAAGCTAAAAAATACAAAAATAATTTTAAATAGAATGCTTCCTACAAGCCTATAAATAAGTCTTCCGGAGAAAGGCAGAAATGATGTGGAGGCTGTACAGGGCAAGAGGGATGCAAGAAGCCACGCCGGAGAGGAAGCAGCCGGCCGAATCAAAGCCTGCCAAGGGAAAACATGCAAAACCTACTCCACAGCTGTAAGTATCATCGGAGGAGAATGATAAGTAACAATCTTTCTTTGTTTAAATAAAATTTTTATTCTGTAAATATATCTAAAGCACTAATGCAGTAATAGATTAACAATTTTTTCATTATATGAACAATATAGAAACAATATTGGAGTAACTAAACTACTACCTATATAGCTCCAGATGATAGGTGGAAAATAATTGGCTCAACAATTATAGGAGGCAAGAGGAAGTAGAGTACATCAGATAAGGGTATGTTGAAGATATCTAACCTTTTATTTTGATGTTACTAGTAAAGCATTGTACATCAGATAAGGGTATGTTGAAGATATCTAACCTTTTATTTTGATGTTACTAGTAAAGCATTGTACATCAGATAAGGGTATGTTCTTGAATGTATTATCCTTTATATAATAAAGTTATATGGTTTGGGAAATAATTAATGTTACAATTAATGCCACAACATTATTTATTATAAATAAAAAAAAAAAACACAACATTTAAAAAATAAAATAGATATATATTATATAATCATATAAAAAATGTGTTCAATTAGAGTTTAAATTTACACATACAAAATTTGAAATTTGCTTTCCAAATGTAATTATCTTAGTTATTATTCGTATTGTGAAAATTATAATATAGAGAAAATACAATTAAGAATAAATCAATGTAATTATGTAAATTCTCTCTATAAGTTTATTTGAATATACACATAATTAGATATTATATTAACCATACAAAATTATAATAATAATTATAATTATAATTTTAATTGTAATTTTGTATTCTATAAAAATAATAAATACTTGACCAATGGAAGCTCGAAAATATTATTATATTAAATAATTTAAAATATTTTAATTTTTCTATTTTTTTTATTTATATTTATAATAACATAATTTTTTCCCGTGCATCGCGCGGGTGTATTACTAGTAATTGTAATAAAGCAAAGATGGACTGCGAAGGGCTCATACTCCTACACTGATTTATGTTTTTATTGCCCTCATACCTGTAGTAATTTATGTCCTACTGTAGTGTCATAAAATGAACTAACCCTCCCTTTGTAAATAGGGAACATCAGCAGGTGATGAAGTAAACAGTCCCACCATCGCAGTTTTAAGTAATTGTTAAAAATGGAGAAAAAAATCAAACAAACTCTATCCAGAGATGCTTACTAGACCAGTTTTCGTGAACTCAAAACCTTAAGTAAGCTTATCACTGCCTGGATTGTTGTTTTTGGTAGTTTATCAATTGCTATTTTGTGAACAGTTATGGACAAATAGCACTAATATTTCTTTCTCTATCACCTATATTCATTTTTATTTCTAACTCATCTAAAGATAAAATTCTAAATTATGGGTATCTTAAAATCTTTAATCAAAGCTATGTTTTACACCGAAAAGACCCCCAAAAACCCCACATATAGCAATAAAATTAACACAGAAATTTGACATTAAACAAAACATGGATAAGATTGAGAAAATTGGTGTTACCTCCAGATGATAGATGGAATGAATTTGCGATAGATGATAGGTGTTACATTAGTCTTCTCAAATTATTATTATTATCATTATTATTATTATTATTATTTGCATTTGTTGTATTAATAATAACATAACTGTGTTCACAAATGTTGGGTTGGGGCTTCCCTCCTATGTAGTAAATAGCTCATTTTGGACCAAGCCTGTTCCACTGCAATATTTGTTAGCTTGATGGAAAAGTTTGCTGACAATTATTTGGGTTGGAGAATGGGTTATTGGGTAGAAGTTAAAGAGTGGATGTTGGAATGAAGTTGTTGGGCAGAAGTTTGCTTGAGATGAACTTGGGAAGAGATTTCCTAAGGGAACTTGGGAAGAGGTTTCCTAAGGTTTATGGGAGGAGATTTCCTAAGGATTATGGGAAGAGGTTTCCTAAGGATTATGGGAAGAGGTTTCCTAAGGATTATGGGAGGAAGTTGAGGAATTAATTAGCTTTCTTCATTTCCAAGGTGGCTGCCTGCATCTATAAAAGGAGGGAAAATTCATTGTTTCCTCACCACTACACCAGACACTTCTACATACTACACATATTCCTTTTGTATTTTTTCGGCAGAAGCAATAGGCCAAAAAAGAAAGAAAAATTCAGTTTTCTTTCTTTCTCTTTGCACGGCCGTATGCAGCAGTTGAAGGAGCAACATCTATTTCTTCTTCTTTTTGTGCTACTTTGTCGTGGGTTTGCCTAGCTTCTTTGGTGGCACGGCGGCGGCGTGTGTCGGCAGGTTTTGTCGCACGTCTGATGGATTTTTCGTGAGGTTTGCCGAAGATCTTTGGGGTACTTTTCTTCATCAAATATTTTGTAGAGGTCAGTGTTTGTTCCAGGCATCATCGTTTTGGGTAAGCTCGTAATATTTGTATCATTTTCACCTTGTTCTTGGTGGTTGAATATTTTGAGTACGAGTTGGTATCCCTTTTTAGGCCTGTGAACGTGATAGAATGTATTTGGCCTAGTTGTTGTATTTGATGATTTTTAGGGTGTTTGGCTCGGGTGGTAGCCAGCAACTTTGTACCCAAGATTTTTTATAGTGGAATATTGTGTTGGTGGTGGTCCGTGGTTTTTCCCCGTGGTTTTGGAATTTTCCACGTAAATCTTGTGTCCCTTGTGTCTGTTATTTATTTTGGCTGGTTTGCACCATCTCGTATTTGCGCTCTTGTCGGTCCTGTGATTTTATTTGTCACAGGTGGTGGGATTTTTCCCAACAACAAATATAGTTGATAGTTGATAAAAATTATTTAAATGTTATTTGTTCATGTACAACTACGAAAACAGCACATGCAAGAGCAGATCAAACAACAAATAAACATAGTCAACCAAAGATCTTATCCAGAGAGATTTTTCAAGAAAATTTAAATTGAAGTAGGAGAACAATAAGAAATAAACCTGGCGCATGTATTATAATCTCTTATTCAAGTTGTACACCTGAGAGATTTTTCAAGTCAACCTCGACTCTCGCCTTAAATATTTACCGGCGAACTCTGCATGAGAAACAAACAGATTTAGGGCATTTCGTAAAATGATTTTTGAAAGAAGCAACTTCTGAGGTGGATATTTGCTGAAGAGGAAAGAAGTATTTGGAAATCCTAATGGAGAATGTGAAACCCAAATGGAGAGTCTTCGGGCATCGATGTTGCGGAAGAGAGAGGAAGGAGAAGTTCGCATTGTGCTGTTGATCTCGATTGATAGATTGGAGAATTCGAAACGTTTTCGTCACTTTTATATCATTACTAGTTTTTTTACGCTCTTTATGCGAATGAAATAATGCCCAATTATTATTTTTAAATAAGTATTTTAAAATATATCAATGCAATATTATATAGGAGATGTTTATGCATAAGTAAATAAATGTTCAATTTGTTTATATAAATTGGTAATTTAAAGTATATAAATTGGTAATTTAAAAAAAAAAAAAGTATATAAATTCAAGATAATATATGAGATATTGATTATAATTGTAACTAAAATAAATGTTTGCAAATTTGTAATAACGCTAGTCTAAATACTTAGTCTTAAAGTGATAGTCTAAATAAATACTACTTTTGGTTTAAATTTCTCTAATTCTTCTTAATTCTCTTTTGGGTAGCATTGTTATTGTTTTCATGTTCAGTACATGTCTTCTTTTTTTTTTTTTTATTGGTAATGCGTCATGTGCAATTAGGTTAATGGTAACCGCATAGAGGGATTCATCATGCAATGCGATTATGGTGTATGAAACTTTAGATTTGTCTTGCTATGTATATGAGTGAGATTTTAGTTAGATTATGAACTCTTTATCTTACAAACACCTATTGATATTTAGTACTGGTAGTTTTTCCCCTACATGTTTCATGTGTTGTGAGATGTGTGTCATAGGTTATCATGTGAAAGTATTGAACAAAATATTAATATTTATTATATTTATATAAAATACTTGGTAAATAAATGTATATAACATGTTTTGTATTATAACTTTGATTTTGTTAGCAATAATAATGTTGTAGTGTTAGCAATAATAATATTATAGCGTATAGTTTTAGTCAGTTATTCTTTCTATACTTTAGGAGAGATAGGTGGTAGCTTCCCTATAGGACTCCTAAGGGTATTCTCTTTGTAACTGATCAAGCTTTGAATTCTATCTCTCATCTGGTATCAGTTAGCGATAGGTTGTTCTCCGTTTATCTTTTCCTGAAAAATATTCAGATGTCGACAAACTCTTCTGAGCGTACGGTTACCACCACCACCGTTCTCGCTCCGGTGACCACCAACTCTCTCACCTCAGCCCACCACTTTGTCTCCATCAAACTCACCACAAAGAATTTTCTGTTTTGGTGTACCTAAATAATCCCGTTCCTCCGTGGCCAGGGCCTTCTTGGCTATATTACCGGTGAACTCCCATGCCCACCGGCGACCGTCACAACTCCTCCCCAGTCCGGTGACTCGGCGGCGATGGCGTCCGGCTCCACCACCTCCACGAACCTGGCGTACACGACGTGGATTCAACAGGATCAATCGATCCTTTCTCTGATCATTTAGTCCCTCTTCGACGAAGTGATGCACCTTGCGGTTGGCCGGGATTCCGCCCGTGAAGTATGGGAATCCATCACCTCCACGCTAGCCTCGTTGACGCGAAGTCGATGCCTGAGCTTGCTTGGCCAGTTCCAAACGCTGCGACAAGGAGCTGGTTCACTGGCTGAGTATCTCGAGAAAGCTCAACTCAGAGTCGAAGCACTCTCCCAAGCCGGTAGGCCCCTTTCCACCGATGAATAGATCATGTACGTTCTGAGAGGACTCCGGCCAGAGTTCCGAGCCATGGCGAGCTCTCTCACGGCCTCCAGCTCACAGGTGACGATCTCGCAGCTCTCCGATCATCTGCAGGCCCAGGAGTATATATACTCCGATGACTTCACCATCGGCGAGTCCTCCGGATCATCGGGTTCAGCAGTCGCTTTTTTCGTTGGCCGAGGCCGCAACACAAGCGACTCCAATGGTGGCAGAAACTCCGGCAACGGCGAACGGGGCAGGCAAGGGCGTGGAAGAAATTTTGGCAACGGTGGATGGTGAGGCTGTAACTGATTAAGATTTGAGTTTTATCTGTCATCGATTTTATTAGAAGATAATGTAAATAGAAGACAATAATAATGTAGTGAATATAATAAATTAATAAATTTGAAGGTAAGGAATCTTTTAATGGTAGAAAATGAAGATAATATAACTAATGAAATTATATTTGTTTTAAATTTGTTAATAATGATTTTTTTTAAAATAAAGCAGTATAGAGAAATTTGTTAATAATGATTTTTTTTAAAAAATAAAGCATTATAGAGATGCATCTAATTCTAAATTAATTAAATGTATATGTATTATTTTTTGTTGTAACTACTAATTTATTTAATTTAATAAAAGTAATAAAGTGTCGTACATACTTTTCATCAGCAATAATGAAATCAATGATTTGTTTTTTAATTTTCATTCCTTGTTGAGACAAATTGTTTTGAGAGTTTGTCAATGACAATTGCTACAATTGCTGTCAATAGAGGATGATCATAAATAATTCAAAATATATTATTACAATAGATATTGTTATAATGATATAGTAAAAATTAACTTACAAATTTCTTTAGAAGTTTTAATGCATTAATAAAATTATGATGTGTAAACTTGTTCAATTGGAGCTAGTAGGATGTTAACATTGTCAATTATTTGGAAAATGGTCCTATCGTTTTAGAGTTCATGTGTAATTCTATTTATGATCAATAACTTTGTAGTTAGGCCGCGCAGATCTGACAATGATGTAAGAATAATTTTGTCCAATAAAAAAAATAATAGTATAATATTTGTAAAGTAATATACAATTTTACCATTATAAAAAAATACAAAAAATATTAATACCATAATGACCTAAATCATTCCAATAGAGCAAAAACATAATTGAAATATTAAGTTTTGTTCTAAATAATCAAAAGAAGATTAATTAAACGTTTAAAAAAAAAAAACTTAACTTAAATTTGTTTTTTTTTTTTTAAAAAAAAAATTCAAGAAAATCAAATGAGTTTTAAAGTTCCCGATTTATAATCATTGATACTCAACTTTGAATGCTATGTATTTAGTCGGGCTAATTATATGACCAGAGTTTATGTTAAATTTTATATTATATATTAATTTTTAATACATTTCAACATATTCATAATATATGTTTAACAATTATGCCAACTCTAATTGGGATGTGGTTCGAACCTAAGACATTTTTTATATAAATTAATGAGTATGTTAAAAATAATAAATAGTTAATGGAATATTCCGTTACTAAAGTTTATACTAACGGAATTTAGGGTTATTTAAGGGAAGAAAATAATATAATAGAGAGTAAATAAAGAAAATCATTAATTCTCAAAAAAAAAATCATTAAAGAATACTAAAATCAAAATAATATAAACTATTCATTTTAAGAAACAACTACTATCGATATTTTTTTTTTCTAGTTAAGGCTTAACATTATTTGCTCTTATTAGATTTGTAGATACGTGGGGTTAGCGTGT
Organism: Ipomoea nil; assembly: GCF_001879475.1. Taxonomy (NCBI): domain Eukaryota; kingdom Viridiplantae; phylum Streptophyta; class Magnoliopsida; order Solanales; family Convolvulaceae; genus Ipomoea; species Ipomoea nil. Next base: position 360,050 of record NW_017616633.1, read on the forward strand.
TTTCAAAAAACATGTGGGGTTAGGGTTATGCTATGGGCTTATATAGTTATATGATTGTTTATGGGCCCAAAATATTTGTTTAATTAGTGGGCAGTTATATTTTTAGTTGGGTTAGATTTTATAGGCAAATTATGTCTAGGAAACGTGTTCACCGAGAATGGTGAACACAAGGTCAAACGATGTCGTTTTTAGGCAAAAAAAAAAAAATCGCGGATGTGAAGTTAACGGCGCGCGTTGATCAAATTATGAATTTTCTGTTATGAGATTATGAATTTTCATAAAATTCATAATCTCATAACAGAAAATTCATAATCGCATAACAGAAAATTCATAATCTCATAATAGAAAATTCATAATCTCATAACTGAAAATTCATAATCTTATAACAGAAAATTCATATTCTCATGGTTCCAAAGTGAATGTGTAGGCATGGTTCCAAAGTGAATGTATGCAGGCATGGATTCGTAATTTATGAATGTCCGTGATTTCGGACGGGAATGTGTAGGCATGGTTCCAAAGTGAATGTGCAGGCATGAATTCATAATTTATGAATGTCCGAAATCATTGTTCACCTCAAATTAAAGTGAAACCGCAAAATGTGAAAATGAAGAAGAAAAGTCACGCAATTAATTAAGAAAAGAAAAAAAAAAAAGATAACGGTGTACTAACACCGTTGGAACCGTGTTCACCATGAATGGTGAACACGGTTCCATGGCATAACGCTCCGATTTTGTATTGTAAATGTGCAGAGCTATTGTATTTTAATTTGTAAGGTGAACATAGTTCTATGTTCATAATTATTGAATTATATGTTTATAATTATAAAGCTATATATATTTATAGTTTTTGAACTTAATATTCATAATTATTGAATTTTATATTCACAATTATAGAATTTTATGTTCATAATTATAAAGTTATATATTTATAATTTTTGAATTTCATATTCTCAATTATTAAATCTTTATATTCGTAATTATGTTTGCAATTCTATGTTCATAATTATAGAATTATATGTTCATAATATTTGAACTATATATTCATAATTATGAACAGTTTTGAAACCGTGTCCACCTTACGGTTTCACAACATAACTTGCCATTTTTTTTGTAATTCTTAAATTTTTTTTGATCTTCTTTATAACTCTGTATTATGTAGTATTTAGTGATTAGTGGTGGTGATTAATACGATTACAATATAATAAACTAAAGTAAAGAGTAGGAAATTTATAGATTTAAGTTTTTTTTAAAAAAAAAATTATGGTCGTTGAAGTATGGAGTCTGAATACAAATAAAGGTGAATGTACTAAACTTTTAATATAGTTTATTATTTTTCAATAATCACCCACCTTAAATATCAATTCTAATTTTAATTGTAAATATATTTATGTTTATAATTTTATCATATCTGACAGGATAATAGGGCTGACACCCGGCCCAGATCATAAGTGGGCATCTGACCCGGCGCCATATTTGACCCGGTACCACATAGAGACCTAACGGGCAAAACTCCAACAGACAGAATTCCAACAGGTGTCACCTTTATTGCAATTGAAGCCACCATTGATGAGAGAGAATTAAAAGCTTGGCTCCCCATTTATATCCCATGTTGTTACCGTTGGCACCTTTGTATAAGTAGATGCTCCCCTCAGCTTGAGGGGATACGTTCAATACTCTGAACAAAGACACACTGTATTTTCTATACTGAAACTAAGGCAATACAACTATTGTTACAATCCGTTATTCTAATATTATTATTACCGGTAACATTTTTACCGTCATTGGTGCTTTCATTGAGAGTCTGAGTCCAACACTCAAGCAGGCGACGACATACACAACTCATTCATCTTTCAACAGCAAAGAATGGTGTCCCGCAGCTCCCACGGATCCCGCAACGTGAACAATGGCAATGCTTCAGGTGACCTCCGTGACCAACTCACCAACAATCGTGGAGGGGACCTCCGAGAACAGCTCAACAACGGGAGGCCCGGGGACCTTCGAGACCAACTCAACAATGGAGGGGACCTTCGAGACCAACTCAACAATGGAGGGGCGAACCAAGTTATGAACCTCCAGGCGACCATTCAGCAAGTAGTAACGGCGGCACTAAATCAGGTAGAGGTGGGACTACAAGTCCAAGTGGCCCCGCCGCGGCCTCAGGAAATAGGGGTAGAGACCCAAAGAAGTGGACCGGCCAGGCGACAACCAGGCCCTTCCCAATCTGCACCAGAACGATTGGGACAGAGGGCGCCTGTGCGGCAAAGATTAGGATCACGGGCCGAGGGGTCCTCTACCAGAGGCCCTCGCCAACACGAAAATAGAGAAGCAGAGAGATCACCCATAGAGGAGGTAAGCGAGTCTCGGGAGCCGACCCCACGTCGACATGTTGATGAGTCGGCCCTATGTCGACACTTAGAGGAGCGACGCGTCGATGAGCCGGCTCCGCGTCGGCATTCGACGGAGAAGCGACGCGCTGATGAGCGGGTTCTATACCGACAGTTGGAGGAGCGGCAGCCGGCCCCACGCCGACACCCTGACGAGTCGACCCTGGTCGAGAGGCTGCATAGAAGAATCGAGGACTTAGCAAGAAGGGTGGAGGCACGGGAGCAGTCGCCGAAACCCGAGGTACGGATGGCAGCACCATTCTCCCCAAGCATCATGGACGTACCTTTGCCGAGGGACTTTAGGTTGCCCGCCGTCAAGGAGTACACGGGGGCAACTGACCCACGTGTCCACATGACGAGGTACAAGACTGCTATGGTAATGATCGGGGCAGGGGACGCCATCATGTGCCGAGCGTTCTTGTCCACCCTTGATGGAGCGGCCCAAGACTGGTTCAACACCATCCCGGATGGGTCGATCCAAAACTTTGGGGAGTTGCCCAAGAGCTTCCTGACATACTTCTCCGGTAGCATACAGCGTAAGAAACCCTTCTCTCACCTCTGTGTAGTGAAGCAAGATAGAGGCGAGAGCCTCAAAGACTTCCTGATAAAATGGAAAAAGGAAGAATAATGTCTACGACTTCGACTCCAAGGCTGAAATCCCGATATTTATCCATGCCTTAAGATCTGGGTATTTCCACAAGCAGCTGAACGCCCACCACCCCCGCTCTTACGAAGATCTGATAAGGACGGCTAACCGCTATGCCGAAGCAGAGGACGTCGACAGGAAAAAGAAGGACGAAGTGGATGGTAGGAAAGGTGGGAAGCCTGGGAAAGCTGGTTCGCCCAGCCAGGCACCACTCTCGAACCACCCGACCGCAGGAAAAGGCCAAGACCACGAACGACCTCGCCTGGTCCCCTTGCGTAATTTAACTCCTCTTACCCATCCCATCAGTGTCATCCTAAAGCAAGCTGAGGAGATGTGAATGGTAGAATTCCCCGAGGAGTGCATGAAGGTCTCCCCAAAGGCAGACCAAACAAAGTACTGCAGGTTTCATGGGCAAGCCGGCCACGATATGGATGAGTGTCACGTTTTAAAGAGACAAATAGAAGAACTCATCCAGCAGGGCTACTTCCGACATTTCGTCAAGCGATCCAAGCAGCAGCAATAGCCGCAACACAATCCACCAAAAAATGTCTGGAGGAATGAGGATGGCACCGAGCCGTCCACCTCGAATGCCAAAAAAAGAGAACATGACCAAATATCTGAGTAGAATGATAACGAGAAAGAAACTGAGGTGGCGCCCATACGACAAAAGAAGCACACCATACACTTTATCTATGGTGGACCCGCAGGGGGTGACACGCCCGCGGAAAGAAAGAAGTGGAGCCGACAACTATACGTGGGAGAAGTGGTGAGTCTTCCCAGAGAAAAGAAACAGAGAAAGGTGGCCATCACCTTCTTTGATGATGACCTCCCAGAGGGCCCGTTACCCCATCGTGACGCCCTGGTGATTGAGATGGACGTCAACGATGCCATTGTCCGCCGCATCTTAGTCAACACGGGAAGCTCAGTCAATGTGATTTATTACGATGCCTTCACTAAGTTAGGGATACCCAGGAACCAGCTCAAAGAAGTACGTACCCCACTCTCTGGATTTACGGGTGATTCAGTGGAGACGGAGGGGTCAGTGGTATTACCAGTGGAGATAGGCACGAGCCCTAACATTCGCAAACTTGACGTGGAATTCATCGTGTTAAGACTCACTTGTGCGCACAACATCATATTGGGGAAGGCGGCACTGGAGAACCTCAAGGCCATAGTGTCGGTGGAACACTTGTGTATGAAGTTCCCTACACCGAATGGGATAGGAGTCGTCAGAGGAGACCAGCGAGCAACCCGTAGTTGTTACGTAAAAGCGTGCAAAAAGATTGGCAGAAAGGATCTACAAGGCCACACCATCTGCAAGGACGATCGATCGGGTAAGGAACTCGGAACATTTGATTAAGTATTTTCCTTAATATTTTGATAGTCATTTGGGACTAGTGCTTGGTAATCGCAGTCCGTCCGGTTTATATTATGAAATCTTTTGGGATAATATCTTGTATTCATGGTCCGGTCGTGTTTGTTTATTGAAGCATTGTAAACACAAAAAGTAAACTTTGTATATATTTCACAAAATTTCTCGTACAATGTATATATAATTTAATATGCAGGTACAAAATCTCTGTCTAGTCCTCTGATCCTTCACTGACGTTATCTATTGAAGTGCCTCCGGGATTCAAATAGCATAGCCTCCGGGATTTAAGTGGCGCGTGCCTCTGGGATTTAAGTGGCGTAGCTTCCGGGATTTAAGTGGCGTGACTTCCAACACCGAGCGTCAAGAATTTAGAAGTAATCAACCCTGCAAAGTTTCAAAACACACGCAATGGATTCAAGCTGCCTTAAGGTCCTCAAATGCTTTCAAAAGACTTCAAGATCTTCGAGACAATCGATTCTGCAAAGCTCCAAAGTACCTGCAATGGATTCAAATTGCCCGCAAAATCAACAAAAATGCCTTCAAATCTCCAAGCGTTCTTCAATGCCTTCAAGCTTTTCAAATGCTCTCGACTCCTTAAGTCTTCAAGTTGTTCAATGCCTTCAAGCTCTAAGCCTTCAAGTTCTTCAAGCTTTTAAGTGTGTCTTGGAATGAAAACGAAGACCCTATTTATACTAAAAGCTTAACCAAAATTCCTCAACCAACCCCCCTTTTTAGTTAATTAATTAATTAATTAATTAATTAGGAAAATGAACCTTGTCCAAGACCAAGTCCAGGTTCATTATTGTATAATCTAATTCAAATTCAAATTAAATTATACTCCCTCCGTCCCGAATTGGTTGGTCTCATTTGCTTTTTGCACGCTTTTTAAAGAATTAAAGTAAATGCTATGTATTTTCCAATTATGCCCTTCACTTTTTTACTTTTGGAAATAAAAGCAAAAGTCATAAGGGTAATTTGGGAAAAAGTAGAATGATGATGATGTTCAATTTTGGAAAGAAGACAACATTTTGGGACAAACTAAAAAGGAAAGTAAGACATGCAAAATGGGACAGAGGGAGTAATTATCTAATTCAAATATAATAAAATTAATATTATATTTAAATTATAATTATAATTATAATTTATAATTCAAATTCAAAATATGAAATGGGCTTGGACCAGATAATTAATTAATTCAATGGCCCACATCAAACTTAATTGGGCTAATTAAATTAAATTAATTTCTATGATCCAATTAATCAAATTGGCCCAATCATCATTCTCAACATTGGCCCAATAACACTTTAATCGGTCCATTTATCGGGTTCAAATTTTCTGTGTCTACAAATTGCCCCCTCGAGACTTGTCGGGACATGCGCTGTCTGATGTGCTTGGTGCGAGAAAGTCTCGAAACTTAACGAACGGTCTTTTAAACTCATCGTGGTGCATCTGAACTTCATTGGGCCCAAAACACATGCATAATATTTATTGAGTCTAAAATCATTTTAGGATATGTAGTGCATCTTGATCCTAAACATATGAAAACACCGACATGTTGACCATCAAAAGCTATTGGTCCATGTTGGATATTCCAAAGCCCAAATTCAAAATCTATGCAGAAGCCACCGCACCGCGGTTTATGTTGAAACTATCTCCTGGGCGAAAAATGCGTTGTAATCCTGATGGCAAACGGCGTATCAAATCCGAACACCGCGCCTAACTCTATCACAATTTGCTAAGAAAGAGGAACGTAGAGTCCCAACTCAATCCCAACACTGCCCGATCGTTTAGTATAAATAGGTGCCTCAAGACAGCCACAATCACGCCAATCAACAGAGCAGAGGACCAAGGAAGAATTTGCAGTCTGCTCCTCTTACCAAGTCCGTCCTTTCTATCAGGTAAACTCTTTGCTCCTAATTTTCTATTTTCTATCTTCGTCCGCATGCATTTTATTGTAGGAAATAGGAAGAGCAGAAACGATACAGTTGCAGCGTGAAGAAAACGAAAGGCCGACCACCCATCGTTTGTTTTTTTTTCATTGCTGATCGTTGACTTCGCCGGAGATTGTCTGTTTTTTTCTCTTTTTTTTTTGAATGCCACTGGAGATTTGTTGCTGCTCTCGCCGGAGGCCGCCGTTGGGAGATTATCGCTCCGGAGACCGTTCTTCGTCAAAATCACCGGAAGTTCGTCGCTGAACTATTGATGCTTGCCGGAGGGTTTTTGTTGTTTTTTGTTTAGTTGGAGGTTGCCGGACTGCTGGAGGACTTGAACCCACCATCGCTCAGAGGACGCTACTTAGCCCCCTCGCTGGAAGCTTTTGTTTTTTTTTGTTTTTTTTTTTTTTTTTGCAGAAATCGCTGGAGTTTTACCACCACGATTGCCAGAGCTCCGTTGCTGCCTTTGCTGGAGCTCTTCGCGGAAAACGCCGTTAGATCGCCATTGCAGAGGCTCTGCTCCTGGAGTTCGCTACTGGAGATGGATTGAAGCTTATTGTTGGAGCCTTGTTTTTTTTTTTTTTCCGTGAAAACTGACGCTGCGAGACCAGAAACCATGGATGTTGATCTCTGCCACTGCCGGAATCCGATCGTCGCCGCTGCCGGAGGTTCTTCGCAAAAAGTCGCCGATCGCCGCTGCCGTCCACCGCTGGAGTCTGCCGCGTACTTAGAGAGAAGAAAAGATAGAGAACTACAAAATGAAACACGGTGAAAATGCCTTTGTCTTTGTGAGCTGGGAGGAGCTTTAATCTGATGGTGAATTAATTTGATGGTGACAACACACCCTCTGGCAACCTACAACACAGCCACCAACCCCTTCACTTTTCTCCCCTTTCGTTTTTCACGTTTTCTTTATATTCTGCTTCGTTTTTTTTTTTTTTTTTTTTTTTTTGTATTCGTTTTCTTTTTCTTTTCTTTCTTTTACCCTACTTTCTGTTTACGCTTTTTTTTTTTTATTGTTTTTCTTTTCATTTTATATTCTTTTTTTTTTTTTCGTTTCTGTGCTTTGTCTTTCGTTTTTTTCTTTTACTTTGCTTTTCGTTCTTTTTTGTTTTGTTTCTTTTTTGCTAATATCTTAATAGTAATACTATGATATAATAATAATATAATAATAATAATAATAATAATAATAATAATAATAACATTACTAATAATAATGATAATACTAATAATAATAATTATTATTATATAATATTGTGTATATATGTATACAATGTATTAACATATGTAGTCCACATGTAGTATATGTATACAACCATTATTGCATAGACAACGGTCCATAAAATTGTGTGGACCATAGTCCAAAAAATTTGCCATATATATATAATTCGTCAATTTAATTTTGTGTTATGTATATGCTATATATTTGTGCATAATATATCATAGTTATTGTTCTTTTTTTTTTTTTTTTTTTTTTTTTTTTGCAGCGACTTTTCGACTTGACACATTCAAAATGGCGTACTTTCAAGATCAACGACGTAACGGGCAAGATGTCATGGTGATATCAAGCAGAAATAGCGATCATCAAGTCACATTGACGGTTAACCCACCCATAGTACTACGTGACCCGCCAAAGCTCACGGTGTCGTATCACGAGAGCAACTGGACCCCCGAGTACGAATGCCCGCCATCCAAGGTGTGGACCTTGCTACCCAGAATGCAGCACCAACCTTCTAAAGACGCCCTTCCTACACTGGGGCATCGTATACTTAATGCTGAGGTCTCGTGGGGCCAAGACATAGACTTCGAGGGCGAATTCACTTTTCTAAAAGGATATTGGGAGTGGGTTGAAGAAATGCTTCACTTCTCCCACGACACCTTAAAGGAGGGGAAGATATATGACGCTGTGTACGCGTCATTATTTACATATGACCGTAACATTAACATTGTCAAAGCCTTCTGCGGAGCATGGTGCCCGCGAACCAACACCCTGATCACTTCGTCTGGTGAGGTGAGCATATTGCCTCGGGATTTGTACGTTCTTGGGGGACTACCACTGCCCGGCGGCATTTATGACGAACATATCCCGAGTGCCCTAGACCTAAAAAGGGGCCCAAACAAGTGTTGTGCAAGCTTATTCGAGGCCTTTTATCTCTTAAACCAGCAAGAGGGTGGCACCCCTTTGTTCAAGCATCGCGATGGATTGACTTCTGGTGCAGAAAACCGCGAACACATCCAGCTCCTCCACCTCCATCTCAAAAGGACAGGAAATCCCGGCCAAAGAATACCCACAACCCAAGCGGAGAACTTAACAAATCCATCAGGTGGTTAGATGTGAGCAGGACACCTTTCTCGAACTAGGCATCTCCCGGCGTTTCGAAAAGGAAGCTTACTTGGCCGCGTTTTTATCTTGTTGGCTTTGCGTGTTTGTACTACCAGGTACACCAACAAGAACCATTCGCCTAGAGACTTTCAAGATAGCATGCATGATGGCTAGAGGAGATAAGATATGTCTTGCGGCTCCAGTACTTGCTAGTATTTATTCTGGTTTAAACTCAATCTCGGAATCCCACTCTCCTGGTCAAATAGGAGATCATTTTTCCAATCCATTACGTGTACGGCTGCCTAGCAACTTACTACCAAACTCACTTTAAGACCCCCAGCCTTACGTTAGCAAACCCAAAGATGGTCACTAATTCTGGAGAAGGTGGTGCAAGGTATTACACCGAGATGGATACCCGCAAGAAGATATTCAAAGGGGGCGTTTCTTGGCTCTGCAACTCCCGCAAGGATAATAGAGATTTTATCTTTTACGACGACCGTAGAGGGAGTAGAGAAGACTTTGAGTATTTCATATGTTTGCGCCCCAGCTTCCTCGTTTTGCACCAAGGGTCTCGATGCAAAGCTGAGCCTTATATGCCGCATCGCTTCAGTTGTCAATTTGGATTCTATCAAGCATATGCCCCCGGCCTGTTGGCAAAGGATGTTCGTTATGCTTCACTCACCGAAGGATTCCGACTTCATCGCCAATATGATAATATCAACTCCCAATCCAGGGCGACATTTCCCATGAGCCCGGCTGCTCCAAAGAAGCATTTTTCGAACGAGTACAAGGCCTAGTTGATCAATGTGAGTGCAAACCTTCTCGAGAATCATTTCACAAACATAGCCGTTAACGGAAACCCAAACGTACCTGTTGGCGAGGAAGGAACTCAAGAACAAAGAGACCAATTGACCACCTCAAGGAACAAAAAAAACACCTGCACAAGAGGCCATGTCATCTCGGGATAGAGCCCCAGGACATGCCGTTCGAAGGAGCAGGGAGGAGTAAGCGAGGCAGCGAAGCTCGGACGAGGATGCTGGTAGTGATGACGATCAAGATCGCTGTTGGAAACGGCCTAGAGGGAGACCATTGAACCAGGTTAAGATACTTCCCCAAATTCTTCCGTTTCGTATATCGTTGGACTTTGGCCTTTGTTAACGTACATGCACTACTTCTTACAGGATCCTGCCGAGCCACATGTTAGCAACGATGTCCAGTCATCAAATCATCAATCTTCAATGGGACAAAGTGGCGGACGCTCTAATACCCTTGACCTCGAGGTAGAATCCCACCAGTCGATGTTGCCTTTAAACACAACTCCTCAGGAGACGCAGCCAGAGCCGTCCCAAACCTCTATCTTCCCCGGCGAGGAGTCGTTTATATCACAATACATGGCTTTCATTGCAGGAGTTTGGAGTAGTATCTGCAGGAAGCTTAATGAGATTCCAGCTGAAAGAATTTCTTCTTTCCAAGGAAGCGTTGAAAGACAACTCCAAGAAATGGGACGGGACGGGGTGGACCTATCAACATTGAAGCGACGAGTGGCCGAGTTCTTTAACAAAGCCAAAGATTACGATCGAGCGCGGTCGCAGCTCTCGAATGCACTGCCCGTTGAAACCCAAGCCGCGAAGCTAGTTCTATCGCAAGGTGTCCTTATAGAAGCTCAACGGAAGTGTTCTCAAACCGAAACGCTTTTTCTTGACGAATAGAAAACCCTCAAAGACGCCGCCGATCGAAAAACCCTCCTGGAGAAAACGATAAAGGATGCGCAGGAAGAGTTGAAGGAGATTGAAGCCAAGAACCCGGAACTCCAAGACCGTATGACGAAGGCTCAAGAACAACATAACGCATCACAAAAGGCCGTGACCACCGCTGAGGAGGAAGTTAAACGTATTCGAGACTGCCTCACGTTGACAGATGAAGATGAAGAAAAGCTTACTTCAATCAAAAGAGAGCTGTAAGCGTATAAGGAAGATCTCATGAGCTTTAGAATACTTTAGATTTTTTTTTTTTTTTTTTGCTTAGATTTTTTTTGTATAACGCATGAGTTTTATACTTGGAAACAAGACTTGAATACGACTTGAATTATCTTCTCTTTTCAACAATACTTGCAAACAATTTTCTTGATTACAAGTGCAAAAAAAAAGAAAGTATACTCGGAGGAAAGTAATTGAACTTGAGCATGAACAGAAGCAACTAAGTCTAAACCCAAACGAGTCACTCTAATAGAAATCTGACAAAAGAATTCACCCGTAATTACAACATGAACAGAGATGACCCATCTCCAATGCATCTACATTATTCGAACAAACGTGACATAAAGGGGACACAAAGGGGTTTATTTTAGTTATGACTGAACTTAGAAGAGGAAGTGTTTCTAAGCTGCCTACGTACTCCTGCAAAAGAGATCAAGTCAAACGTAGTTCAAAGGACCATTTGAATAGGTAGGGCCGTTCACAGTTTAAACTCATGCGGGCCAGGAGTTTACCGTACACAGTTTAAGCTCGTGCGGGTCAAGAGCGTCTATGACTTCGGCCCACCCATAGACAAGCGAGATGCATTAGCAGTTTAACCACGTGCTGCAATTTTTGTGGGTATCATTCATTACGTAGTCCGTGTGCTTAGGGATGATAGATCTTTAAGAATTTCCCGTTAATAGGGCCAACTCGCACACCATCTTCATCAATTAGCTTTTAATCACCTCCTGAGTATGCTTCTTGTACCACGTAAGGTCCATCCCATTTTGGAGTAAACTTGTGCCCAGTTTTCCTTGTAATAATGATAGGTCTACGAACCGCCAACACCTTGTCACCAACCTGAAATGAGCGAATCCTTACCCTCTTGTTGAAAGCTCTAGAAATTCGAGCTTGATAGCATTCTAAACTTTGTTGGGCCTGCAATATCTTCTCATCGAGAGCTTCTAACTCTGCCAACCGCAACTTTACATTATCCTCGTCTGTAAGGCCTTCTTGGATAGCTAACCTTAGAGAAGGTATTTGGCGTTCAAGAGGCAAGACTGCCTCAACCCCATAAACCAGTGAGTAGGGAGTGCTCTGTGTTGGTGTACGGTATGTAGTTCTGTATGCCCACAGTGCTTCTTCCATCCTCTCTTGCCAATCACGTTTTGACTTCGACACCACCTTTTTTAGTAGATTGCATAGAGTTTTGTTAAAAGCCTTGGCAAGTCCATTTGCAGCTACATAATAAGCTAATGAATTTCTTTGCTCGAACTCAAAAAGTTTGCAGATTTTATCCATCAATTTATTATCGAATGGTTTCCCGTTGTCGGTTAGGATATACCGAGGGATGCCAAAACGATAGATAATGTGAACTCGGATGAAGTCTGCAACATTTTCCTTCTTCACTTCCTTTAAAGCCACTGCTTCAGCCCACTTTGAGAAATAATCGGTGGCTGCTAATATATACGAGTGCCCTGCTGATGACTTGGGTGTAATAGGACCAACCACATTGAGCCCCCATGCATCAAATGGCCACGATGCTACCGTCGGATGTAGCGGTTCAGGAGGTTGATGGCTAAAGTTCGCATGGAATTGACATGCTTGACATCTACGTGCATAGTCTATGCAATCCTTTACCATCGTAGGCCAGTAGTAACCCATTCTTTTGATGTGAAAATGTAACTTAGGACCAGACTGATGAGCACCGCACACTCCAGAGTGAGCCTCCTCCATCGCTTGTAAAGCCTCCTCTTCGCCTAAACATCAAAGAAACACACCATCAAACGAGCGCCGGTATAGCGCATCCTTGAAATATATGAAGCGAGGAGCTCGACGTCTTACATCTACCCTCCTACGAGGGTCTTGAGGTAACTTCCCATCAACAAGGTAGTCAATCAACGATTGCCTCCAATCCTCTTTATCTACCTCATAGACAGAAGCAGTAGGGAGTTCAACAATGTCGTCAAGAGAGCCATCGTCTTCGAATATTGGAGGGACCACCCATTTTTGGCACACGCGCAACCGAGCCTCATCTATAGGATGGGATATAGTTGAAGCCAAAGCAGCTAAGGCATCGGCTTGCTTATTATGTTTCCTTGGAATGTGCTCCATCGTAGCATCTCCTAGCCAATGCAGGAGCGTCTTTGCATAACTGTTGTATGGGATCAACTCTGGCTTTTTTACTTCGTAAACCCCAAGTACTTGGTTGATAATTAGTTTGGAGTCCCCGTATATGTTAACCCTTAGTTGCTTCATATCGGCTGCAATTTCAAATCCCAAAATGAGTGCTTGATACTCGGCAACATTGTTCGAGCAGTGTTCCGTCAAGGTAAATGAATAAGGAAGCACTTCCCCTTCAGGCGTAACAAAGACAACTCCAGCGCCTGCCCCCCTCTTTGTGTGCCGCTCCATCAAAGTACATCTTCCATGGAGGTAAAACTTCAACTACAAGCACATCCTCATCAGGTAGGTCATTGGACAGCTCCCATTCGGCCGGAATTGGATGATCAGCTAGGAAATCTGCTAAGGCTTGCCCCTTGATGGACTTCTGTGGTATATAAGTGATCTCAAACTGTTGAAATAATAAGTACCACCTAGCAAGTCGATCGGAAAGAACAACCTTTGCCATGACATACTTCACTGGGTTTGCCTTGGAAACTAGTCGAATTGTATGCGCTTCAAAATAATGCTTGAGCTTCCTGATGGCGAATACAAGGGCCAGACACAACTTCTCAATTGGCAGATATTTGAGCTCATTTGGCGTCATCATTCTACTTAAATAATAAAGGGCATTTTCTTTCCCATTATCATTCTCTTGTGCAAGTAAAGCACCCACAGAGCTTTCTTGGGCAGAGATGTAAAGGATCAGCAAGCGTCCTGGAATTGGAGCAGTCAGCACAGGCGGCTTCATTAAATAGGACTTGATGCTTTGAAATGCATTCTTGCAGGCCTCATCCCATACAAACGGGACACCCTTCTTCATTAATCGGCTATAGGGCTGACATCTTCCTGCTAGGTTTGATATGAACCTTCTTATATAAGCCAACTTCCCTTGCAAGCTTTTAAGCTCATGAAGGTTCCTTGGCTTAGGCATCTTCATTATAGCGTCGATCTTTGCTTGTTCAATCTCAATGCCCCTATGTCGAACAGTAAACCCAAGGAATTTTCCAGCAGCAACCCCAAAAGCACATTTCAGGGGGTTCATTTTGTGTTGAAACTTCCACAAGTGGTCAAATACTTGTCTTAGATGCATCATGTGATCTGTGCGAAGTTTCGACTTCACAACCAGGTCATCTACGTAACATTCCACCATTTTATATAGCATGTCGTCAAATATAGTCTGCATGGCCCTTTGGTATGTAGCACCTGCATTTTTCAGACCAAAGGCCATCACTTTGTAGCAGTAGATGCCTTTTGGCGTACGAAACGCTGTAAACTCCTCATCTTCTGGCTCCATGCGGATTTGATTGTAACCGGATGAGCCATCCATGAATGACATGATCTCGTGTCCAGTTACGGCATCTATCATTAACTCTGTGATAGGGAGCGGGAAGTCATCTTTCGGGCATGCAACGTTAAGATCTCGAAAGTCTACGCACACACGGATCTGGCCGTTCTTCTTGCGCACAGGAACAATGCTGGATATCCAAGTTGGGTATTTAACTTCGCGAATGAAACTAGCCTCTATAAGCTTGTTGACTTCTGCTTCGATTGAGGGAATGAGCTCGGGGCGGAAGCGCCGTTGAGCTTGCTTAACCGAGTGACACCCCTTTTTCACTGCCAAGCGGTGCACGGCTACCTTTGGGTCCAACCCTGGCATCTCCTTGTATGTCCATGCAAATACATCAATATATTCTTTCAAAAGTGTGACATATATTTCTTCATCTTCGTTGGAAAGGAGTGAACTAATGAAGATAGGTCGAGGACTTTCAGGAGTTCCTAGATCCACCTCTTTTAGTTCGTCCACTGCAGCTTGTACCCCTTCTTCTAGCTCTTGAGGCGCATCCTCTGCATCTTCACCCTCGGTTGGAATCTCATCGTATAATATTATATGAAATGACGATGCCATCTCATATTGACTTGGTGTTGCCTCACAACTTGAATCAATGTTTTCTTGACTTCTTCCTTGCACTTGGGTGTGTACAATGGTTCTTGGTTGGACCTTCAAAACTTCACCACACGAGACACGGATATTAACTTCTCTTCTCATGCGAGATGGAACGGCACTCCTGAGCTTTTTTTAGGGTTCCATTTCAGTAGGAGGGTTGGTCTGCTCCTTCGAACTCTGAGTAGGCCCAATTCTATCATGTACTGATTTTCTCTTAGCAGGTTTAGGATTCGGCCCAAGTCTGCGGAAGACTGATTGTCGTGATTCTACATCTCCGATTCTATCAAAAACATACTGTTTCTTGTCACCTTCCTCCTCATCTGTAGAAGTGATGCAATTACTAGTGGCTCTGTTTATGAATATTCGCACTGGCTTAGGGAGGACATAACCCAATCCTTTCCGTTCATGCGGCTCCTGCTGATTTGACTTGCCTTTACCACCAGCTTCTGGGATGAGTTTCCCCAGCTTTTTTGGCTCTTTGGGATCATATCCAGCTTTGAATAGAAGTTTATATACATTAGGGTCGAAGCCGCCAGTGCGCCTAGCGGGCACTGTTTGACTTGTCCCAACTTGAATTTCATCTTTAAGCGGTTTAACTGGAGCTTCTTTTAATGTTTCAATCCTTGCGAGTGGGAAAACAAGTTCCCTGTCGCAATGAGCTTGGTCTACAACTTGCTTGCCTTTTCACTTTAGATCAAGAGGTGTGTCAACATTGCTTTGCTTAGCCTCCTCTACAACTTGTTTCTTCAAGTAAAACTTTGCATCTGCAAAGTATGATTCTGCTCCAATGAAGGGAGTTTCATCAGCGACTACCTTTTCTATCACCCCGCCTTTTTTCAAACATGAGGCATTGGTGCCAGGATGAGGGAACTACTCCATTCTCATGTATCCAAGGCCAGCCCTGCAGCAAGTTGTACGACGTCCTAGCATCTATCACATAACATAGTGTACTTGAGTTTAGTGTTCCGATCCTGAGGTTGAGTCTGATGGTACCCAGTGCTCTTTGTCCGCCTTGATTAAATCCTTGAATCATTAAGCGGCTTTGAGAAAGCTCATCAGTGGAAATGTCGAGTTCCTTCATCGCCCGGAGTGACAGAATGTTCACAGCCGACCCTTGATCAATCAAAACCCTTTTAATCTTTTGCTCGAGGGCGTAACCTTCAACAAACAACGGACGATTGTGTGGTGTACCACCAAGCAATAGATCCTCATCTTTAAAAGTTATCTCGGCGGTATAAGACGCGGCTTTGTGGACTTGAACCTCGTCACCTCCCTCAATCACGGGGAATGAACATTCCTCGTCTTCAACATGTCTCTCTTTAATATTCAAGCGAGTTCCGGGAATATTTGTCCCATGCGGAGGAAGCACCTTCGGCATGTATTGAGCCAGGGCAACTGGTGTTCGAGACGTGCCGGGACGTCCTCTCATCTTTGTGTCATAGGCGAGGTCCCTTGTTGGCTTTCTCTCAACCCATTGCTTCGTTATTCTCTTCAAAGATCTAACATGTCCAGCATTGTTCCTTTGTTTTTTGCGGGTAACAATTACCCAATCCTTCTCGCATACCGGATTGACTTGTGGTAACTCCGGCTGTTGCCTAGTAACACGTTTCACAATAAATGGAAGCGGGCGTTTGTATTGCTTGCCCCCATCCTCTTCATCACTTTCCTCAACTAACGGAGTGAACCTTCCGAATGAAATTTGGTTGGTGCTGGCAGTTGCATCAGCCAGCTCAATCTTTCCATCACGAGCAAGTCTCATCACCTTATCTTTAAAGACGAAGCATTTTTCAATCGGGTGTCCGAGGAGACGATGATACTTGCAATAGTTGGGGTCATCCACCTTAGAAGCTTCTTCGGGACGCTTCATCTCCGGCAATTCAATCAACTTGAGCTTTAACAATTCATCAAACATGGGTGACACATCAGAATCCAAGAACGGATACTATTTTTGCTGCATCTCTTAAATGATTCTAGTACCCCGAGATGGGCGGAAAAATGACCTTAGCCTGGGATTTTCAGTCACTTTGGCGAAAACCCGCATTGGTGTTGTTTTTACGTTCATGGCCTCCTTCTTTTCTTGTTTCGGGAAGGGCTTGCCCCCTTTCTTGAATTCTTGTTTTACAGGTGCCTTGGATGAGCTAGGGATACTTGACATGCCGAGCCCCCCATTGGCTTCAATACTCAATTCCATGTCGTGAGCACGACTGGATAGTTCTTCAAATGTTCTAGGCTTGATTCCCTGCAAGATATAAGAGAGCTCGAAGTACATCCCTTGGATGCACACCCCTTGGATGCACATTTCAATTGCGGAGCTTTGTAATATCCTCTCTTTACAGTTAAGGCACAACTCCCTCCATCTCTCGATGTAAGCGCCAGCACGCTCACCCTTCCATTGGTGGGTAGTAGTGAGTTCCAAGAAGCTGACAGTCCTCCTGGTGCTGTAGAAGCGGGTGAAAAACTCGCGCTCCATATCATTCCAGCTATCAATGCAACCATGCTCCAGGTCTGTGTACCAATCAGTGCCCTTCAGAGAGCGGACGAACTGCTTGACGAGGAGATCTCCGTATGTTCCTGCATCATTACAGGTTTCAACAAAGTGGGTGATATGCTGCCTCGGGTTGCCTTTTCCATCAAACTGCTGGAACTTGGGAGGCTGATAGCCCAGCGGCATTTTCATTTCTTCAATTCTCTGAGTATATGGCTTAGTGTAAGTATATGAAGATTGTCTTCCCTCGAGCTTCCCTTTAATTGCTCCCATGATTTAGTCGTTCAACTGCTCGACGGGTATCATGCCCTCAGAAATTGGAATACTCTTCTCGGCGGGTGATGGACGAGAGATTGTCTCTTCTATTCCTGGCCTACTTTGATGGCGTGGTGACTCGACATCAATCTCATCTCCTTGGGTTTGAAGCTGCTTCCAGGAAGCTCGACTTGCTTCGTCGTTTCTTCCGCTTTCAACCTTTTCGCCGAGCTCATTGATCCGCCTTTCTTGGTTATGCATGAGTGCAGCTATCCCCTCGAGGTATTTAGTGATGTTTGCGAGTTGTTCTTCCACCGAAGCCGCGTTCGTTGTCATAGCGGGCATAATTGTGTATATGTGATTCCATTCCGGTGAGGTTCTCTGAAGAAGTGACGACTGTGATGAATTTCCACCGCTTGGAGTTTTATTCGAGGGAATAGGGCTCGCAGGACTCTTGTTGCTTGGAACCCCCTCACTTGTAGGATTCTGGTCAACAACAGTTACCTTTGTAAAGGATGATCCTTTGTCATGTGCAGCTCTCCGTGACATAGTGGAGTTTCTATCAATCCTTCGGACGATGTGGCGGGCAATGTCCCAGGCCTCGTGCAGCTGCACCCCTAGGTTCCTCACTCGGCTTCGAGTCATTGCTCCTCCCACGCCTTGGCTATCACCGGAACCGGACGCAAATAATGCCCTGGAGTGGGTAGCCAGAGCATATGTCATCTTGGAGGAGGGATTTCTTGATGCCATTTAGATTCCTTCCTTATAGAGCTCGCGAATCAACAGTGAAGAGATGAGAGGCGGAGCTGTCCCATTGGGCATGCCAAAATCTGTAAACACAAAAAGTAAACTTTGTATATATTCCACAAAATTCCTCGTACAGTGTATGTATAATTTAATATGCAGGTACAAAATCTTTGTCTAGTCCTCTGATCCTTCACTGACGTTATCTATTGAAGTGCCTCCGGGATTCAAATAGCGTAGCCTCCATGATTTAAGTGGCGCGTGCCTCCGGGATTTAAGTGGCGTAGCTTCCGAGATTTAAGTGGCGTGACTTCCAACAACGAGCGTCAAGTATTTAGAAGTAATCAAGCGTTTTTCAATGCCTTCAAGCTTTTCAAATGCTCTCAACTCCTTAAGTCTTCAAGTTGTTCAATGCTTTCAAGCTCTAAGCCTTCAAGTTCTTCAAGCTTTTAAGTGTGTGTTGGAATGAAAACGAAGGCCTTATTTATACTAAAAGCTTAACCAAAATTCCTCAACCAACCCCCCTTTTTAGTTAATTAATTAATTAATTAATTAGGAAAATGAACCTTGTCCAAGATCAAGTCCAGGTTCATTATTGTATAATCTAATTCAAATTCAAATTAAATTATAATTATCTAATTGAAGTATAATAAAATTAATATTATATTTAAATTATAATTATAATTTATAATTCAAATTCAAAATATGAAATGGGCTTGGACCAGTTAATTAATTAATTCAATGACCCACATCAAACTTAATTGGGCTAATTAAATTAAATTAATTTCTATGATCCAATTAATCAAATTGGCCCAATCATCATTCTCAACATTGGCCCAATAACACTTTAATCGGTCCATTTATCAGGTTCAAATTTTCTGTGTCTACAAGCATAATCATCATTTACGAAGCGTCTTCGGAAAAATGGTCCGCCCATATTGTTTATTGAAGCATGTTCGTTTTCGGCATCCATAGAACGCCTTAAAAAAAAAAAAACAAAAAAAAAAACAAAAAAAAAAAAAAAACAATAGGCCGGAGCCCGCCTCGGCCACGATCGACCAAGGCGCACATCTCGGCCACGATCGGTCGAGGCGACGTCTCGGCCACGATCGTTCGAGGCGACGCCTCGACCGCGATCGGCGGGAGGCACACACCTTGGCTAGCCTAGGCCGCAGCCCGTCTTGGCCGGCATACAAAAAAAAAAAAAAAATAAGGGGTCGAAGCTCGTCTTGGCCACAATCAGCCGAGGCATTGGCCAAAATGCGCGCCTCGGCCTGCCCACCTAGGGCGAAGCCCGTCTCGACCGCAAAAAAAAAAAAAAAAAAAAAAAAAAAAAAAAAAAAAAGAAGGCCGAGGCACACGCCTCGGCCACAGGGCGGGGCACTCGCCTCGACCAGCTGTGGTGGCTCCCCAGCCCGATGCCGGCCCACGCCGCAAAAAAAAAAAAAAAAAAAAAACAAATTAGAAGAAAAAAATGGTAACGATAAACCCCAGAAACCTACAGATGGTGACAAGAGCTGATAGAGAGGTGCTCAAACCACTCGGGCAAGAAAGAATTTGGAAAGCACAAATCATGAGGGATTTGGAAAACAAAATCGCATATCCTAAATCACTCAGGATTCTGCGCAGTCTCAAGATAGATTCAACCTTACTCCCAAGTCAACTCAAACACATCCGTAGACTCAGGAGTAGGGGGGACTGGTGACAGGATAATAGGGCTGGCACCCGACCCGGATCATAAGTGGGCATCTGACCCGGCGCCATATTTGACCCGGCACCACATGGAGACCCAACGGGCAAAACTCCAGCAGACAGAATTCCAACAGGTGTCACCTTTATTGCAATTGAAGCCACCATTGATGAGAGAGAATTAAAAGCTTGGTTCCCCATTTATATCCTATATTGTTACCGTTGGCACCTTTGTATAAGTAGATGCTCCCCTCAGCTTGAGGGGACACGTTCAATACTTTCTATACTGAAACTATTGTTACAATCCGTTATTTTCTATACTGAAACTAAGGCAATACAACTATTGTTACAATCCGTTATTCTAATATTATTATTACCGGTAACATTTTTACCGTCAATATCAATTCAACATCTTAGTGCCATTACAAATAAAAGCATAATTATTAAATAACAAAATTTTATAAATGATTAACCTCATATTGTATTTTTATATATGAAATTTAATAATGTTAATGGTTTTTTTTAAGCATATCAAGATTTTAATATTTCAATTCTTTAATTTGTGCCGGTTTGGGCATTCGTCTAGGTCTCTTGAAGGGAGGGGGGGGGGGGGGGTGGAAATGGTGATTATTAATAAATTTTAATAACATTGTATAATTTAATATTTTTAATTTTTAGTATATGCATCGCACATTACAAATGTCATACTAATAGTTATAATATTTGAACATATTTTCAATGTATTAACAATAAATATAGACTAATTTAACTTGAATAAGTTTTAAATAATATATTTATACTTATAATTTAATTTGACTAATAATTCTTAATATCATAACACAACGATAACACTTATAATTTTTAATCCATACATCACACGGGAAAAATAAAAAATTAAAAAAAATAACGCCACGCCCAAAACCCTCCCCCCCCCCAAAAAAAAAATTTCAGCCCCTCTAGTTCCCAACATTTTGCCCCAAATGTCACTCCCTCCTCCCTCACTAGTCACTCCTCTATGCTGTGCATTTCTGCCCGCGTAATCCCCAACATTTTGCCCCAAATTTCACACCCTCCTCCCTCACTCTAATCCCCAACATATTTCTGATTTCACTCGACGACGCACCGGAAACAAGGCAGCTCATCTTCTGCCCTCACTGGACGACGCACCGGCGACGACGTACTTGGAAGTAGAACAACAAGCCATTTGAACGTTTGACCTTTCTGATATCTTAGAAATTAAAGTATTTTTATTTTTTTGAGTTTTTTGGTGAGATTCTGCACATATTTGGTGAGTTTTTTTTTGAGCTAAATGAGTTGGTTTTTTTTTTTTTTTTTTTTTTTTTTTCTTCTGAGATCTTCCAGGACCGCCCTTTTTTCAAGGGTATTCCTTCCAGGACCACCTTCTTTCAAGGGTATTCCAACCCATGCTTGGGATGGGAATTGATCCTGGGACCTTCTATACCGAATGCCATAAGACCACAAAGGAGATGGCAGCTAAATGAGTTGGTTAGTGTCAAATAATATGCATGACAAACAGAAATTTGGCAAATTTATACTATACGGGTTTGTTACTTAGAAATAAAGTGCATCTGTATTTTTTATGATACTTTGAAGCTAAAGTGACAGAAGAAAAGAATGCAATTTTAATTTTTTCTGATACTATGGGAGAAAGATATCCGCAATAAATCTGCTATTATTTTAATTCTGGAACCTATGATTATTCTGGTGTTAACTCGAAGATGTAATAGAGAGTCATTTTTGTTCAATATCTTATTTGACTTGGAGCTGTTTTGATTGCCAGATTAAGAAGCTAGATCCTGTAAGTAAATCAGTGAGTACTTTAGCAGGTACTGGTCAAGCTGGTTTCAACCCTATAAGTAAAGCAGTGATTGTTGATCTACTCTAGATATTTACTGATTGCTTGAGAAGCAAAAGTGAAGGTGGATCTTGGTATTGTAACATATCCAACACTTACATGCATTTTCTGATGGATAGTAATTGGTTTATAGACAACTGCTGAGCTACTGTGCAACCCTAAGGTTGAAGCTTGTATTGTCATTCATTTCATTGTTTTCATTTTGATTAGGATGTCAAGAATGAGTCACCCATGATTCTGTTTTCATGTTTTCATGCTTTCATGCATTGCCAATATGCATTAGTCTTACTTTTCTGTTCTTAACATGAAAATGCATGTTCAAGTACTCAGTGAAAATGCCATATATGCTTCTGAGATTTTTCAATTTCTCATCTGCTACAGTATCACATTGAACTAAGATAATGAAAATGAAAGAAATCGATGGAATTTATAGCTCTTATCTTTTTTTAGTTTGCATTGATGCATTCTGAGAAAATTCTAGAATATTTCCGGGGGTTTCAGGTACTTTGCACCTAGTTCCCTGCAACAAGGAAATGTTGATATTCTTTGTTTATATCTTTGTAATCAATGAGTCAGATTATGCCTGTTTCTTTGGAAACTTTATAAGTTTGCAAAAATAGATAGTTTTCATGTACTTCTTTAGTTATAAGTTATTTATTATTGCAATCTAATCCTGGATGGGAGCCATGCTAGTAGGCTTGCTGTTTGCTATGATATTAAGTAATAACATACAACAGTCATATGTATTATTTTTGCTGCTCCCATAACCCTCTACTTCAAAATCCAATCTGTGAACACCCTCAGTGATCCAATCCTCTTTCTATAGTTTTATTCTGGATATACATCAACCTTAGTGAATAATGATCATCTCTTTGCTATCATCTTAGTGATAATTCATATTATGTTTTTATTTTATATATTTTATACCTAATGAGAGTAAGACATGTATGTGTAATATTCGAAGAAATGAAAAAGATTTTACTAACATGAATTAATGATTTAAAATTACTGTGTTGACACAGCATAATTGGTGCAAAAATATGTTTTTGATGGTGAAGTTGCAAAAGTTGGCCTTGATCTGAAGAATTGAATTGCATTCACTTGCTTCCTTTTTGAGCAGAAACTGGTATTTTTTTTCTTCTTACATTTCATTCTTAGATTTTATTTTGGAACAATCTATTATGTTGATCTTTTGTGTGGTTTAATAGCCTGAATTATGTCGCAAAAGAGTAAAAGTTTGATGTCCTAACATCCAACACAACCCCGGCAGTTGCATGATAGTGATTCGAAGTGTACTATGTCGGGTTAGATAATCTCAATGTGAATGATGATACATAATCTCCACTATATTTTCAATACCTCAATTTTTTACATACTATGCTAATATAGAAGTATTTAGAATTGTAAATAAGCTTCTACTTTTTGAAATGTAAAGTAGTTACTATTCTTTAAAATGTGAAGTTACAATTATAAAATTGCTAGTTTTTGGTGATGTTACATTGTTATAAAAGTACTATTTGTTTTAAAATTATTGTTGCAGGTTAAATTAATAGCAGAGAATTTTTTTTTTTTTCTTTTAAATCATTTTTGACATTTAGTTGTCGGAAAGGCTGTTCTTTAATTATAAGAAATAGAAATTTCCGACCACTTGGTGGTCGGGAATTGCTATTTCTTATAATTAAGGTATAGCCCGTGGTGGGAAAGTAACAAAATCTGACTATCGCATGCAATGAAAAGTTTCTGACGCACTATTATTGTGGACGGCATTTCCGACCACTGTGTGTAGTGGTCGAACTACCGACGAGAAAGTGGTCGGCAATTCGTTGATTTCTAACTGTGTTGTGTTCAGATGGCATATAGTGACTCTCTCATATGGAAAATCATGAGATCAAGCCTCAATAGAGGCGGTGTTGATCCTTTGTGCTTCAACAGATTAAAAAAGTATAGAAAACATATACTACATTGTACTAGAGTCAGTAACTTTAAAAAAATTATATATCTTAATACTCTCTGCTTCATAACAAGGCAATACAGAGGATTAAATAAAGGATTTTCTTTGTTAAAAAAACTTTTAACTCTTTAGAAAATATCTTACTTCATCACACTTCTTCATGCATACATGGAAGACCATTAGGGCATCTTCAATAGTGGCAAGTTTTTGAAGAGTTTTGCAGGTGTGATTAGGAAAGAAAAAATGAGAGGTGAAGAAAAAAGAAAAAAAGAAAAAAAACAAAACAAAACAAAATTAGAAACTAAAAAAAAATAATGCTTAACGGCACTTGTCCGCTAGGCGCGCTGTTTCTATGCAACGCGCAGAAGTGCGCAGATCAAATTGATGATGGGCCCATATTTCTGACAAAAAACTCCATTTTATTACAAGGACCTCACTTTTTTTCTCACCTCACCGTCTTTCCTCTTCCTCTTTCAACATACCTCAAAAACTGATCCTAAATCTCTTTATGAAAATGCTCTCAATGAAATAGAAGTTTGAACTTCACGTATTCTTAGTTCTTAATTGATGACTAATACACTACAAATAAAAAGTGCAACAATGCATATTATAGCGGAAGTAGCTAGTCATTATTACGCTGTCATATGCTGAATTAGATTCAATAACAGTAATAAATTCTTAGTAATTTCATACTGTATGAGGACGTTTGGTTCATGTTATATAAGATAACCAATGTTATATTTGCATGGTAATATAAAATTTTTATGTTTGGTTCAAGTTATATAACTTTCTCAAGAAATGTCAGATAACTTCGGCATTAAGTTTTTAGCTATTGGAAGGGAATGTGAGATACCCTCTAATTTCTTAGATAATCTCACATTTCCTTGTCTTATTATTAATGTTGGGCTTTGTATTTTTTAATCAATTTATCTTATTACCATTGTCTTATTTACATATCTTAGTTTTAAACCAAACACAGGAATCTAACATTCTCGACCAGTAATCTAACATTCCCTAATGTAATCTAACATTCCGTGAACCAAACGCTCCCTAATCGTCACACCTTTACCTTTTTAGGTAAATATCTGCTGAATGTAGAAAAACACGATGAAAAACAAAGAATCAAGAACTTCAACCCTGTATCAAATACACTTCTTACAAGTTAGTTTTTAATCACCCTATATAAATAATTTGGGTCACAGAACAAATAAAATTTGTGAGATACAAGAAAATTAACATATTACTCAGATTGTAATAAGAACAAAGGAAGAAAAAGTTACGAAAATATTTCAAAAATTTCTTGAACTTATATGACATACAAACTCTGAAAATAGGCAATAATAGTGATAATAAACCACCCCCGGACATGCATGGAGACCAGGGGTAATTACAAAAAGTTCTAAAATTTCCGTTACCAACCTCCAATAAAGAGAAACAATAGTTTAATTTTTTTTTTTTTTTTGAAAGTTACTGGGTCTATTACATTATAGTATCTGTTCATATACTTTCTCAACCTATTGAAACGCAAAGAACCAATAAGCCTCCACTAAAACTCGAACTCATAATCTTTTAAATAGAAGTCCAACCCGAATATCATTAAACTACATAGTCCTGGTAACAATAGTTTAAATTTGATACTTAAATTATTAACTGATTAAATATTTGTATAGCTAATTAACAATTTCTTATATTAATTAATATAATATGCATCATCATACCTTCATGTCTTATCAGAAGACCTTCATAAGCATATATATCCACATGAAATAATGATTTGTTGGTCGATTGATATCCGGACAAAGTTTTATTTTGATTCCTAAGATCTTCTAGGAATATCTAGGGATACCTCATAATCTAAAGTTGGGAAATATCTTTTTATTCTCCAAACCCAAGATCTTCTGTTTGGGAAGAATCACCGATTCTTCAAACTTTAAGTAAACTTTTCTAGAATGAACATCAAATATTAGAATCTAATAAATTTACAACACTAAAATATTATTTAAACTTCTGGTAGTCATTTTTTGGGCCAACCTCACACATTTGGTTTTGATACCAATTATTAGATCAAGTGCTTACCATTATGTCAAAAGCTATAGTTATTAACGAAAACACAATTCTATTTCCTTATACTTGTATAGTAATCAGCGTCACGTTGCGAAAGCAAGAGGTGGTCCAAAGAATTTTACTTATAGAGTTGAATGTTAGATTGGTTCCTAGACAATATCATGCTCTAATCTAAACTTACCAACAAAATCCTTTCACTCAACTCATTTTTTTAACAAAGAGATTAAAACACCTCCCATTGTTCCCTCTTCATTAATACTAGTTGAAGTGTAGTGCATTACATTGGACCAATCTTCCTCGTTTGTTCAGCAAAATAGCAATAAGGTCACCTCCAATATGAAAAATTAGGATGTTCTTGTCTTTAATATATATATATATATATATATATATATATATATATATATATATATATATAATTTTTCATATTGGAGATGACCTTATTGCTATTTTGCTGAACAAACGAGGAAGATTGGTCCAATCTATATATATATATATTTGAATTCTATTGTAGCTTATTTTACGAATCCAATATAAGCTAAGATAGTAGAAAAAAGGAATTATCAGACCATTGTGTATGCTCCTCTAGATAATTTATAATTGAAGCTAAAATCATATGCATAATTAGCAATAACAGTATAACACTCGATGCTTTGAGTAATCTGGATAATTTAACTACTAAATTACTTTGGTAAACTAATGTGCTCGGCAAATTATGCTGCGGAACCGTGTCCATTTTGTCAAAACCGTCATAATTGTGAATATAGAGTTCAAAAATTATGAATATAGAGGTCAAAAATTATGAACATAGAGTTCTATAATTATGAATATAGAGTTCTGTAATTGTGAATATAGAGTTCAATAATTGTGAATATGAAGTTCAAAAATTATGAACATAGAGTTTTATAACTATGAGCATAGAGTTGTAATTGTGAATATAAAGTTCAATAATTGTGAATATGAAGTTTGATGGATTTAATTATCCGGGGTGGACCCGAATCACTAAATCCGGATAAAAATATGAATAATAATAAATAAATGAATGAAACGATGTCGAAAAGGTCGTTGAGGACCGTATATTATATTAATTGCCGTAGGAATTGGCTATTACAAAGATTCGGTAAGACAAAGTGTGTAATAAATGTAGAACGTAGATAGAATTGCCCCTTGTTAGGACAAGGAGGGGGGTTTTTATACAAGCTAAACCCCCAACCGCCTCCTCCTAAATCGGGGGTGGTTAGATCTCTACTTTGACCGGGCCCGGGTGGACCGAGTCGGGTCGGGTCCCGAGCTCGGGTGGTACCGAGCTCCCCTACCCGAACCCCACGTAGGTCGGCTCGGGTCGGGGGGCTCCATGGCGCTCCGGGTCTATGTTTCTCTTGGGCACCTCCATGGTGCTCCGGGTCTGCGTTGCTACCCCGGATCGGGTCGTGGGTATAATATATCCATCATGAGTCCCCCACTCTCTTCGTTGCGAGTAGAAGTCAACGAATGAGAGTAAATATCCGGACCCGACCTCCATGTGCGAATGTAGCCGAGCTCACCATGGCCGAGGTGCCTTGTGCCGAGGCGTCTTGAGTCGAGGTGTCTTGGGCCGAGGTGAGACGTCTTGGGTCGAGGTGAGACGTCTTAGGCTGAGGTGAGACGTCTTAGGTTGCTCCACCTCCTTGCTCCGCTCCCCCCGAGTCGGTTTGCTCCGCGCCTCGACCTCCCTCACGCACGTGGCCCGAGCTCAAAGTGGCCGACCTTGTTCTCCCTTGGTGATGTTCTAGACTTGGATGCTTTTTGAATATTTTGAATGAACAATTGGCTCATTTACTTTGTTATTGTGATGGTTGCCACCATTTACCTGCTGTTATCTCCCCTTTAATTACTCGTGTTTTTGTTTTGTTTTGTTTTGTTTTGTTTTTTTTTTTGTTTTTTTTTTGTTTTTTTTTGTGAGTCCCCCCGGCTAGCGCCGATGTGCTCGAACTTATGGATTTTTAGTTCATTCATTATGGATTTTTAGTTCATTTATTATGGATTTTTAGTTCGTTCATTCTGGAATTTTAGTTTATTGATTCTGGAATTTTAGTTCATCGATTCTGGAATTTTAGTTCATCGATTATGAAATTTTAGTTCAAATTATGCACAATATAATGTTGTTGCTGGAAATCAAAACTGAATTTTTTTTTTTAAAGTGAGACGCGAATTTTTAATAAAACGACGTCGTTTTTGCATCCGTATGCACCATGCATGGTGCATACGGATGCACAAGATAATTTGCCATTTTACTGTAGACCATGTTCCATGTAGTAATGTGGTCCATGAAGTAAGTATCATTTTAATTTTGCTATAGTTTCATTAGACAATATACATTATTGTATGAGCTTTATTTTGTAATTTTATTTTTCATACACACTAGTTTCATTTTAACAACACTAAAGTATCATTTTAATTCTATTACAGTTTAATTTGACAACTATGGTCCACATAACACTATGGACCATGGTCCACAGTATAACTATTGATTGAATATATGACTCACCAGCGGCAGTGTGGAGCAACCTCTCAAAGTGAGGGAGGCTCCTTGTGCGCAGTGAGCACCGATCTAGCCTCTGTGGTTCATGTTCAGTTGAGTCACCATGATTTACATCCTCCCAAATACTCTGTCGGGTCGGGGTGTGGGGGGCCCTTAGGGTTGGGGTTCAACCTTTTGGAAGAATATATGGCTCAATTGATGTGAGAAAGCAAATTATTGTGTGGATCATGGTCCACATGGTGTTGTGTGGACCATCATAAAAAAAAAAAAACACTTTTAATATATTAAAAGTACAATATTCATATATTGAATATACATTATACAAAATAATGTACTTTCAGTACTCAAATAGTGTACTTTTTTTGAATACAATGTAAATCATTAATGTACTAAAAATACATTATTTATTGAATGTTCATTAGTTAATAGAATATTTCGCATGTGAACCATGATTGATGTGGTTAAAACTCAAAAAGATTTCAATTTTTCTTAAATCAAAGTCTAATAGGACGCAAGAAGCAAATTATATCGTGGATCCGGACATTTAAATTAGTGTGACCCCCCTCTTCCCGTATTTATTTATTTATTTATTTTGTTTTTGTTTTTGTTTGTTTTTTGTTTGTTTGTTTTTTTTTGTTTTAGTTTTTTTTTTTTCATTTTCATTTTTTTTTTGAATGCTACTGGCTCTATTACATTGTAGTATCTGTTCATATACTTTCTCAACCTACTGAAACACAAAGAACCAATAACACCTCCACTGAAGTTCGTACTCACAACCTTCCAAATGGAAGTCCAACCTAGCTTTCTTTAGTTTGGTTAACGTTCACTTTTGTAGTAATTAAGTATATAATCTCTGTCAACTGTCTGTACATAAACCTACATATATAGATACGTAAGTTGTTACCAATAAATATATCATATCAAATAATAATTTCAACATTATTCTAATTTCATAATATATAAATTGTAGATAAATAAATTTAAAACTAAAAGTTCATAAATTATAAATTTAACATTTCACATGTAATCATCATTAGTTGGTGAGTTCACTTTGGATTGAATGAAATGATTAGCACTATTTTGGAATCCACACTTTTTTATATTATTATGCAAAACCAAAATTTGTGTTTTGTCATTATATATGATGTCATATGCCTAATTAGATTTTAGGAATGTAATTATTTAGGTCAAATAAAATTGTCAGATGTGCTGATTCGCTATGAATGATATACACACCCAAAAATAAGTTAGGGATTCAAAGGCCTTTCAAAAAAAAAAAAAAAAAAGAGCATTATCTTAATAAAATTTTATTCAATCATATGAATCAATCAAGAACAAATTAAAGCACATAATAATATCTTTCACTATTAATTATCTATACCTAAGGCCATCAAACGAAATGCATTTGGCTCACTGCGTTAGGAAACGAAATGTGGATACCTAAGGATTTTACGGGCTCGGATACCAATCTGATACCGAACAAATGAACAATAATAACGAAATGAAACGAAACAACTGTTTTCAATCTTCAAAGGTTTTTAATAATATTTTAAAAGAGTAAAAGACATTTTTGGTCCTAGAGTAAATAATATATTTAATATAATATATATTAAATATAATATAATATATCTATAATATATATTAAATATAATATGTATATATATTATATTTATATATATTGAGGAGAGAGAGAGAGAGGAATAGAAGTAAATGTTTATTACTTCACTTGATTGATCTATTCTTCCTCTCAGCCACTCCGTTTTGTTGTGGAGTGTATCTAGCTGTCATTTGGTGCTGAATACCCTTTTCTTTCATAAAATTATCACAAGCAATATATTCTGTACCTCTATCAGTTCTCAAGATTTTTACTTCATAACCACTTTGCTTTTCAACAAAAGTCTTAAATTGTTTGAAAACAACACATGCTTCAGACTTTTGCTGCAGAAAGTAAACCCATGTTTTCCTACTGAAATCATCAATGAAAGTAATAAAGTACTTACAACCTCCATGTGAGGGAACCTCCAACGAACATAGGTCTGAGTGAATAATCTCCAACTGTTTTGTAGCTCTCCTTGACTTGCCCACGGGAAAGGGATCTCTATGTTTCTTCCCAATCACACAAATCTCACAGATACGATTAGGGACATTCACAACAGGTAAATCAGAAACAAGTTCCTTTCTTGCAAGATAGTTTAATCCAGAGAAATGAAAATGCCCGAACCGCATATGCCATAACCAATTATCATCACAAACTTCAGAATTAAAGCAAGCAAGGAGAGTATGCTTAATTTTCAAAGGAAATAGTTGATTTTGGGACATATTTACCTTTGCAATTAAAACTCCTTTAGCATCTGCAATGGTACAACACCCCTGAGCAATATGTATCTTATACTCCCTCTGTCCCATTTTGCCTGTCCTGTTTACTATTCATTGGTCAATTCAACTCTTTCTTCATTGCTTATTTTTTTTAGTAATTTTTAATTATTTTTAAATTTGATTTTTTATGTTTAATAGTACCTTTAATGTAGTTTCTAAATATATAAATTTTATATACTAAAAATAAATTTAATATTATAAAAAATTGAAGTAAAAATAACTTCAGTCAAGCCTCGTTAACCGAACCAGACAAACAAAATGGGACGGAGGTAGTATCATTTTTCTGACAACTGACCCATACTCAACAAATTTTGGTGTAGTTCAGGAACATAGAACACATCGGATATAAAATTGTGAGTACCATCCTTCAACTGAATAGAGATTTTACCTTTTCCTAAAATTGGCACCTTTGACTTATTGCCAAATGTCACTTCAGACTGGACCGATTCATCCAGTTCAGAAAACAATTCTTTCTTCCCACACATATGGTTACTACACCCAGTATCCAAGAACCATATGTTCTTATCTGCAGAAAAACTATCGCTGGCTAAAAGTAAAGTTTCAGAACTCTCACCAGACTTTTCAGCTGTGTTTTCAGCAATGTTTGCTTGATTTCCACGATTGTTGTCCTCATTATACCAACAATCTGCAATCTTGTGCCCATACTTGCCACAATTGTAGCAATGAAATGGAAATTTACCTTGTTTGGTATTACCTCCACCTCTTCCTTGGTTGGAGTTACCACGTCCTCCTCCTTGGTTGAAGTTACCACGACCTCTTCCACTAGAACCTCCTCTTCCTCTTCCACGACCTCTACCAGATCCTCCACCTCTTTGATTAGTGCAGTCACATTAAGGGTGACTTGGCTCTTCAAAGCTTCTTCTGCTAGTGGTTCCGATTTTGACGCAATCCTGTCAATATGACTTTCTACCATACCTTTCAACTCTGCAATTGATAAGAGCTCGGTTTTGTGTGACTCTGTGATCGAAGCCACCACATGGTCATACTTCATCGGCATAGTTCGAAGAACTTTTTCAACCACTGCACCATCTTCAATCGTATCTCCATATAGCCTCATCTTATTCACCATATCAATAAGACGAGTGAATTACGCATCTACTGTTTCTGTAGAGGTCATCTCACAATTATCATACAACCTTCTCAACGACTGCAACTTAGACTTCTGTGCCCGATCGACTCCTTTGTGTGACACCTTTAAGATGTCCCAAGCTTGTTTTGCTGTTTGAGCACGAGCTAATTGCCCAAAAATGGAATAATGAACACCTTGGTGAATCTGACCCAAGGCCAATTTATCTCGCCGTATAGCGCCTGCTTCAGCTCCTTCGGGTAGACCGGGATCAACAAAGCTCCAAAGATTTTGAGCTTGCAAATGTGTGGACATCATAATTTGCCAATAATTGTAATCGAGTTTCCCGTCCAATTTGGGACCCGTCTATACAATATTAAAATTTGCAGTCATATTTCACTACGAACAATATCTCGGGGTTGAAAGGTTGACTGGCTATGATACCAAATGTTAGATATATTAAATATAATATATTTAATATAATATATATTAAATATAATATAATATATCTATAATATATATTAAATATAATATGTATATATATTATATTTAATATATATTATAGATATATTATATTATATTTAATATATATTATATTAAATATATTATATTTAATATATCTAACACGAAATGAAACGAAACAACTGTTTTCAATCTTCAAAGGTTTTTAATAATATTTTAAAAGAGTAAAAGACATTTTTGGTCCTAGACTTCTGGTGGCACGAACAATTTTAGTCCTTCATAACAAATTTAGACAATTGATGGACACACTTATTGTGACGAGGACAATTTTTGTCCTCCATCTGTATTCCCATTAGATGGACGTTTGAGAGGGAGTATTTGCGTCATTTCATGGTATCTCTTCTCTTTATTTCATCCCTGAGAGTTAAACAATGTTTCTCTGCAAAGTGCAGACTGTAGTGGGAACACAGTTCCATTTCTATTGGGCAGATTAGATGGAATGGAAGCAGTAAAAAGCTTCGTTTTACTGTTTTGTTCTCTTTCTCTTCAAACTCTGTGATTATGATAATCTTAATTTCTCGTTCATAGCACAACACTCACTCTAATGTCGCGTTCTCGTAATGTTTTTCTTCTGATCTTTTGCTGCATCTGCTGTGCGTTTGCGACTCCGCCTCCGCCTCCGATTCCGACTCCGCAATTGTCCTCGTCCGCCTCGGCTTAGCCGGTGACTTGAGGTTCTCCACGCTCACTGGGCTTAAGCAGCTCAGAAACCTTAGCCTTTCGGGTAATTCGTTCACGGGTCGGGTCGTACCCACCATAGTTTACATGACCTCCCTCAAGATCATTTATCTAGCTTCGCTAACACACTGCATTACATGAACTTAAGCCACAACAAATTGGTCGGGGCGTTCTTCACTGAAGAATCGATGCAGATGTTTCGGAATATGCAGGTTCTGAATTTGGGGAACGACAGATTAATGGGGAAACAGCTTCCTTCTTTCACCTCATTGCCGAATCTAAAGGTGTTAAGGCTTGCACATAATCAGTTGTACGGTTCAATTCCAAAGGAACTTCTTCATGGCTAGGTATCATTGGAGGAACTAGATCTCAGCGGCAATATATTTTGATGTCTATCTCTTATATGCTCAATCTATCTTGATGCCCATTTATTTGTCATATTAAATGAATGATATTTGTCATGTTAATTGAGTGAAGGAAAAATCGATTTTGTCTACTAGGAAGGGAAGGGGTTTCTGCAATGGAAATTACTTTGCAGTTTTTCTTTGTATGATGATATTGGAAACAGTCAAATGATTCGCTGAGAACTTTGAATGCACACAACTTTTAGTCATTTAATGAGCACTGCATTTTTAACCTTGCAAGCATGATCTTAGTATTCTGGAAAAACTTCCATGCTGTCTTTTGTGTGCATTTTTAATCAAGCTTCTTTAGTTGTAAACTAAGCAGTGTGTTGGGTTTTCTTGCATCTTGTCTCAAGTATCCCAAATTCCAATTCCTTTGCTTGCAGGTTCGGTTGAGAAAGTAAATTCAACAACTTTGAGGGCATTAAATCTTTCATCAAATTTCTTGTCAGTTTCACTCCCTTCTTCTATAGGAAATTGTTTGATGGTTGACTTAAGCAGTAATGAGCTCTCTAGTGACATATCTGTTATACAAAGCTGGGAGGCCAGTCTTGAGTTTGTGGATTTGAGCTCAAACAAATTGAGTGGAACCCTTCCTAATTTGACTTCTCAATTCCAACAGAAACGATGGAATAATGTTTCAAAAAAAAAAAAGAAGAAGAAGCAGATATCATGAAATGACGCAAATGCCCTCCTCTCAAACAGCCATCTAACGGGAAATTAGACGGAGGACCAAAATTGTCCTCGTCACAATAAGTGTGTCTATCAATTGTCCAAATTTTTTATGAAGGACTAAAATTGTCCGTGCCACTATAAGTCTGGGACAAAAAATGTCTTTTACTGTATTTTAAAATCATGGTCTATGTGCATGGTTTTTTTTTAAAAAAAAATAAAAGACGATAATTTTATTTAACTGTTGTTTTTGGTGTGTTGTTTTTAAGTGCACTTGAATTTACAACACTACATACCATTGTCTTTGCGTCCCTTTTTAAATTTTTTTTTTAAAGACAACGATTTCATTTAACCGTTGTTATTTGTGTGTTGTCTTTCAGCACACTTGAATACACAACACTTCAAAGACAACGATTTTTTAAAATCGTAGTCTTTGTATGTGTTTTTTTTAATAAAGACAACAATTTTATTTAACCGTTGTCGTTGATGTATTGTTTTTAACATAGCAAAAAAAATGACAAAATTAACAATAACATAGGTTTCATACAGAAATATTTTATTTTTGGTCCGTAAAATAGCTCCCCTTTCCTTAATTATTTCCTGAACGGCAAGAAAGAGACAATTCAAAGAGACAAAATTAGCAAGAGGTGGAATTGAGGGAGGATCATAATAGACTCGTACCATGCACGAGGTACTTGTTGAAATTTTTGTTCGAAACTGGCAATAAGAGGAATATTTTTAATTTAGGCTGGATAAATACGAACGAAGAAGGAGAATAGTTCTTGTAATGTGTTAGAAGTCTTAGAATTAACATTGCATTAAAAGCATTTCATGACCAGCGTATCGTGTGCTTTCTGTTAGGAATACAGTATTAGAGTTGTGATAGGTCTCTATTGTTGTACTTATATTTACTCTTGTATTCTCTCGTTATGGTTGATCAAATAATATACAATCCTCATCTGGTATCATCGTAGACTAGGTTTTCTCTCCTTCTTTTCCGCATGGCAAACCCCAGTGATGATCATTCCGTCGGCGTCTCTTCAGAGCGCACGGTCACTCAGCCTATGGTTGTGGCTGCTCCCGTGGTTGCCGGCAATTCACTTTCCTCAGCCCACCACTTCATGTCCGTTAAACTTACTACCCGCAACTTCTTGTTCTAGAGGACGCAACTGCTTCCGTTTCTTCGTGGCCAAGGCCTTCTTGGCTTCGTTGATGGCTCGGTTCCGTGTCCTTCCGTGCCTTCTCTAGGTGAAGCTGCTGCTCCGTCGGATTCTGCAGTGGATGCCGCCGCCACGTCCGCGGCGTTACTCGCTCGTTCTGCCTGGGCTCAGCAGGATCAGGCTATATTGTCGATGCTAATCTCCTTTCTTTATGAGGAGGTCATGCATCTAGCGGTTGGCAAGATGACGTCCCGTCAGTTGTGGTTGTCTACTGAGCAGTCCTTAGGCTCGGCGACTCGTGCGCTCTTCATCTTCTTGGTCAGCTGCAGGCGCTTCGGCAAGGAGATGCCTCGGTCGCTGACTATCTTGGCCGGGCGCAGCTTTTGGTTGAGGACCTTGCATTGGCGGGCAGACTAGTTGCGTTGGATGATCAAAACCTGTATGTGTTCCGCAGGTTGAGGCCGGAATTCCGGCCGTTGGTGGCTACTTTGACGACCGGTGAGCCGGTCACGTTGGCGGAGCTCTCTGATTTTCTCATCGCTCAGGAATTCATTTGCGCAGATGACGGTGCTGGCACGGCGGTTCCCACGGCTCTTGCAGCCAGTCGTGGTCGCGGACAGCAGCAGCCGGGCGGTCGTGGTGGCGGAAGGCGCAGTCGTGGCCGGGGGCGCGGCCGTAGCGGTGGCTTACGATGTCAGATTTGTAATGCTCAAGGGCATTCTGCCTTGAGTTGTTTTCGGCGTTACAATGGTGCGCCCGGGCCGCAAGCACACTTGGCTTATCCTGTGGATGATGGTAGCTCGGTTGGTTCTCACCAGTGGTTTCCCGACACCGGAGCCACGAACCATGTCACACCGGACCCCTCGGTGATGTCCTCGGCTGCCAGTTACCATGGTACAGATGTACTCCGTGTTGGCGACGGTTCAGGTTTGCCAATTATTAGTGTTGGATCTTCTGTGGTAGCCACTAAGTGTAGAAAGTTAAATTTGTCTGATATTTTGTTTGTTCCTGGTCTTTCTGCTTCCCTGCTTTCTGTTCGTTATTTTGCACTTGACAGTAATGTTTCTTTTGAATTTCACCCTGACTGTTTCTTTGTGAAGGATCTTACCACCAAGGAGGTCCTGCATAAAGGGGGTGTCTCGGGTGGTCTTTATTCGTGGTCCGTTCCGAGACCTGAACCTGCTGCGTTAGCTGCTCGTGTCTCCTCGTCAGTATGGCACAACCGTCTTGGTCATCCTCACCTTCGGGTCTTACATCAAGTTTTAGATTCGTTGTCTATTAGTTCTGCTCGTTTTAATTCTTCGTTATGTTCTGCTTGTCAGCTTGGGAAAAGCCTCACGTTTTCCCTTGCCTCGTACTGAACGATCTAGTAGTCATGTATTAGAGTTGATTTATACAAATATATGGGGTCCGGCCCCTTTGTTGTCTTCGAATGGCTTTCGTTATTTTATGTTGTTTGTGGACGATTTTTCTAGATATATCTGGTTTTATCCAATGCATGTGAAAACTGATTTATATGCTATTTTTGATCGCTTTCGTATGCAAGTTGAACGTTTCTTTTCCCGTAAGATAATTTTTGTTCAATCTGATTGGGGGGGGGGGGGGGGGGGGAGTATAAAACATTGCACTCCACCCTTGTCTCTCTTGGCATCACTCATAGGCAATCTTGCGCCTATACCCATGAGCAGAATGGTAGAGTTGAGCGTAGGCATCACCATGTTGTTGAGACTGGCTTGGCATTGTTGGCTCAGGCGTCTGCCCCTTCTCGTTTTTGGGATTATGCGTTTGAGACCACAGTGTCTTTAATTAACAAGATGCCTACTCGTGTTCTTAATCATGAGAGTCCCCATTCTTGTGTCTATCATTCGCATCCTTCATACAATTTTCTACGTGTGTTCGGGTGTTTATGATTTCCGCTGTTGCGTCCGTACAATCGCAATAAGCTTCAGTACCGTTCTGCCCCGTGTGTTTTCCTGGGCTATCCTGAGTCTTTCCGTGGCTACCGTTGTTTGGACCTAACTACTAATAAGGTCTTCATTTGTCGTCGTGTGCATTTTGATGAGGCCGTTTTTCCTTTTGCTGCTTCTATGTCTAAACAGGTGGACCCGCAGCAATCTGACCCTTGGGGTGTTGCATATGTTCTTGTTGGCTCGACCGAGTCTAATTTGGTGCCGCGGCAGTGTGTTGCTCCTGTTTCTTCAGCTACGGCTGATGGTGTTGAGTCCGACTCTTCTCGGACTGTCACGGATCATGTGGTGCAGCCGGTTCGTCGTGTGCGGCAGTCTCGCCGTGGGCAGTCCCAGTCTTACACGATGCGACTGCGATCTCAGGGTGCAGCGGATCCGGTTGCTTTGGTGGCGAGTGTGCCTGAGCCCACGTGTTTTTCTCAGGCTATTGTTACCTTGAATGGCGAGAAGCCATGGACCTTTGAGTTTAATGCTTTGTTGCACAATCAGACGTGGCGCTTGGTACGGCGTGAGCCCGGTATGAATGTGGTCGGTTGCAAGTGGGTGTTCCGGACTAAACAGAAGGCCGATGGCTCGGTAGAGCGTCATAAGGCTAGGCTGGTGGATAAGGGTTTCAACCAGGTTGCGGGCCAAGATTTCTTTGAAACCTTCAGTCCGGTTGTCAAACCTTCTACAGTCCGTCTCCTCCTGTCTTTAGCTGTTTCACGGGGTTGGTTTGTTCGTCAGCTGGACATTCATAATGCCTTCCTGAATGGCAGTCTTTCGGAGACCGTGTACATGCGTCAGCCCCCGGGTTACGAGGACAAGTCTTACCCTGATCATGTGTGTTTTTTGCAGCGTTCTCTGTACGGTGTCAAGCAGGCTCCGCGGGCTTGGTTCACTCACCTCCATGACTTTTTGGTCTCGGTTTGCTTCACTCCGTCCAATACGAACGTTTCTCTGTTTATTTATTCTGTTGGTGATGTGGAGCTATACTTATTGGTGTATGTGGACGATATCATGGTCCTGGGGTCGGACTCTGCTCGGGTCACTGCGCTGGTTGGTCAGATGGCTGGTGAGTTCAAGGTTCGTGACATGGGTCGTCCCTCATTTTTTCTGGGTATTGAAACTGTGCCGCACGGTGATGGTATGCTTTTGTCTCAACGTCGTTATATGACGGACATTTTGAAGCGTGCGGGCATGGTTGACTGCAAAGCCTTGGTTATTCCGATTTCTCTTGCCCAGCCAGACGAGTCTCCTGATG
The DNA here is from genome assembly GCF_001879475.1 of Ipomoea nil. NCBI lineage: Eukaryota > Viridiplantae > Streptophyta > Magnoliopsida > Solanales > Convolvulaceae > Ipomoea > Ipomoea nil. The sequence continues at coordinate 398,465 of NW_017616633.1, forward strand.
TTCTTTATGCTGATCCAACGCAGTACCGTAGTCTTGCTGGAGCACTCCAGTACCTTACGGTAACGCGTCCGGATCTTTCATTTGCTGTTAATAAGCTATGCCAACATATGCATTCTCCTACCACGGTTCATTGGGGTATGTTGAAGCGTGTGTTGCGTTATGTCAAAGGCATGATTCATTACAGTCTTCAGATTAGTCAGTCTCGGTCTCATGAGGTTCATGCCTTTTCCGATTCGGATTGGGCTGGTCTTCCGGGTCACCGGAAGTCGACGAGTAGTTTTGCTGTGTTTTTGGGTGACAACTTGATCTCGTGGACTTGCAAGAAGCAGAGCAAGGTGGCTCGGTCTTCTACTAAGGCTGAGTATAAGGCCTTGGCAGATGTTTCAACGGAGGTGACATGGTTCGTCTCTCTTATGCGTGAAACCAGTTTGCCTTCGGCCTCTCCGCCCAAGTTGTGGTGTGATAACTTAGGGGCGACCTACCTGTGTGCTAACCCGGTATTTCATGCCTGGACGAAGCATGTGGAGATTGACTACCATTTTGTTCGTGACAAGATTTCTAAGAAGGAAATACTGGTCAATTTTATTTCTACTAAGGACAACCTGGCTGATATCTTTACTAAGGCTCTCTCTGGTGTGCGTTTCTCGTTTCTACGGGGCAAGCTCAATGTTGTTCCTACCACCCTTGTGCTTGAGGGGGAGTGTTAGGAATACAGTATTAGAGTTGTGATAGGTCTCTATTGTTGTACTTATATTTACTCTTGTATTCTCTCGTTATGGTTGATCAGATAATATACAATCCTCATCCTTTCGACTTGAACTTAGATGGAAGGGGAAGAAGAAGAAGTTTTGAATAATGATGGAAGGAGGTGTTACTGAGGGAGCAACAATTATACTGTGGACTGTGCACCGCGGTCCAAAAACGACGCCGTTTCTTTAAGTAAAGAAAAGGGCGTGCCGTTACAGTTAACGGAGTGCGCATGTTTGGTGTATTAATTACCAACTGAAACTACACTGTATCTAAATTGACACTGCCTCACGTATTATTTTTATATTATCAAGTGAAACTGCAATTAAAATGAAATAAAACCAGGGGCGGACCTATAGTGGGGGCAGCGGGAGCAGCTGCTCCCACTCACCCCACCTCCACCTCATATATAGCCCTTGTATGTATATATGTATATATATACAAGTTTTAGATATAAATATATATTAAAAAAACAGAAAAAAAATACCTTATAGACAATCTGGGCGAGTTGGCAAGGCCCATGTCTAATGCTGGGATGGGTCTGGGGTTCGGGTTCAAATCCTTTGTTCTTTTTCAACAAAATATTCCTTATTTTTAATCCCTTTTGTTTGGCTTTTTTAACATGACTTTTTTAATATATATATATATATATATATATATATATATATATATATATATATATATATATATATATATATATAATTTTATTTGTTTTTATAGATATATAGAAAAAAATAAAAATAATTTTTTTTGGTATATAACAATTAAAATGTCGAAGTATATAATTTTACTCATTTTCCTGCTCAGTTTCAAGAAAATGAATCAAACATACAAAGATAATTTTCTATTGTGCATTCAAACACTAGAAAGGAAAATGTTTCTAGAAAATAACTCATTTTCCAGAAAACATTTGTTAGAAATAAAGTGTAATTGTTTTGATGAGCCAAAATTGTAATTTTAGACCCCTAATTTTATTTTGAGTCTAGAAATTTATTTGAGTCAAAGCCAAAACCAAATTCGATGGTGAAGACTTAATTTACAAGTGTTTTAAAAATAACTACCTGTAAATCATTTGCTTCCACTTTATAACAAAGGAAGAAGTGGAAAAATGCTCAAGCATCGTGACAATATTTTTTGAAGTCAAAGGATGGAAACTCAGTTTATTTCTATCAAGATGAGATTATGGTCAACTGGATGAGTTCTCTTCCAAGTCAATCTTAACTTATTGTGAATGGTGCGCTACTATGGATTATATGATATTCCAGGATAATATATATGAAGCATTGGTCAAAAGTGTATGATATGATACACTATCAAAGATCCCTTGTTCAAATCCTAGCAGCAACATTTTTTATATAGCTGATCAGGCCAAGGGATTAGGCTGATCAGGCTGACCCAAATCAGAGGAGGCTGCCGCTTGGAAGAAGACGGCGGACCTATCTAATTTAAATTGAACAGAGGCTGATTTCCAAAATTAGAAAGAGGACGGCCTCAATTTTTCAAAATTGGAAAGGTCGACTTCCAAATTGAGAAGAGGAACGAAATCAATATTGAAGAGATTATTTCGAAGATTGCAACATGATTTTTACTTGGAATCAAGGATCTGATTGCGAAGGAAAAGGAATGCTAAAGCAAGAATCAACAGATTAAAATATTTAAAAGAAGTAACTTAATTCATCAAATCAACAAGAATTCAAGTTATCAGAAGATCCAACAAAACTCAAAATTAGAGGCAAACAAAGTCTAATTTGAAAGGCACAACCCACTAACATCATAATTTGAGAGAAAAAAGTGATTTATAATTCCCCTTCCCACAAAGACCTCACGAACACCCATTACATCAACAATCTCGAGCTAGTTAAATTAAAGCGATGACAACCTTTTTCTCCTTTGGAGTATCTTTTCTCTTGTTCTTGTTAACAAGCCCCCTTCCTCTTGTATCTTTACAAGTCCTCCGGATCTCTTCCCGGTAGTTATTGCTGTTTGTTTTAACTCATTTATGAGCAATCCCACCAACCATTATGAATGCATTGAATGATATTAGTTGGAACTCATCTCATTTATACCAGAGTTTAGACTTTTGGCATACTTTCAGCTTGAGTTACTGCATGAAAAAAAGATCTTGTTTTTGTTTACCCCCCATCCTGTTGACTACCCACTGTTTGTTGCTCACACCCACCAAACCCATGGCATCAAGTAGTAAAGGAAAGGAAACATTGGAGTCCCAATACGAAGCCATGAGCATCCAGGACGATGTGGAAGTTGATATGCCTTTCGAGGATGACGAAGCTTGGAATGCCAACGATGATGGAGTGTTCACTCTAGTAGGCACACTGTTAACCGACAAAGCAGTGAAGTTTAACTTCTTGAAGGAAACCATGGCCACCGTTTGGCGTCCGGTTAAAGGGATGTTGGCAAAGGAGTTAGCAGCCAACCTCTTCATGTTTCAGTTTTTCCATGAGAAGGACATCTGCAACATACTCAACGATGGACCTTGGTCCTTTGACCAGCACCTTCTCAACCTACATCAACTACAGGAAAATGAATCTCCCTTCGATGTTGACCTGACTAAAGCCGAGTTTTGGGTGCAAATTCACAAAATATCCAAAAGAATGATAAATCTCAAAATGGCAGAGTTCATTGGTTCTCAACTGGGGGTGTTCGTCAAGGCGGACCTATCTAACTATGACGGCACTTGGATTGAGTTCATAAGACTGAGAGTTTGCTTGGATACTACGAGGCCACTCCGCCAAAAGATAAAGATTAAGAACGCAGCAGGGGAAGTTTTAACTCTAGAGTGCAAGTATGAGAGGCTTCCCACATTTTGCTTCTTCTGTGGGTTGATCGGACATAGCGAGAGGTCCTGCGTTCAAAAGTTTGATTCCAACGAGACTGTGACGGTGCTTCCATATGGTCCAGAGCTCAGAGCAGTAAGCAGACGACAACACTCACAAGCCAACAGATGGTTACTCTCTCAGCGTCCAGAACGGGGTACCTTGCCGGAAAGCAATTCAACGTCCACCGACACTCCGAACCACCAACCGTCGGGATTCCCTAGGTACGAGGTACCCAGTGGACAAAAGGATTTTGAGCATGCTCCTTATCCTCCGGTTAATGCTCAGACTGGCACGAAGACACATGAAGCAGAGATGAGCCATGAAAAGAATGAGGCATTTAATGCATACTCCTTTACAGCTGGTGCTAACCTACGAAGTCAACCAAGGGATTTTGAGTTGGGCCACTTGTCTATTAACCAGATGGCTAATCTACCACCACCTGGTTTTTGGAATAATTTCGACCTACAAGCCCAGTCCACTTCCATACGCCCAATGACACTGGGGAACCAAGACAATTCTCACACTGGGCAGGAGCAGAGGAAGAAGAGAAAGGGTATGGAGCTCACTAACCTGGTTCATGATTTGGTTAAACCCTCTACTGGTGCTGACCCGAGTGGACCAAAAAACTTGTTAGAGGCAGGACCTGCGACGCAGGCCCGCCTATCCCAAGGAGTTTTATATCTTGGAACTGTCGGGGGCTCGGCAACTCCATGACAGTTCAAGTCCTTGTGGACATGGTCCACACCAAAAAGCCGGTTCTTTTATTTTTGATGGAAACTAAGCTTGGTTCAGTGCAATTGGAAGGCATAAGGAAAAAATTGAATTTTGATAACTTTGTCTCGGTTGACTGTGTGGGGTTAAGTGGAGGTTTGGCCTTGTTTTGGAAGAAAGCACTACAGATTGATATTATGGACAGCTCAAGCAACTTCATTGATGCTACTGTAAAGACATCCTCCCCTCCATCCACCTGGCGTTTCACAGGCTTTTATGGGAACCCAAAAAGACATAGAAGGAAAATTACTTGGAGACTTCTCAAACAGCTTTCCCTCGTCTCACCCCTCCCATGGATGCTCATGGGAGACTTTAATGATGTCCTTACCCCAGATGAGAAAATCAGCGGTACAAATCAACCGAGGTGGCTTATGGAAGGATTCAAAGAGGCAATTGATTTCAGTGTGCTACGGAACTACCGTTTCAAGGGCTATCAATTTACATGGGAAAAGGGCAGGCGTGAGAAGCTGAGGATATCAAAGACTGGAGCATGTTGTGGAACTGTAAGATCCCTCCAAAGGTAAAAAATTTCTTATGGCAGGCGTGTATTTCTTGTCTCCCCACCAAGGATAATCTGAGACGAAAGCAAGTCAGTTGCAACACAGATTGTAGTTTATGCAGCAACGGCACCGAAACAATTCTTCATCTCTTTGCCGAGTGCGAGTTTGCCAAATCCTGCTGGAATTATCTGCATTTATATTCCCTACAGCCTCATGCAGATAGCTTCCAATCATGGCTGAGCTATGCCCTGAAGAATCTCTCTAATGATCAATTTTGTAACTTTGCTATGGTTTGCTGGAACATCTGGAATTTAAGAAACAACATTAAATGGAATCACCAAACTATTGAATCTGCTAGTAGTCTGATATTGAGAACACAATCATATTTCTCTGCATGGAAGAAAGCAACTACGGACGATTTGCATAACCAGAGAAGTGTTAATTCAGAGGAACGCTGGAGCAAGCCACATCAGGGATTCATGAAGCTCAACGTGGATGCAGCCATTAATGCTAAGGATGGTTGCATGGGATTTGGTTGTGTCTTAAGAAACGATTGTGGGCAGTTCGTGGCTGCAAGGGGAGCACATTGGAGAGGTTCGTACTCATCCAAAGAGGCAGAAGCAGTTGCCATTCGAGAATCCTTATCTTGGCTCAAATCTCTTACTGTCAACAATGTCATCGTCGAGACCGATTCTCTTCAAGTGGTCCAAAGCATCAATTCTGCAGATGGAGAATCATCCTTTCATCTCATTTTAGAGGACATTAAAAACCTTATGAGTTTGTTTACTCATTGTAGTTTAATCTTTATTAAGCGATATGCGAATCAGGCAGCCCATCTGATAGCGAGGCAGTCTGTTTCTTTGTCTGGTTGCTCGGAGTGGTTCATGAATCCTCCCTCTATCATTTGTAATACCCTTCAGTCGGACTTGAATTAATGAAACTTGTCTTTGATTTTCAAAAAAAAAGTCTAATTTGGAGTCGACAGAAGACTTTTTGAAAAGGTATGGAAGCAACATTCAAATTTGTTTGACAAGAGCCACCAAAGTCATTAATTGTTGCAGATCAAGTTGCAAGAGCTATCAAATCAAGTGGATATTCAAGATTCAAATCCACAACGGGCAAATAACTTTTCAAGCTATAAATACCCAAGCAGACTTGAAGACAAGTACGGTCGAACAACACAACGAGAAATATTTAGAAAGTGCAAGTATTGTGATATACACGTTAGAATTCAATTAAGTCCGAGAGAGAAAAAATATTTTATTTGTAAAACCCATCTCTACTGTGTAGAACGAGGGAGAGTAGCAAGGAGCTTGTGAAAACCCTGTTGAGTGTAGCTTTGTGCGAGACACTCAGTGGAACTAAGTGTAGCTTTGTGCGAGTCACTTGATAGGTGTAGGGTATAGCTTTATGCGATATACTCGGGATTGAGTGTAGCTTTGTGCGAGACACTCAGAAAGTGCTTGGGGTAGCACTTGTGTTTCACTATTTGTATCTGGGTGAACAAGATAGTGAATTTCCTACTTGGAGTGAAATGAGAAAAGTAAATTAGGAAGATTACACCACCTCTGAACCGCTATAAATTTCTTTCTCTCTCTTCACTTACTTGCACATTACTTTTTGAATACTTATCTAATTCATACAAAGCCATTTACTATTTATCTATTTATTTACTGTACACAACTCCATCATCTTATCACTTAGGGGTGTATTCAATCATGACTTTCATAGAGTTTTAAAGACGAGCGGTATTCAATCAAGATTTTTAAAAAGTATTTAAAAGTTGGGTGGTATTCGATTAAAACTTTTAAAGAGTCTTTAAAAGTCATGCGGTATTCAAAAAGTTATGAACTTTTGTAGACTTTTCCTTTTCAAATATAAATAGTTGAAATCCAACCATCAACCCCAAAATTTCAAAAATTTCTTTCTACCAACTCTTTAATGTTTTCTCTCTCTATTTAACTTCTATTTTTTCTCTCAATTTAAACTTTATAAACTTATCTAAATTCAATAAAACTATTTTTTCTTCATTATCCTATATTTTCTTTATACCTAAACTCTACTAATTGTTTCTCTCTCCTAAACTTTATAATCTTCCTTTACAAATTCAAAATAATATTATTATTGCTTGTTTATTTTTTTATTCTTTTTATATTTATATTCGTAATATATATATATATATATATATATATATATATATATATATATATATATATTATCAGCAAGTTATTACAAATAGCGAACTACGGTTCACAACAATAATTTGGGGCTGCAAACAGTAACACCTTGTTATTGTTCGCAGTCTCAAATTGCTATTATTGCAAATAATAGTTCTTTGCTTGATGCCTATCAATATATATAAGTATAATTTTTTATATACATTATTAATATTATATATTTTTTATTTTATGCAACTTGTAATATATTTTTAAATATTTTATTTGATCAATTCTTTGACTATAAATTTTAGTATTCAATATTGTTATGAATTTATAATGAAATAGTTTTTTTATTGATGCTTATTAATAATATATAAGTAATTAGCATATAATTCTCAGCATACTATGGACAAAACTAATAATGTGGAGGATGTTGATGTAGGTGAAAAACTATATAATAAGAAGAATCTACTATATATATATATATATATATATATATATATATATATATATATATATACTATATACTAATAAGAGCCCAAGAGAGTTAGGCCTATAATGGGTAGAAAAAATGGCGGTCAGATTTTTTAATCAAATGAATGGCTCAGATTGATCAGATTTTAATTTTTCCATAAGATTTCCTAATTTATCCTTAATGATTATGATTATCCGTTAACTTTTCCGTTAAATATTATCTTTTCCGTTAATTTCTGTTAGTTCACCGTTAACTTACTCATTGATTTCAATAAGAAAGGTCTTAGGTTTGAACCTCATCCCAATCAAAAATAGCATAATTAGTACTCTATTTTACTCTTATTAAATTTCTGTTAGTTCACCGTTAACTTACTTATTGATTTCAATAAGAAAGGTCTTAGGTTCGAACCTCATCCCAATCAAAAATAGCATAATTAGTACTCTATTTTACTCTTATTAAATTAAATAATAATTTAGTAGCTACAACAAAAAATAATACATATGCATTTTTTTAATTTAGAATTATGTGTCTACAATGTTTTTATTCAAAAAAAATTATTCATTATCAATAAATTAAATAAGAAAAATAATTTCATTAGTTATATTGTATTTATTTTCTCCAATATAAAAATTCTTTACATTCTAATTCATCAATTGATTATATTCGCTACATTGTCCCTACAATGTCTTTATTAAAAAAAGTATTCATTATCTAAATTAATTAAGAGAAATAATTTTATTAGTTATATTGTCTTTATATTTCTCCAATGTAAAAATTCTTTACATTCAGATTTATCAATTGATTATATTCACTACATTGTCTATTATCGTTTTTGTGCACTATTTTTTAATTAAATATCAAAGTTATAATACAAATAATGCTATATATTTATTTACCAAGTATTTTATTAATACCATGAAGAAATTAAAATATATATATATATATATATATATATATATATATATATATATATATATATATATATATATATAATTAATTAATAAAGTCAATCATATTAACTACTTGAGGGATTTGTTGACAAAGAGAGTATTCAAATCACACAACAAATTGAAGTGAGAACTATCTCGCAATGCCCTTGTTTGACCAGCAGTTAGCGAATTTAACCAGCGAATTATATCAATGGTTGGCAAAAAGATATTTGAAAAAATTAGCTGTTTAGATTAACATGTAAAATTATCTAAGGGTATACATAATAATAATAATAATAATAATAATAATAATAATAATAATAATAATAATAATAATAATAATAATAATAATAATAATAAGGGAAAATTGCATTTTTCGTCCCTAAGCTATAGGGTAATTGTAGAATTCGTCCCTGAGTGTTGGTCATGCTCAATTTTCGTCCCTAACTTATCATTGGTGTTGCACTTTTCGTCCCTGAGTTATAGAGTAATTGTAGAATTTGTCCCCGAGTGTTGTTTATGCTCACTTTGCGTCCCTAAGTTATCATTTGCGTTGCACTTTTCGTCCCTAAGTTATACTAAAATTGCAATTTTTGTCCCTAATCACTACTTTATAAATGGTATACTACGTCACTTAATAGACGGATGTTTTTTAAATAACCACTATCTTATATATTTTGTTATACTACGTCATTTAATAGACAACGGGTTTTTAAATAACCGTCTATAACTTAATTATTTTTTTTTATGTCATACACTTTAAATAACCACCGGCGGTTTTTTTATACATACACGACAGTTTTCGAAGTGTCGCGTGTGTAAGTGACTGCCGTTGTAAATATGCACTTTCTACAACGGTTTGGAAATCGTCGTGTATGTTAACTATATACGGTGGTTAAAAAACTGTCGTGTATGTCAACTATATAGGTAGTTATTTAAACAACCGTCGTCTATTAAGTGACGTAGTATAAGTGTATAACACAATATATTAGACAACGGTTATTTAAAAAGTGATGTAGTATACCATTTATGTAGTAGTGATTATGGGCAAAATTTGCAATTTTAGTATAACTCAAGGACGAAAAGCGCAACGTCAATGATAACTTAGGGACGAAAAGTGAACATGACCAACACTTAGGGACGAATCCTACAATTACCTTATAACTCAGGGCCGAAAAGTGCAACGCCAATGATAACTTAGGGACAAAAAGTGAGCATGACCAACACTTAGGGACGAATTCTACAATTACCCTATAACTTAGGGATGAAAAGTGCAATTTTCTCTAATAATAATAATAATAATAATAATAATAATAATAATAATAATAATAATAATAATAATAATAATAATAATAATAATAATAATAATAATAATTGTTTTAAAAAAGTAAAAAAAAAATTATAATTAAGCCAATCATATTAACTATTTGGGGGATTTATTGACAAAAAGAGTATTCAAATCACACAACAAATTGAAGTGAGAAACAATCTCGCAGTGTCCTTGTTGGCAATCAGCAGTTAGCTCTTCAATATTAGTATATATTTAATATTTTATGCCCTAATTTTTATTTTCTCTCCCTTATGTCCCGTATTTAGTTTCAACCATACCTATACAATTATTTTATTGACAATTATAATCAATCTTGACTATATTATCTTGCATTTGTAAACTTAGAATTGCCTATTTAAATACACAAATTTAACATTCAATTATCTATGCATGAACAATTCCAATATAATCTTACCTTGATATACTTTAAAGTACTTATTTATAAAAAATAAAAAAATTAAAAAAAAAAACATTGGGCATTATCCTAATCGCGCAATGCGCGTAAAAAATAGTTTTATGATATATTATAACATGTTTTGTAAGACAATTATAAATGATAAGAATCAAAATCATTGAAAGTTTGTAAGGATGTATTCAATTTAGAATTTCAATGACTTTTGTAAACTTTTTAAAATAAAAAGTTGATAAAAGTTTATGAATGTTTTTTTATATACACTTTATAGAGTCTTATAAAATTTTAAAGAGTTAATACCATCGAGAGTCCTCCGAGTATAGTGGTTTTGCCACGTTTAGTCCTAAACTTTTAAATTACCACTCATGGTCCTTCGACTTTCAAATTGTTACCATTTGTGGTCCAAGTTAACCACCCATGGCCCTTCAACTATAAAATTTAAACCACCCATGGTCCTTCCAAGAGGACCGTGACTGGTTAAATTTTAAAAGTTGAAGGACCATGAGTGGTTAACTTGGACTACGGATGGTAACAATTTGAAAGTCGAAAGACCATGGGTGGTAATTTGAAAGTTTAGGACTAAACGCGGCAAAACCACTATACTCGGAGGACCCTAGATGGTATTAACTCAATTTTAAAAAGTTTTGAACGACTCTATGAAAGTCCATCAAAGTTTATTAAAATCAATTATTTTATAACTCTTTAAAAGTCTACAAAAGTCATGATTGAATACACCCCCTTTAGAAATTTGTGATATCAGATGTGCATGCTAGACTTATCTCTTATGTGATTTATTCTATTCATTATTTCGAAAGTCATTGTGAACTGATCATTTGGGTTTGACACATTTCACGTCTGCATGTGAACCAAACTTTGTGAATTTATCATCTGTGATATTTTAAGTTTTGTCATCGTATTGCATGTGATAAATCTCTTCATATTTACGTAGAATTAATTTGTAGCACTCCATCGATTGTTTAATTCCACTGTGCACTTTGGTTAGAATTCATTTTTACTTGGAGTTGAAATTACGAGTGCAAAAATATTTGAAATTGTTTATAGAGCCTATTCACCCCACCCCCTCCTCTAGACTTTATACCACCCAACCGGGACCAACAACATTTTCCAGATGTCATTTTACAGGTTTCCAAACGGAACCTTATTGTAAAATGCACAATCATTATATCGTGGACCAGCACTGTGGACCCTGGTCCAATACATAGCATTCATGTTCATAATACACATACACATAAACACGATATAATGAACATGAATTCTGTGCATTATGAACATGAATTATGTGTATTATATAGCTGAGAACATATAAACACTTAACATAATGTACGAAATTCATATTCATAATGCACGAAATTCATATTCATTATATCATGTTTATGTGTATGTGTATTATAAACATAAATTCTGTACATTATGAACATAAATTCTATACCTTATGAAGTCAAATTCTGTGTATTAAACTAGGATCCTGTTGGAAAAAATGGCTTGTAAACTGTAATACATTTGAGATACAACAATAATACAGAATACAACAGGGAACAAAAACTGAATCATTTGATATCTTCAGGCGTGTAATCACTTTCCTATAAGCTTTAAATCTCCCTCTATAAAAGCAACAAGGTTCAAGATTTAATCTTATGGGATACAAGAAGATGAATGAAATTCTCAAGTTGCTTTGTTTGAGAATTTCCTGTAGAGATGTAAACCTGTGAAGTATCTTGGTTTCCTGCAAAATAATTGCTTGTAAAAAAATGCATGTAAATTGCCTCTCCCTATCAGATGTTTCTCCAATATATTTATGGATGAAAAATATATCTGTTTGGAAAAGTTACATGGAAGTTGCTGTGATTTAAAACTCAACTTCCATAAGATAAGGTATATCCTGATTGATATATCTATCACGGGAGAAATAATAAAATTATTTTGAGTCAGTAACTATATGCAAAATTTTATATATACACACACACACACACACACACACACGCGCACACACACACAGACAGACAAATATATATATATATATATATATATATATATATATATATATATATATATATATATATATTTATTTATTTATTTATTTATTTATTTATTTATTTATATATTCCTTACGCATGAAAACAAGCAAAGGATAAATATAAATAATATCCATATATGTAGTTCAATAATCTCAAGCATACAGCTACATATACCAAGCATGTTAAGTGTAACTTTGAAGCATATAGCTTCAAAATGCATAAATAGAAGAGCATATTCCAAGTACGTTAAGTGCATATTCCAAGCACGTTAAGTGTAGTTTTGAAGCATATAGCTTCAAAATGCCCCAAAACCTTACGCATGAAAATATCCAAACATGCATTAATACTCTCAAGCATATTAGCTATAACTCTCAAGCATATTAGCTATATATCACAAGCATATAGCTATATACTCTCAAGCATATTAACTATATACATTTCTCCCAGTATTTTAATTAACTTTCTACCAAACTAAAATAATATTTATAACTCCACAACTCCAAATATTATTTAAGCTTTCATGGTAGTTCATCTGAAACATTAATCTCCATTACTATATAAATTTCCAACAGATCCACAATGCAATATGGACCCTGGTCCACGATACAAATTGCCGTGGAATGCTGCGCTGGTGATCAATCCTTTGGAGTCGGGGATTCTTCTTAGCATAGATAATAAATGACTAGATAATGGCTGTTTTATACAACTCTATTATCTAGTTAGTGATCATTAAAAAGTAGTGGATTGAGTTTATATCTTGTTCTATCCTTTGATCTCCTTAATTGGTGAACTTAAAAGTATTTGTTGCGTTATGATGTTATTGGATATAAACATAGAATTATGTTATGCTCATTTCTTAATGTTATTGAATATGTGAAGGAAAATAGGGAAGTAATTTGACACGGTTATCAGTATAATCCAGGCAGGTATATATACACAAACATAAATAGGGATAACAAATCCGTAATTGTATAATAAATTAATTGATAATAATGCAATATTACAATAGGAGGTTTATGTCAAATTTTCAAATCTATATATATTTTGGGTATGATAAATTAATTGATAATGGATAGACATTTAAATTTGAATTTATTACATTTATTTATTTTGAAACATAAAACTTTTACATCCAGCTTAATTGAATTATTATTCAATTAATTTTGATTTCGTGTTTGATCTCAGAACCTGAACTTATTAAAGGGTTATGAGTAATAAATAGAAAATTTTGATATTATAAATTTAAAATATTATTCAGCATCTTTTGATGCCTGGAAAAACAAATAAAAAGTATAATTCGAACCAATATTTTAATGATATTATAAAACTCGATCCTAAAAAAATTCTTGATTGTCAAAAAAAAAAAAGAAAAACTAAATAATTACGATAAATAAAATATATATAAAACAACAAAACATAATCTATACCTTGCACAATTTAATTTGGGAGCTAGATGAATTGACGCACTAGAGATAATTATTTCCAATACTAGTATTTTCACCCGTGTGATGCACGGAATGAAATTGTTATAATATATTAAGAATATTTAAATCGATAAGAGTTAATTTCACCAGAGATCGCTTATCTTTCTTGACAATTCTAAATTTAATCCTAGACTATAGTTATTAATTATTACGATTTATTCTATGTTATAATTCTTACGCTAATATTCTTACTATTATTATTAACACTTAATTACTTTTAGATATTATTTTTACTACTTATATTATTATTATTATTATTATTATTATTATTATTATTATTATTATTGTTGTTGTTGTTAGTTTCTTTTCAAGTTTTGTTAGTATATAATGGTCGTGAGGCACACAATAATAATATAACCATAATTAAATATTCTTGTATTGTATTTCGTGAGTCACAATAATAATATAACAATAATTAAATATTCTTCAATTCTAATATTCTTCTAGGATTTCTATTACCATCATTAATTATTTCCTAATTTACCATAATTAAATAATTTGACCAATTATAAAGAGAGATTATTAAATAATGCACGGGACAATTTTTTAATTAAAAATTTTAAAAATTCGTTAATAAAACATAATATTCTCATAGTTTTTTCTTAGAAACTATTTAATAAAGCATTTTTTATAGAAATTGGTGGGCCAAACCGCTTACGGCAGTTTGCGGTGGATAGATCTCGAAAAAATACGAGATTTCAAAAAAACATTTGTCCAAAACGGACAACCGAGTCAAAAGTTATGCCTTGCCAAACTTTTGACACATCACAACTTTAACCCAGAATTATTGTACGAATGGAAAATTAGAAATCAATATATTTTATTGGGAAGAGAGATTTTTTAATAATTGGGCGGGAAGTTAAAATTTCAGGATTTTGTTATTATATATAGTATAGATAGATAGATGTACAAAGGGAATTGTATTACACTATTTTAAAATTTCAGAATAGAATTTTTACCTAGAATTATTGTACGAATAGGAAATTAGAAATCAATATATTTTATTGGGAAGAGAGATTTTTTAGGAATTGGACGGCAAGTTAAAATTTCAAGATTTTGTTATTATATATAGTATAGATGTGCAAAGGGGATTGTATTACACTACTTTAAAATTTTAGAATAAATTTTTTACTCAGAATTATTGTACGAATAGGAAATTAGAAATCAATATATTTTATTGGGAAGAGAGATTTTTTAGGAATTGGGCGGGAAGTTAAAATTTAAAGATTTTGTTATTATATATAGTATAGATAGATAGATAGATGTGCAAAGGGAATTGTATTACACTATTTTAAAATTTTAGAATAGAATTTTTACCCAGAATTATTGTACGAATAGGAAATTAGAAATCAATATATTTTATTGGGAAGAGAGATTTTTTAGGAATTGGACGGGAAGTTAAAATTTAAGGATTTTGTTATTATATATAGTATAGATAGATGTGTAAAGGGAATTGTATTACACTATTTTAAAATTTTAGAATAGAATTTTTACCCAGAATTATTGTACGAATAGGAAATTAGAAATCAATATATTTTATTGGGAAGAGAGATTTTTTAGGAATTGGGCGGGAAGTTAAAATTTCAGGATTTTGTTATTATATATAGTATAGAATAGATGGGTGATTTTTATGTTGAAATTACAAAAAGGATTTTGAAGGAAATTTTTGAGTTGCCAACATGAGTATAATCAATCAGATTTTTGGAGTGTTATTGGAGGTGATGAAGCACGGGAAACTCCACGGTTGACTAAGCAGAAGAAGTGTCTAAAATCTGAGTATGCAATGTTGTTAAATATAATTTATAAATTTATTGATTGGCGAGTAAATAGTATGAGTGTGTTTGGTTGGCAGGTTTAGCGCCCAGATATGGGTATGAAAGTAATTTTTATTGTTTGATTGACTGGTTTTAAAACATCACTATGGGTTTGGAATATTCCATTAATGAAAAAAACTCATTCTCTTATTTGATATGGGTTTCATCCTTAGCCTAATCATTCTCATTCCAGGCAAATTATACAGTGCACCAGGAGCACAGTGCATTGTGCGCTCTGACCCAAAACGACGTCGTTTTGATCTTTTCACGTGTTTGTTGTTAAAAAAACAATTCATGTTTCGAATGTAAAGAATTGTATAATAGAAAACACAAAATTTTATACCTGAAAATACATAATTTTATACGTGAAAACACATAATTTTATACCTGAAAACACATAATTTTTATAACTGAAAATCCCCATGTTTCGAATGTACGGACTTATATAATACAAAACACATAATTTTATACCTGAAAACACATAATCTTTTTTTAAAAGACAGAAACCCCCTGTTTCGAATGTACAGAATTTTATACCTGAAAACACATAATTTTATAACAGAATACAAAACGACGTCGTTTTGGGAGGCGCGGGGCGCACAATGCTATGTGCGCCCACTGTGCGCCTTGGTGATTAACAGTCCAACAACAATGATGATTAACACAAGTCATCATCAACAATAGGAAAGGACAAACAACACACACACGCTAGCATTTAAATACCGAACTAGCATGCTTATCAAACGGGTAAACCAAACATAGTTCCAAAGAACACACAAGACTTATCACGGTTCAACGAATCACAATGTTGAACACTTAGCACGATTCAAGACACCAAAACCTACATGGATTCCTACCATATAGTTCTAGACATACGAAACATCAAGAAGACGCTCAAATAGTTCCACAAAAGAACATCGGGAAGTCAAAAGACCAAATACCGAGTCAAAAGAATCACGGGGAACAAATCCCCTAACGAGCCAACATTGTTCCCCGCGGGTGGAGCCACGGGTGGACCTCCACCCGTGGTTCTGCCCGCGGGAACCACTTCCCACCGGCTACGTACCCCGCGGGTGGGGCGGCGGGTGGTGCACCGCCCGCCGTTCCGCCCGCGGGTACACACCTTGTACCACAAATAATCCCTTCGGGGATTTTCAACTCCAAGCTCAAATTCAAGTCCAAAACTTGCCAAATCTCACAAAATACAACAAAATGACTTGAATCAAAGGAATAGCCAAGCAATGGCACAAATGAACCCTAATAACAAGCTCTAGATATGCATTTTCACAAGACAATGCATCAACACTCACATTTCATAGCAAAATCACATGTAGAATCCAATAAATCATCATATAGGTAAGAAAAATAGATTTTGTAGAGCATGAGTTACCACTTGAAGACTTATCCTGCACTTACAACACTCCTCAAGCTCTTAACAAGGTCCCCTTTCCACACCCACTTCAAGAACACACCAAAACATCATAAAGATTTCACCTTTAGGAAAAGATACCTTAGAAAACACTGAAAATACAAAAGGAGCTTAGATCTTACCCTCTTAGATGCTCAAAAGTAGGAAATGTAGAATCTTGAAGACAAACTTGGAAGATCTTGGTAGCCCTAGATTTAGCTTGGAGAGAAAGCTAACTAGCTTTTTAGAGAGAAGGGAGAGCTTATGATTTTGGAGAGTGTTTGAGAGAAATGAAATGTGTCTCTTAGGTTAGCTTGGAAGACTATTACAAGGGAAATGTCTTATTTACCCTTACTAAGATGAAATGTGTAAGGGAACAAGGGAACTATTCACAAAGCTTTAGGTACAACACTTGACTTTGGGTTGACTAGTCAATTACTAGTCCCCGATTATTGAATTTCAGGAATTAAATTACCAATTGGTATAAGATTAATTACTTAATTAATCCCTGGATCAAATGTAGGAAATTGGTGAGTGATGTGATAAAAGTCTTCCCAAGTAGCAGACTCCTTAGGAAGATTTGCCCACTGCACAAGAATTTGAGTTACAGCCTTATTGTCTCTCTTGACAAGCCTCTTGTTAAGCACAACCATTGGATGAGCAAGCATCTCCCCTTCCTGTCCCACCAAAGGTGGTTCTAGTTATGGAGAAACCTGGTTCCCAATCTTCTTTTTCAGCTGAGAGATATGAAATACTGGATGGATTTGTGCAGATGATGGTAATGCTAGCTTGTAAGCCACATGTCATATCTTCTCAATCACATGCTAAGGACCATAGTATTTAGATGTGAGCTTGATGTTTGATCTCACAGCCACTGAAATCTGTCTGTAAGGCTGAACCATGAGATAGACCCAATCCCCCACTTGTAGACTTCTTTCACTTCTCCTTTTATCTGCCTGTTGTTTCATTCTATCTTGAGCCCTTCTGAGGTTATCCTTGAGCACTGATATCATTTCCTCCTGTTCAAATAACCAGTCCCTCTCTCCAGTTCCTTGGCTAGCCCTTAGAGCCATCATAGGTGGTGGATAGCCAAAGAGAGCCTGAAATGGAGTGCACTGCAGAGAGAAATGAAAATTAGTGTTGTACCAATATTCAGCTAGGTGCAACCACTTGGCCCAACTATGTTTGCCTGTGGTTTGCTGAAAACCATGCACCTTAAGTATGTTTTTAGGCATTAATTGACCCTTTCAGTTTGTCCATCTGACTAGGGATGGTAAGCAGTGGACATGCTCAGGTGGATCTGCAATTGCTTGAAGGTGATTTGCCAAAATTTACTGAGGAATACCTTGTCTCTGTCAGTAACAATATCCTCAGGTAGGCCATGCAGCTTATAAACATTTTCAATGAACACCATGGCCACTTTATCAGTAGTATATGGATGGGTCAATGCAATAAAGTGGTTGTACTTGGTGAGCCTATCTACAATCACTAGGATCACCTCCTTCCCTTGGGACTTAGGCAACCCTTCAATGAAATCCATGGAAATACTCTTCCGTGCTTGCTCAGGAATGGCTAAGGGATGTAGCAATCCAGGTAAGGAAACATTCTTAGCCTTGCATCTCTGGCAAGTATCACACTTTTCCACTAACTCCTTCACTGACAGCTTCATCTTTTTCCAGTAAAATCAGCTACCACGAGCTCCAACTGATTCAATCGTGCCTCCATTGGAGGGCTCTGATACCAAATGTGATGGTTCTAGGGTTACAGAAAGGTTAGAGAAGGAAGTGAAGATTGAGAGAGAAGAAGGATTCTGAAATTGCATTAGAATGTTCAACAAAAAAACGGTTACAAGCTGTTATTCATTTTAATACACCAGCTGAAAACTTAAACGACATCGTAGGCTTCACTAACTAACTTGCCTCAACTAACTTCTCAGACGACGCCGTATGGTTTAGTTAGGCTCAACGATCAATTGCTTAGTTCATGCGACGTCGTTCTTGGCTGCTTCTTCTTTATTCTGCCTGGACATTCTCTTGAACCATTACACAAAGCTGAACCATTGTTGAAAGGTGATTTTAACAATTATTTGGGTTATGGCTTTATAATTGGAGATTTTGAGAGTGAAAGGAATTAAATTGAGAAAACCCAAAGTAAGTTGCTAATCTCAAATTTTTGTATGCTGGGCCATTGCTACAAGTAGCCGAAAAAGTCGTCTAGTGACAGAACAGGGTCAATGAGCTCAAATGTTCCACTAATAAATTTTGTTCAAAATAAATGAGTTAGATCGAATGCACCATCAACCACAAACCGAAGAAGAGCCAATTGGAGGATGAGGAAACTCATTTCAATCAAGAACTTGAAAATGCACGACAATTAGAGGAAGCAGAATAAGTTCGAACAGGGTATGGTAGTGATGAAGAAGTGAATGTAGAAGGAGCTGATTCTACTTTGTTGAATGAATTCAATTGAATGAAAGCTTGACAACTATAAAGCCATTATTTTAGGGGGGGAAATTGAAGTTGAAATGGATCTTGATATGCCTCATACATCCACTGCCATGACAGACCCCCCTGAGGAACAATCTTGTCAAGGAGAAATTAATCAACAAGATGGCCAAATTTGAATTATTCTCGAAGAAGGTAACTCTCACAACTCTCATGATTTAAGTGTTGTGTTGTCTCTTGATATGAATGTTGATAGCATGACCCTATTGAAAGATTGAATGGACTCAAAAAGAGAGAGGAAATAGTACCATTTTTTTTTATTATGAAAGAGGGTCGAATAATAATGGTGGAAATGGAGAAAATGCTTTGACACTATTGTTAGCCAAGTTGGATGCTATGCAACAAGGTATTTGCTCCAAAGTTGGCGAATCTTTTTCAAATCAAAAGGAGCTTATAGAGGACAATGGAGACAAACTCTATAAGAATGTGGAGATACTAATTGAAAATAACAAGAATTCGCAAGTTGAAGTTGGAAGAATTGCAAGAAAAATCCAAGATAAGTTGGACTCTCAAATGGGAACTTTCTAAAGGTATTGGAGGAAAAAAAACCAACATAATGAGAAGTTCATCACAGCTCAAAACCAAGAACTTCTTAACGTCTTTCATCAACAACAAATCCATATGCGTGAATTGCAGAACCAAGTGGAAGCCAATATAAAATGGGAATATATATATATATATATATATATATATATATATATATATATATATATATATATATATATATATATATATTTGTACGTGAGATAGCTAAAAGACAAAGAGAAAAAGAGAATAAATTCAATGAATTGAATTATTGATTGATGAGTGAAAAATACAAAGCAAAAGAGCCTAATCTATTTATACATATCAAAGAAAAGAGTTGTTGGGAAATTACATGAGGGAGAGCCAAAATCGGAGAACATGTGCGAACTTGGAGGATGTAATTAAGCATGCAACGTGGAAGACTGTCTTCATGGATTTGAATGGACTTTGAGCCGCAAACATTATTTCCTAACAATCTCCACCTTGGATCAAATCCATTGTGGAATTAACAACATAGGACTAGTCGACTAAACTCAAGTACTGCTTGAACTTAGCAATAGGAAGAGCTTCAGAATAGCAGGATGGATCACCATCAATCTCCTATGTGACTGAAAGAGCATAATTAAGAAACCAAGTTGGTTTCATCATCACTGATATGAACCTAGTCCAAGGTTCAAATAAGGATGGAATATTGTCCCAAGAATGCTGTCAAAAGTAAAGATAGAGATGGATCAAAATACCTTAAACCTCACGAGAAACCCTTTGTCTCGAATCCTCAAAGACTTAGAAGAATCCCATTGTAGCTTCAAGTACCTTGATGATGCAATCTTCAATCAACTAGAGTCGGATCTAGTTTCCTTCGATTCAAGAACGAATCCACGAACCTAAATCTATGGTTGAAGAAAGGAAGATTGATTCGAGTCCACGAATCAATTTTCTAGTCGAGTCCACGACTAACCACTAATTGAGTCCACAATTAGCCATAAGGTTTCTTACACAAGTGTAAAGAAAAACTTAAGAATTTTATTGATTGAAAGCCTCCTTCAAACTGCTATGGATGTGCCCTATTATAGGTATAGGGCAGCATTATAATCCTAAATACAATGGAAAAAAGAGTCCTAAACCTAATCTAGAAAGCAACTAAATATAGTCCTATATAGAAAGGGATTTAAGGAATCCTTTCTAAATACAAACTAGTGTTTTCTCTTTAATTCCAAACAATTTAAAATAATGATGACAAAAAATAATAAGGCTGATTTGGGCCTAATTTAATCTCCAAAATCAGCACTTAAACAATTATAAAAAGCCTTGAGTTCTTCTTCATTTTTGCAAATGGGCTTGACTTGGATTTCCACCATCTTTGAACATCACCAATGAAGAGTTGCCTTAATTGTTTGGACTTGGGCCTTGTGATTGGCCCAATAATTGGTACTCTTAATGGATCTTCATAATGTTGGGCCGCATCATCCTCCCCTTCTTGAAAATGATTCGACCTTGAATCTTGTAAGCATTGTCTTTGATCCATGATATCACTTGAAATGGGCCACTATAATACTTTCCTCTATCAAATGGAATTATTTTTCGACTTTCTTGTTTCTTCCACCAATGATGCTTGAAGGTCGTAGTTATGGGCCTTGTGATGAGCCCACTATAGACCCTTATTGGATTCCATGTGTGCTGGTTCCTATTAATCACTAGCATACCTAGCAGGTTTTTTAATTGTCATCCTAGGACGATCCATAGCAATGAAATACTCTCGTTGTGGCTCGACGAGAGGTGCGATACTAGTAGAGGCATCATCTTTAGTATTACCATAAGTGGTAGTAATAATATCAATAAGCCTGAACTCAAACTTCACATTCTCACCAGTCCTCTGCGTCTCATCTGTACTGGGAACTTTTCCAAAAGAAAGTGGTGCATTTTCGTCAAAAGTGATATCTCGACTCAGAATGATTTTCTGAGAATCAGGAGACCATAGACGATACCCTTTTGACTCATACGCATAACTAGGGAAAATGCATTTGATAGCTCTCAGGTTTAATTTACTCGTACTAGAATGAGCATAACCAGGGCATCCAAAAACTCTTAAGATATAGTAGTCAACAGGATTACCTGACCAAACTTCCTCTGGAATTTTGAAATCAAGGAATGAATGTGGAGATCTATTTACCAAATAGCAAGCAGTAGAAACGTCCTTGGCCCCAAAATCACGCCGTTTCCTCAACCCAGCATTAGAGAGCATACAATGAGCTCTCTCTAGCAGAGTCCTGTTCATACGTTCGGCAACACCATTCTGCTGGGGTTTACCAGGCAAGGTCTTGTGCCTGTCGATTCCATTTGCCGCAGAGAAATCATTGGAATCTGGCTCACAGAACTCCAAGCCATTGTCTGTCCTGAGCTTCTTGATTTTTTTCCCTGTCTGAGTCTCAACAAGTATTTTCCACTTTTTGAAAATAGAAAATTCTTGATTTTTTTGTTTCAAGAAATAGACCCAGACTTTACGAGAAAAGTCATCAATAATAGACATAAGATATCCCAATAGACTGGAATTTAGTCAGTCCCCATAAATCAGAATGTATATATCCCAATACCTCTTTGGTACGGTGTGTAGCAGTAGAGAAACAAACCCGATTCTGTTTTCCAAAAACACAATGCTCACAAAATTGTAATATACCCGTACCTGAACCTCCAAGGAGGCCTTTCTTTCTCAGGAGATGCATGCCTTTCTCACTCATATGCCCCAGACGCATATGCCATAGTTGAGTGAGATCCGCATCAGACATCGATGAGGATACTGCTACTGAACCTGTCATAGT
The DNA here is from genome assembly GCF_001879475.1 of Ipomoea nil. NCBI lineage: Eukaryota > Viridiplantae > Streptophyta > Magnoliopsida > Solanales > Convolvulaceae > Ipomoea > Ipomoea nil. The sequence goes on from NW_017616633.1 coordinate 421,212, forward strand.
ACTGCCATGCAAGACGTACAAGATTCTAAAACGAGAAGTTTTTATGAGAACAAGAGAGCCTTTTATAACCTTCAAAACTTCACCTTCAGTTATGTACATGCACCTCAGAGATTCCAAGGTGCCCAAGGATATTAGATTGCATTTCAAATAAGGAATATACTGAACATTGGTAAGAGTCCTGAAAACGTTATTGTGAGTTTTAATCTGCACACTTCCAATTCCACTAACCTTGCATTGTGCATCATTACCCAGCAAGTGACGTAACGCTTTTCTTACGGTTCTCATTTTTTATAGCATTGACAAAAGATTAAGTGTGCATGGGTTATATATGGAATGGTAGATGGGATAAAACGGGGAGTGAGAACCACCCCGAGTGTCGTACTAAAGGAGTGATAACATGGAAGCGTTGAGTGAGTGATATGGTGAGGATTTTTGGGCTTATAAATTCTTGGTCAAGGGGTTGCATTATCAAGTTGAGATGGATGAAGATACCAGATAAAAGAACATTAACAAAAGTGAAAACAAAAGAAAGAAAGATGGGCTCGGATTGTGTGCCGATTGTATTGTGTAGTTAGCTACGCCAAGGGTTGAGTGGTGGAATGATGTTGTGACATTGGCCAAGAGAGATGGGTGCTAATGCGTAGCCAATTCTGTCTATACGCCTTCTGTAGGTAGATATGACACCCAGGTGCTCATTTCTTCAACGAGGCAAATAAGTAAACACCTTGCCTACATCCCTTTGCGGGTCTAATCCTCTTGGATCTAGGACGGGAAATGCAAGGGAAAGGAGGCTAGGATTATGTCACAATCTCTTGACAACATAATCCTTCATAAACCTACAAGCATGTGGTGCACTCACACACAAGAGTCATTATAAACATTCCTCTTCCAACAAGACATTCAAGCCAACAACAATCAAATCAGAATTTTTGCCCTTAAATAGCCATTTTGGTTCGTCCTCCCATTTATGCACGACGTCACACCATGACGCCAGCGTAAATGAGGAATAATTCTCCTCCGCGCTCAGCTTCCGTTCGGCTCCGTAATTTCGGATTTACTCAGGTCCTCACTCCGTGAGGGCTTCGTAAATGGGGGATAATTCTCTCTTGTCTTTGCATGCTGTATCACGCCCCTTGTCACGCGTGAAGTTGGCATAAATTGGAAATAATTCTCATTTCCTCCTTCTTTCGTGCATGGCCACGGTGTGTTTGGTCCTTGTGTGGGCTCATTTCTCGGCTTTGCTCTTTTCGACTCCTCTTACAACTTTTTTCGTCCAAAACACCTGAAAACATGTAAATTATAAATATGAAGGCATTTCCGTACTAACCCGTGCTTTTAAGATATTTTCCTATAAAAAGAAAGACTTTTAGATTAAAACGAGCACAAAACTCCTATAAACGGCTCCTAAAAACTAGCATATTTTTTAGGATTATCAACAAGACAACTCCACCATCCACCGGTTCCAGAGATACGAACCAGTCTTTGTGAGGACACATGTGGAATGTACAACCAGAGTCTAGAACCCACTCAGTTTTGCTCCGTTTTCCACCGGAGATAACATATAACAACACATCACCATCTAAATCACTTTCAACAACACTAGCTTCAGCGGACTTCTCTTCTCTCTCTTGCTTGTTTTTCAGCTTGAAGCATTTAGTCACATCATGACCATGCTTCTTGTAGTACTTACAGGATTTGTTGGACTTACGTCCATTGGACTTGGATCAAAAAATTTTATCGTTACTCTATGTTTCAAGTGAGCGACCCCTTACAGTCAAGCCTTCACATTTGTCATCAGACTTAATTTGTAAGTCAAACATTTCTTTGGACAATATGTTTGACTTAACACTATCAAAAGTAAGGGTATCACTACTATTACCATAAAACATAATTTCTTTGAAATGCTTGTATGATTTAGGGAGAGAGACTAGCAATAAGACAGCATGATCCTCATATTCAATTATGACATCAATATTCTCCAAGTCCAATAAAATATAAATGAATTCATCTAAGTGAGATTTAATAGAAGTACCTTCCGTCATATGGATTGTGTACAGACGCTCCTTCAGGTGTAGCGTGTTCGCCAGAGATTTGGCCATGTAAAGTGAATCCAACTCGGACCATGATGTAGTAATCTCACTTACCACCTCACGTAGAACCTCTTTAGACAAATACAAAATAATGGTTGAACGTGTCTTCTCATCCAAATCTTCCCAATCTTCATCTGTCATTGTAGCTGGTTTTTTCTTCTTCTTCCCAGCTAGTGCTTTCTTCAAACCGTTTTGGGTTAGAACGGCTTCCATCTGAACCTTCCAGATAGAAAAGCTAATTTTTCCGTCGAACTTCTTGATATCGAACTTGGTAACAGTCGACAACTTTAAAATAATTCTCAAATAAACCGCTCTGATACCACTTGTTAGGAATATAGCGGAATAATGCGAAAGCGAATAATTGTAAATTGAGAATTATAAAAGTTAAATAATAGGAAAATATATAAAATGACAAAATAAATTCATTTGTTCAATTCAATTAGTTGTTGTTGTTGTTGTTGTAAAAATGTACAAAAACTTTTATTATTATTATTATTATTATTATTATTATTATTATTATTATTATTATTATTATTATTATTATTATTATTATTATTATTATCCTTTTTCCTCCTCCTTATGCACACAAATTTAATTTGTTGTTGTTGTTGTTGTTATTATTATTATTTTCAAAACAAAAGCTTTATTAACAAAGGAATCAAAATGTCTTACAACTGATGGTCCAAAAGTGACCATAAAACATACTCAACCATTAAGATTGGGCCTATAATAATCTAAAGAAACTAAAATAAGGAATGGACCCAAGCCCTAACAGGCTGGCCTAAAGAATGAAGGAATAAAATAATGGACTCAAGCCCAACTAATAGGCCAAATCTAAAGAATAATAAAGGAAGAGAAAAAAATAAATAAAAGGGGATGCTGAAATGGAGGTGCAGAATCTCCCTATCGGCGTCACCAATTTTTGCAAAATCCCGCAGCATAACGGCTGTTTTTAGGATAATAGTCTACATCTGCGTGCCACCATGTACTATTGCGCCACCATGCCGCACCACCACAAAGTTGCAATGTCACGACTCTGCACCACAATGCAACGATGCAACAGTGCCAACACGGCCGCAATGCTTCACATCCACGTCTCGTCTATAGCTATTGGCTGGCCAAAACCTCCAAGAATGTTAACCCATTTTGTAAGATATTCGACAGCATAACGGCTGCTGCAGGGCTATCTCACAAGGACAGAAATATACAACAACAGCTGCCCAACTATCAGCACTAGGCAAACACCCACAAAGGAGGCCCAAAAAAGAATAAATGGCACGCAGGGCAAAATATACGGGCACGCAGGCCAACACAAAAAGCACAGCCCAGCCAATAGCAACAATCCTCCCCAACGGCACTAGCAACGAACAGTAACCAAAACCCTAACGGGATTAGCTACTATGGGCCAGCAACAAGCCTGGACTACCGCCAACGAATTTGATAAACCCCTACTAGGCCACTGTTCAGCCCGGGCTAGGATGCAATTTCTTACCGCTTGCACCAACGTTGAGGCGTGGTCTATTTTAAGAAACGCACAAGGGCGAAACCAAATAAGCCTAAGACCAGCAATACCTCAGAAGCCAAAGAAGACCTGCAAAATGAAATGTGATAGAACAAGCAAACGCCACATTTCCTAATCCAATACAACTTAAAATCATGATTTGAACATGCAGTGTATAAGGGAATAACAGGCAGACGCGAACAAAGGTAACCCCCATCATATATATCCCGCCCACCCGGAGCCCAGAAGGGACTCGGCTACTATTGGCCGAGCAGCAAGCCTGACTAGGTCAACGGATTTGTTATATCCTGCCTGACCACCGTTCAACCCGGACTAGGGTGCCTCTTGTACCGCTGACACCTGCGTTGTTGAGGCTAGGCCTGACGTAAAGCCAAGCCATCATTGCCTCTAAGCAACGTACTTTTCAGTCTCTCTTTTCATTTCTTTTATTTTTTCCTTCATTTTTTTTTTCCTCTCTCTTTTTTAATTCTTTTCATTTTCTCATTTTCCTTTTCTCCATTTCTTTCCTCATACTTCATTTTCATTCTTTTTTTTTTTTTTTTTCATTTTTCAAATCTGTTTCTTTCAACCAAAACCAACATCAAGAAGAAAGGATGAGTTCAGGGTGGGTCATAATCCTCAAAGAACACCGAGGGGACATCATCATGGACCAGCAAAGTGCGCACCCTCGGAGGTAAGTCAAACAAATTAAGAAAGATAAACTCCCCATCCTTACCCCATACCCAATCTGCCAATGCAGCCACTGGGTGATTGCCCTACGGTAGACACTGAAGAACAGATACAGATGCATAGGAGCAAAGAAACCGGAAGCGTGACACTTCAAAGACTAAAACCCATGGGATGGGAACGGAGGGGTCAACATAACCCTTAAGCTCAGACAATACAGACTCCAGGACCACAGACCTAAAACCCCTTGCCAAACACCATTCAAGACAGCGGAAGATAACACGGAATATATCACGAAACCCGTCCACTGCCGGAATGGAGAAAGCATAGCAGAAACCACCACCCCAATTACGAACCAAAGCAGCAGCCCCACCCACAGACTCAGAGTATGAAAGATTGAGCTTCACGGAGCCTCCAGAGGGGGGTCCCATCTAATAGCACGAACCACACGTCGCGGGACAGCGGAATCTATGTAGGATACGATGACAGACCAGCTTAGCGGCAGAATGTGCTCCCTCGGCCACCGCCTAAAGAGGCACTCTGCCATCCCTTTGGCAACACCATACACCACCCCAGGCACACTCGGTGAGCCTCTACCGTGCAAGCATGCATTCTTGTGTTTCCATAACTCCCAAAGGATGAGATATGGCAACTCGCAAATAACAAATGCAACAAGACGGTTATGTGAAACCACCCGCCTCTAACTAGTCAACAACGTCTGTAGACCCCGATGACGGAATTGCAAGCCAAGTGATCCCAGAAAAAAACTCCAGACAGCCCTAGCAGTGTCCCCCGCATAAAAAATGTGGTCAAAGGTCTCCTTAACAGGGTTACTACAGCACCAGCATCTGGAAACAATAAGGTGCCAAAATCTAGCCAAGGCATCATCAGTGGGAAACCAACCCCGTAATACACGCCAAACGAGAAAGGACACCTTAAAGGGAAGATGCTTATGCCAACATGCACTCAAAAGAGGGTCAGAACTGACCGGTTCAGGTCTTAATAAAGAATTTGCTGAGGAAAAAGAAAACAAACCGTTCGTGACGACCGGCCAAATAGGAATGTCAGCCACTCGTTGGCCTAAACGGGACATGTCTGCCTCCAACCCGGCTGGAAGTAGGTCATCATAGGCCGACAAGGTCCAGTTCCCCATCTTGAATGTAGTCAGACAGCAAATAACCGGAGTACTCTACCCTTGGGAAGGGGTAAAGGCGCCCTAGCGGGCCAAGTCCAGACTAGTTATCCCACCAGAGGTTAACGTCGCCATGAGTCAGGCGCTAGCCGAAGACAGCCTCCACCTCATTCCTGACGCTGAGCATGCGCTTCCAAGTGCGCATGTCAGAACATTGCATTAATTTCGCGACCAGGTGAACACGGCTGTAGTACTTGGCTCGCATGAAATTTCCCCACAGCGAATACACCGTGCGAAAATTCCACCAGTTATTATTATTATTATTATTATTATTATTATTATTATTATTATTATTATTATTATTATTATTATTATTATTATTATTATTATTATTATTATTATTATTATTACTAGTAGTTGCACCCGTGCGTTGCACGTCCATGATATTATGGTACAATATATAAAAGATTGTTATATTGAAGATATAGGACCAATAAGGTTTTAGATGTAATAAATAGACAAAATATAATTTATTGGCGTTCCATAAACAAAACAATTACACATTATTAAAGATTTCTTTGTAAACTACATTTTGAGTATTGTTTAAAAGACCTCTAGATTCCTCACAAATTAAGACTTGTTGTTAGGATTACTCACCCTAGAAACTGCTACATACAATTGGCCATGGTTAAAAACTGTTTTTTTTAGTAACAAACCAACATATGAAAGCGTTTGACCTTGACTTTTGTTGATTGTCATTGCATATGATATCATAAGTGGAAACTACTTTTTTGAAATTTAAATGGAAGTCTTGGGTCTGAATGAGTCAATGCTAACCTTGGCATCAACACATTTGTACCTGCGTTGTTGCCACATAGGATCTGTGCCTCAATAACATGATTTCCAACTGTGTTACTATCAACGATGTAACATTACACAGTCCCAAAGAGTAATCTATATTTCTCAGCATAACTGGAGTTCCAATTTTCAAGGTTGAACAGTGGTTGGGGACCCTTAAACATCTCAAACTGTTTAAATTTTAAAAATAAATCAGAACAAACCAAAAAAATAAACAAAACCACATATTAAAAAAAGTATAAGATGATTTATAACATTATCCATTCTGTATTATTTTTATAAAAAAACAAATATTAATTGTTCATTCAAAATTACACTTTAGTATACATTAATAACCATATACTAATCTAAATTTAATTTAAAATTTTACAAATATTAACTTAATATTGCAACAAATAAAAATAATAATAATCAATAAAGGAAATCAATTTTTAAAAATTACACAACAATTTTACTATTATAAATCATTTCAAAAAAATAATAAATAAGCTGCACAAATTAAAAAAAATTACAATACAAAATAATTATTAAGTATTACAAATTAATGGATCACAATAATATCTAAACAAATTATTTCAAACAATAAAACTAAAAGAATAATGTTCTCGGATAAAATTTCCATATCCAAATCTCATAAAACATAACATATACTACAAATAATATATATATATATATATATATATATATATATTTACGGCCCAATATTCTAACCCAACCCAGTTGACCATACCCGACCCAAAAACATAAACAAATAAAACCAAACACCCCCAAATCAGAAACCAAATTCCCCTCCGCTTTTCCCGTCTCCTTCCTCGTCACTTTGCCTGAACCCCTCTAAGCTCACCGGAAACGTAAACCTTGCCAAATCACTAACAACAACCTACAATCGAAGCTCTAACAGCCCCCAAATCGCGCATATATGGTCGCAATTCGATCATTTCTATCTCTCAAACCCAAAACACAGCACATCCAAACCCTACTACCACACAGTTCAATGGAGAAAGAAGATTATCAATGCTGGCGAAAGAAAGAACCTACCCTATCAAGTAATTTTTATTTCATTCTTCAATCGACGCATCTTTTTGTACCTATCTACACACAAGTCCTAATTTATTTTCTCAATACAAAGTGTAGATAAAAACACAGTGAAACTATCTGCAAAAACGTTCCAAGATCATGCAGCACAACACAAATTGGAAGAGAAAGCAACAAACCAACAAAGATAAGTCTTACTCGCATTTTCTGTGCATTTAGCGAAAATATGTAACCTCAGCAACTATAATTTGTATATGATCTTTAGGTTTTTCGAATTTGATGGTTTTTAGGGCATGCATGTATATTTTTCTTGAATTTTAATTGAATAAATGCTTATATTACTTCATAGAAATATAGTTCTAATTTTTCCAATTTTTTAGTGTTCTAGGTTCACTCTCAAATTGGATAGCTGTAATTTATGAAACTGAAGATATTGTTCGATCAACTAAGGTAAGCTAAAAAACCACCTTTATTATTTTCCTTCAGTTCAGCAGAATTCATATTTCACTGTAAAAATGACTCCTTTTTTGGGTGTAGAATCAATCTTGTAGACTGTTAGTATTTTGCAATGCTTGCTGACCTTTAATTTGGTATAAATGACTGTAGTATATGATAGAAAAATTGTCAACCAATTTACCATTTAGACTGTTAATATTTTACAATGCAAATTTGTGATGATTTTTTTATTATCTAGTTGTTAATTAGTGTTTTTAAATGCTTGGCAGAACCAAAGTGAAATAATATTGTGCTAGTATGCATATATTGCTTATTTCTCTGGCCTGCAAAGTGTTTCCTGGTAATCTAGCATGTTACAGAAAGCTTATAAAGAAAGTTTAAATCTAGCATGTTCCAGATTCATTCAGTTGTTATTCCATACATGGCCAAATTGTTGTTTAAATTGTTAATCATGGATTTAAATACCTCAAGCCATAAGATTTTTATACACTTAGGCATTAGACTTGTAATTATCTTCATGGTTTTTTGACAACTGTTATAGTTATAGAGTGTAGTAATCTTTATTGTTATACTTTAGTTACTAAGTATGGTCTTTAGTATGGTATTTTAAAAAGTTTAGGTTGTCTGATTGCTTTAAAATATTTTTTGTTTCCATCTAAATTCTTAATTATTTTTTCTATGTATGCTAGAAAGTATAGAATAGAATAATTGCAACTTGTTTGCCACAAGTTCATTTTTACATCGAGAAGGCAGAGATAGCTTACATGGTGTATGAAGTTGATCAAATTGGTTTGTAAAGGTGTATGAACACATAGCTTTCAAAGCTAAATTTTTTCTTTTATTTTTAAAACATCTTTTGATAAATTTTTTTTCTTCAAAATGTGCATAAGTAGTTTTTAGCCTTCTTGTTGTAGTTGATAAGCATGATATTTAGTAAGTAGCCTTAATATGGCTATTCTAAAACATGTGCATAAGTAATTTTAGCCTTGTTGTTGTACTTGATAAGTATGATATTTAGTAAGTACCCTTAAGACGCTATATTTGGATTGTTAGTACTAAGTGGTTTTGATAGGTATAGTGTTTGTTTTCTTCTGTGTTTTGGTTATGTAAATGGCACTTGAGCAGAAGGTAGAGAAATTAAAGCTAAGATTTAGTGTTTTTTGGTTCTGTAAGTGCCTGCCTTCAATTCTGTTGCTTTACTACCTTAGACCAGCCTGCAGTTTCATGAAAACAGTGTACATAACTGAGGTTTTAAATCTATGACTCATGGCTTTGATACAAAATAATAATAATAATAATAATAATAATAATAATAATAATAATAATAATAATAATAATAATAATAATAATAATAATAATAATAATAATAATAAATCTCAGGCCATCTTTGTTTTCTAAATTGATTTTTTGTTGGTAAAATACTATAATTATACTCTTATTTTTTCGCATAGTTACTAATCCTTTATATTTATATTTGTTTTTTGTGTGCGAGGATTAACTTGGTGACATGAAAAGAAGATCAGTAGGTGACTACTAAGAAAGCTTTGGGGAGAATACAGAAGATGTTATGAAAACTAAGAGATTAGTTTGCAATTTTACGTTTATTTCCTGCAGTTTATTTTCTTTTGTTGCCTATAATGGTAGACTTTGTAATTTGACTCATATTTCTCCAATGGCATCATACACCTCAGTAGGATAGTTTTGATATGTTAGTGAGTGTTTATATGTGATTTAGCAGGTAGAATATATTTAAGTAATTGCTCAGCCCCTTTTTCAAATTTTGTTTCATTTTCTTAATTGTGATTTTTCTTTCTGTCGGTGGAAATGAAAAGTTTTTTTGCAGAGTAATGATTACTTTGATAAACACACGTCATCATAGCATTTTAACAGTATGTTGTATTACTCTTAACTTCTTTTGACATATTGAATCAGTTCAATTCACTAATTATGTATGAACACTAACAATTTTGTCTTAACTTCTTTTCACATAATGAATCAGTTGTTTTCACAAATTATGTATGAACACTAACAATTTAGCATATTTCTCTCTTGTGTGTTGTCATTTTACCAAAATAGATGTAGGCAAAACACCATTTTTTGTCTACTTAGACTGTTAAATGTCAATTAGAAGTACTACTTGAATTTGTAACTCTACCTTTAACCAATAGGATAAAGTTTTTTCACAACCGTCACTTTTTTTCTCTTGTGCTCAAATGTTAATTTATTTTAATAAGGAATTTGATGATCTACTAATATCTTCAAACACTTATTTGATGCTACTAATTTTATTCTTTAATAGTTATTTCATGGTTCATGTTAATATTATGTCAACACATAACAAACATGCCAAGATTTTCATGAGTTAATATCTAACACTTTGTTAGTTAACATGATCAACAGTAGCATGTTATTTTAATTTTTAAAGATTTTCTTTACTACTATGCAAATTTGCCAAGTAGCATATGTTACATTCAATCTAAGTAGTTAATTGATTTTGGATTTTATCATACAGATTGGAAGTTTTTTTCAAGCTGCAAAACTACAAATGTTTAATTAATGCTAGAGGCGGATATATCTTGCAAGTGAAGCGGACAATGGTGAAGGCAAACAACTTAGTATAAGGTAATATGATTTTTTGAATTTAGTAGTTGTAATTTTTTTTTATACTTTGTAGGTAGTGTTAATCTAGTTTGTAGTTCATGTAATTGAATTAGAGTTTCTTTATTGTAATATCAGTTTGCCTTAAATTGTCTTCCAATTTTGCAGGATTCAACTCATTTACAGTCATTTGTCAACTTAAGTGAAGTTGAATGTGTCAAAAACTGAAGTCATTTCACTGTTAAATGTGGAATGTGGTTAAATCTACAAAAAAGGTACATATGCTATTATTATTAATGACTAATTTATTTGTCTAGATTGTCAATAGCAAATTCTTGGCCTAAGTTACACATTGCCTATAAATAGTAGTCATATGTCATATCTTTAAACATTTTGTCTTTTCAGCATGTTCCTTGAATCTTTCTTTATTCCATTGCATCACCATCTTTCTTGAATCTGCGCCTGAAAGTAACTTAAGAAAACTGCAAGATAGCTAATATAAATCTGTCACATAGAAATCAATAGTTCAGACTTAGAGATCATTGGCACTTGGGCAAAAAACCACAGTCCAAAATAATGTTTTAGAGGTCAAACAGGGCAAAATATAGTTCTAAATATTGTTTCACAACCCACCAGTACAAAAAGATTTTGTCAGAAACCAAGCTACTCTACGTCAATGTCACTTTTTTCAGCTTCACATTCACTTGCTTATTCTTTTTTGAGGTTTTAGTGGATGATAATTCATCCAGAAGATTTCTTTTCACTGAACCACTTGCATCACCACTCAATTCCTTCTGGCTTCAAAGCAGTTACAGGGCTTTCAGCCTCATCATCATCCTCTTTGAAGAATTCCTGCAAACATTTTGCAAATTAGAGATTATATTCCATTTAATAAAATAACAATTAATTATAGATTAGAATTATATTTAGTTAGGAACCTTACATCATTAGTGTCATGTTGATCTTCTGGCGATCCCTGCTTTGGGAATCAGGCAATTCTGGCGATCCCTGCTTTAGGAATCAGGCAATGCTGGACAGTGAATTGCAAGTAATGCACTGTCTTTCTCAATTTTTACCACAAAATGCATTAAGTAGATTGTCAAATTGTTCCTTTCTAGCAGCAATTTTAAATACCAATGATAGACCAAACCAAAGTCTTTAACTCCATAGGTATCTTCCCATTTTCCTAAGTCAAGTTCATAGTCTGCATTAGTTCACTCATAGTATTAAGATTCAAAGATTTTTAAAAGTAGATGGTGAAATGATATTTACCCTTGGATATAATGCTTTCAATTCTGCTACTGTCATACCAATTAGATCAACACATTCCATTTCCCAAAGCAAGAATGGGGCATCTCCATTAACATCGACCACCCTCACTTTCAAACGATATCTCAAAATAGCTTCAGCCCAAATTCTGCTACACTTATCACATGACTATAGGCCACCCTTAGGCACAAGCTTTTTATTGCACCCTTTTGGCTTGCTAGAAATATAATAATAGACTTCTCTAATTTCTTCATTCTACTGCCTATGGTTATTGCAATGTAGTGCTTTTGAAAATGAAAAAGTTCTTTGATCCAGAGAAATGTTTTGAGGTATTCAACCTGCCATCAAACAATTTGAAAGTGGACATGCTACTATTGTTGGATGCAGTTGGACCAAGGTAACTTTTAATTATTGTTTTCAAGTTATTTTAATCATTACCTCTAACACATGTGCAAATGTGATTTTTAAGCCGACTGATGTAGTTGATATGTATACTATTTAGTACTTAGGAAATGCTAAAAAAATACTTGGTTCATGTATTTTATAAAGTATTAAGAGTAATAAGTTTTTGAAAAGTATGCTATTTCTAAACTGTTAGTACTAAGTACACTTACTTGTTTTATGTCTCTAAATTGTAAGTACTAAGTACACTTGGTACTTTTTCATCACAGAGCAGGAATATTAAAAAGGCTATCATTGTCAGAGACATATAAGGCTAACCCCATCCCAGCCACTTTCTCTCACTTTCTAAAATGGGTCCCACTTCCAAATCACCCAATTTACAAATCATTTAATATTCACACTACATCCCTACAATTTCAACCAACTTTCTAAAGTGGACCCCGATTTCACATCACTTTAAAAAATTAATATCTTTTTCTTAATAAATATTATTTTCTCTTCTTTATATATTAATTTATGTATATCAATATATAAATTACATTAAATACTAAAAATAATAAAAATGACCTCAAATCAAAAAATATACGGAGTAGTTTTTAAAATAAATTACTTTTAAATATTAAAAATAGATATACGGAAAATTTAAATCTAAAATAATTCGTGTTATTAATTTGAATTACGATTTAAATTGTAAAACTAAACCTCAAATGAACCTTACAAATTCGAACTAATTGAAATCACTACAATTAAGCCAAGTACAAATTTGAAGACATCGAAATAACTAAAATTAAACAAATTACAAATCCGAAGACACTGAAATCATTAAAAGTTAAGAAACTACAACTAACCGATTCCACTGAAAGCAAATATATTTATTCATTTATTTCATCTCCACCAAACCGATTCCATATCTCCTCGATCAAGTCTTCTTGTAGTCGACGGTTTGTTGGCCTATTGCGAATTCTTTCATGATTTCGAATATAATCCTCATTTCGAATGAAGTGGCTAGGACTATTTTCAGGTATAGATACATTACAATTCACACTTTCATTTGTATAATTAAAATCAATAGCATATGAATCTCGCTCATCCTCTACAATCATATTGTGAATGATTATACATGCTCTCATAATTTGTCCAAGTGTTTTCTTTGGAACCCATACGTGCCAGGTTAGAAGTGATAGCAAATCGTGCTTTAAGCACCCCAAAGGATCTTTCTATATCTTTTCTTGCACCTTCTTGTTTCTTTGCAAATAATTTATGTTTTGCACTTTGAGGTAAGGGGATTGACTTCACAAAGGTTGCCCAACTTGGATATATTCCATCTGCCAAGTAATAGCCCAAATTGTAATGGTTACCATTAACAACGTAATTTACCTGGGGCGCTTTACTTCCAAGACCTCGTGGAAGATTGGGGATCGGTCCAACACATTGATATCATTTAATGTACCTGCGAGACCAAAGAAAGCATGCCATATCTTCAAGTATAATGGTTGGATAGCCGTGATCTCCTCTAACATATTGTCCATGCCAGGCGGTTGGACAATTTCTCCATTCCCAGTGCATGCAATCGATACTCCCTAGCATACCTGGGAAGCCCCTTTGTTCTCCAATTTGCATTAGCCTTTGTACGTCTACAACAGTTGGCCTTCTCAGGTACTCTTCCCCAAACACACCATTGATAGCTTGAACAAATCTTTTCATACACATAATTGCAGTGGTCTCACCCATTCGTATATACTCATCAACAGCATCTGCAAAACTCCCATACACTAACATACGCATTGCTGCAGTACACTTCTGTAGCGGCAAAAAACTCCTTCTACCGGTAGAATCTATAGTGCTTTGAAAATATTGGTCATAATTTATAACACCTTCAACTATGCGAAGAAATAAGTTTCTAAGCATTCGAAACCTTTGCCGAAATAAATCGTCGGTGTACGTTGGGCTATTAGAGAAGTAGTCATTATATAATCGTTGATCTGCTTCTTCACGATTTCTCTCAATGACCCGTCTTGGCCTTCTTCTACGCTGAGAAGATGCAACCTCATTTTCTATAGCTTCTCGTCGTAGGTTTAGTAGGTTCGATAGAGTATCATCCATGAACCACTGTATGATATTTTGCTCAGAAAAAGGATTATCTGGGTCTTGGGATGAAGAAGAAGACGAGTCAGAGAGGGGTGAGTTTTCAGAATTTTGGGTAGAAAATTCAGAATAAAATGAATTAGAATCACCAATTGAGTTCCACTCATCCATCTCATAAAGAGTAATGAGATTGGGAGAAGAAGAAAGAATAATGAGATTTAGTAAAATGAGTAATAGAATCAATTCAAGTAACAAGATATATATATATATATATATATATATATATATATATATATATATATATATATATATATATATTGTACACACACATATATTTATATATTCTCTACACAAATTTCTTTCAAAAAATGATTATATTCTTTACACAAAATGATTATATTCTCTACACAAATTTCTTACAAAAAATGATTATATTCCCTATCCAAATTTCTAACAAATGTGTGTGTGTGTGTGTGTCATCATTTTGAATATGACATTTTGGTAGGGAATATCATCATTTGTTAAAGGAAATTTGGATAGGAATATCATCATTTTGCATATGACATTTAAGTAAGGAATATCATCATTTTTTGTAAGAAGAGAATATCATCATTTTGAATATGACATTTTGGTTTGGAATATGATCATTTTTTGTAGGAAATTTTGGGTAGAGAATATCATTTTTTGTAAGAAATTTTTGAATCATCCTACCTATAAATAATGGATCATTCTTGCCATGCATATCACTTCATCCATCCTTTGCCTTCTTCCATTCCGAAATATTGTAACACCTTCAAATGGATCCTTCACGTCCTCCACCCAATCCATTTTTTAAGTTCACACTACTTTCACATAATGATACTAATGAAGCCAATCAAAACCCACAACCCCCAATCTATCCATCTTCCTTTCTTCCCGGAATGAGCAATGTCAATTATCAACAATTACCTAGTTTGTATCAAGTTGTTCTACCACCCTATCATCCATCATATTCCATTTTTACTTCAATGTCTACCCCCACTAGGTTTACTCATCCTACTCCTCCAACAAATATACCTTTGCCAGAATTTCCTGAGTACTCCACTCAAGAAATGCCAACTCCTCAAGAAACATGACCCACAAGCATATTGAAAAGTCGATGGACAAATAAGTATGTCATGTTGTTATGTAGCGCATGGCTCAACATTAGTAAAGATAGTGCAGCTGGAAATGATCAAAGTGGTAATTGCTTTTGGAATCGAATTGTAGAATTTTACAATCAGTATCGAAGCCAACCCGAGCAAGCAAGAAGAAACAAACAGGCATTGCTGAATCGTTGGGGGAAGATAAATCATTCAGTTTCAAAATTCGTCGGCTATTATGAACAAATTTTGCATCGGAGGGAAAGTGGCTTAAATGAAGCTGATAAAAGAAATAGGGCCATGCAATTATATCATGAGATTGAGAAAGAAAATTTTATATTTTTGCATGCTTGGAAAGTGCTAAGGAATGAAGAGAAATGGTGTAGCCAAGCTGGGAGGGGCATTGATGTTCACTTGACCGGGGGTCCAAAGCGAACAAAAAATACGGAGTCAGGTAAATTCACATCATCATCATCAAATACATTTTCACAATCAAGTGAGACACCGTGTGGGGAGTGTTTAGCCCTCGTCCCTTGGGAAGGGACGCTTCTAAGGCGAAAGGAAAAAGAAAGCAATCACCAACACAGTCAACGGCATCAGAAAGTTATGGCGAGCAAGTTGAAATGCAAATGACAGTGGAGATGGAAAAAGTAAATCTTATGAAACAATATATGAAGCGACAAGAAGAGAGGTTGCAACAACAACAACAAAAGGATAAAAATAGGTTTCTCATTGAGCTTATGCAACTAGATACATCAACTATGAATGAAATGCAAAAACAGTTGTACGATAAGCAAATGAAGAAGTTATTAGATGACTAAATATGAAGAAATTAATTTGTATGCATTGTATTTAGAAATCAATGAAAATTAATGTACTTTTTAAATATATTATTTCATTAAAATAAATTAAATAATATTAAACATTTAAATTAATTAATTAATAAAAAATAAAAATCATTAACCAAAACTATATATATATATATATATATATATATATATATATATAAGAAATAACCAAACAAAAAACTAAAACGCACAATAAAAGTTATATAACAAAAATATATGTATATAAAGGATATAACAAAACAAAAAAAAAAATCAAAAGTTACGTAAATAAAAAAAAAAAAAAAAAAAAAAGGTAGTCACATCGGCAGCTTTTGCTGCATTTTTGCAACAAAAGCTGCCAACAGCAAGCTTGTTGCAGAGCAAGCTTGCTAAGTGACATGTGGCATATTAAAATAAATAGAAATTGTTAATAAAATGCCACATCATTTAGAAATAGAGGGTAATTGCAGGGTCGGGGACAGCCTAAGTACGGAATAGAAGAAGACAACATCAGGTAACATTCAAATTTAAATATTCAATAGTCTGCAATTTATTGAATTTATAGAATTCTAATGGAACAATGTTTCTCACATTTTTCCTAGTTAAATGAGAATATTTAAAACCTAATTATTTTATGTTTTCTTAAAGTATATGATCCAAGTTTTTGAAATCCAAGTTAAAAGGCTTTATTTTCAAATCAGGGCCCTCAATGTATCATATAGTTTATTTAAAACATGAAGCTAGATTTTGATTTTTCTATTCTAAGAATTCACAAACAGATGAAACACAAAGTCTTTTATACGCTTCGAAAAACTTTTTGTCCTAATATGATTGTCATCTAAAACACTTTTTGATAGTTAATCTGCACTGAATGATTTCACCTGTTATTTTCTTGCAATATAGTTTATACAGACTTTCATGAATTATATAGCATATATCACCAAATAAGCTAATATACGATCTAATACTTAATTACAACTTCATCGACTTGTGCTTGAATCCAAACTTATTAACTATATCTATAGTATACACACCAACATTTTGACTTAGGTTTTTCCAGTAATGAATGTTGATATCCTCATCTTGGTTTTCCTAGCAAAAAAATAATGGATTAGTATACTATACACCATAATGGTAAGTATTGATGAAATCAAATTAAATTGTGCTTACACAACAATCTCAAACTCCTTAGGTCTATTGTATGGCCAGACTTCATCCTGCAAAAAAGAACGAAGCAAGAAAGAAAAAAAAAAAAAAAAAAACTGTCTTATTTTTATGCATATGCATTTCTGTGAAAAAAAAGTACTAAATCATATCGAATTGTCCTTTCTCACATGCAATTTTCTACTGTTAATTGTTTGGTGCTCTGAATAAAAACAATATTGTATTCACACATTGTACTATAGTTTGTAATATCAGCTTTTGTAAATTGCGTTGTGCAAGGATGAATTAAAACCGTCTGAAAGAAGAACAGTTAATGAGAATTAAGCAGGAAATAAGGAGAACACAAATAAGCAGAAGAATAAGAGAGGTAAGCAATATTACCTTTATTTTCTACTAATTCTTTTCTCTTGTTTCTACTAATTCTTTCCTCTTGTTTCCTATGACAGTGGATTTTGTACGTTTCTTCATAATACTTCAATTGACTGAAAAATGATTTTACTAACAATAAATACTTTTTTTTTAAATTTTCAGTTGAAAATTGAAATAGACACATAGCTTACCTCACTATCATAAAACACATTCTTGGCTCTTGATGCTGTCTGAATTGCGACCTTCTGGAACAGTATAGGTACGAATCAACCTTAATCTGATTGCTCTTTTTGTACGTAGACATCCCCGTCTTTACCTTAAATGAAAAGTGGAGCCATTTGCAAATTTTTAGAATGAGTAAAGCCACAAAGAAAGATGTATCAAGCCTAGCTTCAAGGGGAGAATGATGGTAGAGAACTATTGAATTAGTACCGAGTATTTATAGAGGAAATCTGAGAAGATTTAAATCAGCCGTGCTTGTGTGCTTGCAAATCAATTATGAGTGTACATGGGAAGAAGAAACGCTACATTGGAAAAGCTGAAAATAAATTTGAATTGCAGATGAACTGTGCGATGTTCTATTTCGTAATTGTATGTATGTATTTGTATATATTAGTTGTTAATTGATTGATTTAAATGGTTGTCAGTAGCATTTATATCAAAGCTGCCTGAACAGATTCCCAGGAAATTGAGACTCCAAAAAGGGTTTTTAATTATAGCTTTAGTATTCAATTCAAATATAAACACATTTATTTGTTATATTTTATTAGCAAATAAATTTGAAAAATTCCAATGTTATATCTTGAGATCCAAAACGGCACAGTTTTGTTTGGGCAAGAAATTGAAGCCATTTGATTGGCTGAAATCTTATGGCTTTATTATTATTATTATTATTATTATTATTATTATTATTATTATTATTATTATCATCATTGATGTTGTTGTTTTTGTTATTATTATCATTGTTGTAGAAATGCACAAATGCTATATTAGATAATTGTATTTAATGAAATCAAACAATTATCATTGGACCCCTATTTTGATTGAACGACCATGTTTCTAGGTAATTAATGAGGCAAGTAAAATTGTACCTTGTATAAAGAACACCTACTTCAGAGGGAAATAATAAATTTCACTTTTAACAAAAATTAAGTTAAGTTTTACAGTTTAATCAATATTGAATTATAAATTTAATTTATTATAATATAAAAATTGTTAGGACATCATTTGTATTATCGATTATACTATCTACAATAATATTAATCTTTATGATTACTTTTACTAGAAGTTTAAATTACTCATTTTGATTATATCGAAAATAATTATTTTTATTTTATATTTAAAATTGTACTAAACATTTACCTATTGTAACTTTCGTGTTAAATTTCATGTTGAGTATATATATATATATATATATATATGTGTGTGTGTGTGTGTGTGTGTGTGTGTGTGTGTGTGTGTGTGTGTGTGTGTGAAACACAAACACACATACATTAATAACTATACACTTAATCAATATATTAATTTAGTTAACCAAACTATCGACGGAATAACAAATTTGCAACGGAAATGTTAGCGACGGATTTACGAAAATAATTATTTTCGTCGTTATATTTCACGACAGAAATAATACACTATGCTTTATTCTGGATCAGAAACAGTTGCAGTGATAGTCTTCAGAATTGCTCTTTGAAAGGTTGTTTCCTATCAAGACCCTACATCTATGCGGATCTAGATCATAAGGTGTTGATGCTTTTGAGGACCAAGCAACAGCTCTTTCAGCCTTGGAAGTCTCTCTTCTCACCTCTATAGAAGGCAACTTTGATTAGTGAGAAGATGTCGATTTTACGAAGTACTAGATACACAATCTTAATACCTCTTGTCCTCTATATCGTCCATCCTGTTACTGCTGTTGAAGACACCAAGTTTCAGTATAAAGTCTAGCTTGCACGATCAGTCCTCACTCCTCATAGATGATAGCTGGGTCGGTAGGGTAGTGTAGTGAATGGGCTGACGTGAGTAGCCCCGCAGACGTACGAGTAAGGCTCCGAACTGCGTGAACACATCATGGTGTCTAGTTCCGTTTATTATTCGTTTTATTATCTGTTTTACTTTCTGTCATAGAATCTGTTGCTAACCAAATTAAACTACGAATATTAAAATTTAGTAGGAACCTTAGAATTAAGTCTTGCATTCAAGATCCACATGTTTTTTCAATAATTATAAATTAAAGTACTCTATGTATCTTTTTCCTTTCCGAAAGAGAAAATTACAATATTGGTCATGTGACTATTTGGGTCTTGTTAATTTCAGTACTCAACTTTAAAAACTAACAATTTAGTCCCGTAACTATGCAATTTTTAACACATTTGGTCCACCCGCCCAAATCGGCCAAATGTCGCCGGAAAATGAATTTTTTTAAAAATTATTTATTCATGAGGGCAAAATAGTCATTTCAACTCATGTCTTCTTCTTCTTCCTTGCACCTATTTCTGAATTGAATGCTCAGGGCGACGGCGGCTCTCGGCTGCGGCTTCGATTTCGCCAGTGATTTCCTCTTGAAGTTCGTCAAGAAGTTTCCGCCGGAAGCAGATTGGTAATTCTCGACGAGAGGAACCGCCGGTGAACTTGTCTTGCCGGGCGGTGGTGTCACCATTCCTGATGTTTCCGTAAATATCCACTGTGATAAGGGGACCACATTCGCTTCAAATATGATGTTCTTGAATTTAATCAGGTATACACTTTTCACACTATGTATATGCTGTTTTGTTCTTTCTGTTTTCTTATATTATTATCATGAGTTTTTAAACTGATGAACAATGATCACTTTAATGGAGTATCTTCAGATTTTATTGCTCAACTTTATGTATACAATATTCAATAGATGGATACAATTTAAGTTCAAGGCTTGCCGGAGCATTCAGTTCAGAAATAGGTGCAAGGAAGAAGAAGACATGAGTTGAAATGACTATTTTGCCCCATGGATAAATAATTTACAAAAGTTTACGTTTTTTCCGTCGACATTTGGCCGGTGATTTGGCCGGATGGGCCAAATGTGTTAAAAATTGCATAATTACAGGACTAAATTGTTAATTTTTAAAGTTGAGTATCGAAATTAACAAGATCACAATAGTCACAGGACCAAAAGTGTAATTTTCTCTTTTCGAAAAATATGAATCAGCCCATAGAGTGAGCTATGTTATGCAATATAAATATATAACGTATTGAGAAAAGAATAATCATTTTTTTTTTTGAGTTAGTTGGATAATTGACTTAATAATCACAAAGTTTCAAAGTTGACTCCCTATAGGTGCTGTATGGGGATTTCAATGCACAATGTACATAATTTTCTATAAAATAGTTTGTGTACATTTATGTAAACGTACGATTGTGTGCACTCATATTGGTTGATCTGTATGTTCTCACGGAAAGAGGGGTTCTCATTTGATCATTAATATATAATTTAAAACAAAATGAGAGTTACACCTAATGTGGTGGACTTCTTGTGGGCATCTAGACCAACACTAGTCCTCCTACCTAATAAGTCGTTGAATCACCGTGATTTACCTTCTACTATCCTAGTGGCCTAGGGTGTAGAGCCTTAAAAGCGAGAAAATTTCACTTTTTGTGGACAATTGAAAAAAGAGTAATACTATCTGACAGGATAATGGTGCTGGCACCCGACCCGGATCATAAGCAACACCTGACCCGACACCATATGTAACCTGACATCGTGTGGAATTCCAACAGGCAGAACTCCAACGGGCAGAACACCAACGGGTGGAAACATTATGGCCATTCATTGCATTGAAGGGAGAGAATTAAAGCTGAGCGCCTCATTCATGATTCTTCATGCTACTGCCGTTAGCCTCAGCTCCCCAATTATGACTCTTCATGCTGTTACCATTAGGACTTAGCATAAATAGAACTCCCCTCAGCTAGCAAGGGGGGGACACACTGTATTTTCTATACTGAGACAAAAGCAATACAACTATTGTTACTCTCTCTTTCACGTAATGCTATTCTAATATTATATTTCCGGTAACATTATTACCGTCATTGGTGCTTTCATTGAGAGCCTGAGTCCAATACTCAAGCAGGCTACGACACACAAAACTCATTCCTCTTTCAACAGCAAGCTTGAAAGAATGGTGTCCCGCAGCTCCCACGGTTCCCGCAACGTGAACAATGGCAATGCCTCAGGTAACCTCCGGGACCAACTCACCAACAATCGCGGAGGGAACCTCCGAGAACAGCTCAACAACGGGAGGCCTGGGGACCTTCGAGACCAACTCAACAATGGAGAGGACCTCCGAGACCAGCTCCACAATGGAGGGGCGAACCAAGTCGTGAACCTCCAGGCGACTATCCAGCAAGCGGTTGCGGTGGCACTAAACCAAGTGGCGGTGGGACTACAAGGCCAAGTGCCCCCGCCGCGGCCCCAGGAAATAAGGGTGGAGACCCAAAGAAGTGGACCGGCCAGACGACAACCAGGCCCTTCCCAATCTGCACCAGAACGATTTGGACAAAGGGCGCCCGTGCGGCAAAGATTAGGATCACGGGCCGAGGGATCCTCTACTAGTGGTCCTCGCCAGCACGAAAATAGAGAAGCCGAGATATCACCCACAAAGGAGGTGAGCGAGTCTCGGGAGCCGACCCCACGCCAACACGTTGATGAGTCGGCCTTACGTCGACACTTGGAGGAGCGACGCGTCGAAGAGCCGGCTCCGCGACGGCACTCAGCGGGGAAGCGACGCGTTGATGAGCGGGTTCCACACCGACACTTGGAGGAGCGGCAGCCGGCCCCGCGCCGGCACCCTGATAAGTCAGCCTTGGTCGAGAGGCTGCAGAGAAGAATCGAGGAGTTAGCAAGAAGGGTGGAGGCACGGGAGCAGTCGCCGGAACCCGAGGTACGGATGGCAGCACCATTCTCCCCAAGCATCATGGACATACCTTTGCCGAGGGACTTTAGGTTGCCCGCCATCAAGGAGTACACGGGGGTCACTGACCCACGCGTCCACATGACGAGGTACAAGGCTGCTATGGTAATGATCGGGGCAGGGGACGCCATCATGTGCCGAGCGTTCTTGTCCACCCTGGATGGAGCGACCCAAGACTGGTTCAACACCATCCCTGATGGGTCGATCCAAAACTTTGGGGAGTTGTCCATGATCTTCCTGACATACTTCTCCGGTAGCATACAGCGTAAGAAACCCTTCTCTCACCTCTGTGTAGTGAAGCAAGATAGAGGCGAGAGCCTCAAAGACTTCCTGATAAAATGGAAAAAGGAAGTCAATAATGTCTACGACTTCGACTCCAAGGCGGCGATCCCGATATTTATCCATGCCTTAAGATCAGGGTATTTCCACAAGCAGTTGAACGCCCACCACCCCCGCTCTTACGAAGATCTGATAAGGACGGCTAGCCGCTATGCCGAAGCAGAGGACGTCGACAGGAAGAAGAAGGACGAAGAGGATGGAAGGAAAGGTGGGAAGCCTGGGAAAGCGGGTCCGCCCAGCCAGGCACCACTCTCGAACCACCCGACCGCTGGGAAAGGCCGAGACCACGAACGACCTCACATGGTTCCCTTGCGTAATCTAACTCCTTTTACCCATCCCGTCAGTGTCATTCTAAAGCAAGCTAAGGAGATGGGAATAGTAGAATTCCCCGAGGAGTGCATGAAGGTCTCCCCGAAGGCGGACCAAACAAAGTACTGTAGGTTCCATAGGTAAACCGGCCACGATACGGATGAGTGTCACGTTTTGAAGAGACAAATAGAAGAACTCATCTAGCAGGGCTACTTTCGACATTTAGTCAAGCGATCCAAGCAGCAGCAACAGCCGCAACACAATCCACCAAAAAATGTCTGGAGGAATGAGGATGGCACAGAGCCGTCCACCTCGAACGCCAAAAAAACAGAACACGACCAAATATTTGAGCAGAATGATAGCGAGAAAGAAACCGAGGTGGCGCCCAGACGACAAAAAAAGCACACCATACACTTTTTCTATGGTGGACCCGCAGGGGGCGTCACGCCCGCGGAAAGAAAGAAGTGGAGCCGGCAGCTATATGTGGGAGAAGTGGTGAGTCTTTCTAGAGAAAAGAAACAGAGACAGGAGGCCATCACCTTCTCTGATGATGACCTCCCAGAGGGCCCGTTACCCCATCGTGAAGCCCTGGTGATTAAGATGGACGTCAACGATGTCATGGTCCACCGCATCTTAATCGACACAGGAAGCTCAGTCAACGTGATGTACTACGATGCCTTCACCAAGTTAGGGATACCTAGGAACCATCTCAAAGAAGTACGTACCCCACTCTCTGGATTTACGGGTGATTCAGTGGAAACAGAGGGGTCAGTGGTCTTACCAGTGGAGATAGGCACGAGCCCTAACATTCGCAAACTTGACGTAGAATTCATCGTGGTAAGACTCGCTTGTGCGCACAACATCATATTGGGGAGGCCGGCACTGGTGGACCTCAAGGCCATAGTGTCGGTGGAACACTTGTGTATGAAGTTCCAAACTCCGAATGGGGTAGGAGTCGTCAAAGGAGACCAGCGAGCAGCCCGCAGTTATTACGTAAAAGCATGCAAAAAGATTGGCAGAAAGGATCTACAAGTCCACACCATCTGCAAGGATGATTGATCGGGTATGGAGCTCAGAACATTTAGTTAGATATTATTAGTAATACTTTGTAGTCGTGGTCCGCCCAGACCTGTAAACAATATTTTGTAATCATGGTCTGCCCAGGTTGCTTTGCTCAAACAAAAGGTTCTCAACACCACCTTTGATCAACCAAAAGTCGGCCGACACCGCATTGTAAAAATAATAATAAT
Organism: Ipomoea nil; assembly: GCF_001879475.1. NCBI lineage: Eukaryota > Viridiplantae > Streptophyta > Magnoliopsida > Solanales > Convolvulaceae > Ipomoea > Ipomoea nil. The sequence goes on from NW_017616633.1 coordinate 445,644, forward strand.
AATAATAATAATAATAATAATAATAATAATAATAATAATAAAGATAAGATAAAATAAAATAAAAAATTAGAGAACCGAGTCCTCAGCCACGGGTTGGCCGAGACAAAACTCGGGTGGCCGAGGCATGCGCCTCGGCCGAAAAAAAAAAAAAAAAAAAAAAAAAAAAAAAAAAAAAAAAGGGTCGGGCAGCACCTCAGCCACAGGCCGAGGCGCACGTCTCGGCCTTCTGGTCGAGGCGACGCCTCGGCCAGATGGCTGAGGCGACGCCTCGATCCAAAAATAAAAAAAAATAAAAAACAATAAAAAAAAAAGGCCGGGCAGCGCCTCAGCCATAGGCCGAGGCGCACGTCTCGGCATTCTGGTCGAGGCGACGCCTCGGCCTTCTGGTCGAGGCGACTCCTCGGCCAGATGGCTGAGGCCGCGCCTCAGCCAAGGCCGAGGCGCACGCCTCGGCCACAAGCCAAGGCGCGGCGCCTCGATCCAAAAAAAAAAAAAAAAAAAAAAAAAAAAAAAAAAAAAAAAAAAAACGGGCAGCGCCTCAGTCACAGGCCGAGGCGCACGTCTCGGCCTTCTGGTCGAGGCGACGCCTCGGCCAAGTGGCAGAGGCGACGCCTCGATCCAAAAAAAAAATTAAAAAAATGCCAGAGCTCGCCTCGGCCACGATCGGTCGAGGCGACGCTTCGACCACGATCGGCCAAGGCGCACGCCTCGGCCACGGTCGATCGAGGCGACGCTTCGACCACGATCGGCCAAGGTCGGTCGAGGCGACGCCTCAACCCCGATCGGCCAAGGCGACGCCTCGGCCACGAGCGGTCGAGGCGACGCCTCGGCCACGAACGATCGGCCGGGGTGCGCGCCTCGGCCACGATCGGTCGAGGCCATGCCTCGGCCGTGATCGGCCGGAGGCACGCACCTCGGCCAGCCTAAGCCGCAGCCCGTCTCGACCAGCATAAAAAAAATTAAAAAAAAAATTCACGTGTGATTTGGAAAATAAAATCACATACTCGGGATCAACCGGGCACGATATCAAGCAAATTCAGCCTTACTCCCAAGTCAACTCAAACACATCCGTAGACTCAGGAGTAGGGGGGACTGGTGACAGGATAATGGTGCTGGCACCCGACCCGGATCATAAGGCACACCTGACCCGGCACCATATTTAACCCGACATCGTGTGGAATTCCAACAGGCAGAACTCCAACGGGCAGAACACCAACGGATGGAAACATTATGGCCATTCATTGCATTGAAGGGAGAGAATTAAAGCTGAGCGCCTCATTCATGATTCTTCATGCTACTGCCGTTAGCCTCAGCTCCCCAATTATGACTCTTCATGCTGTTACCGTTTGGACTTAGCATAAATAGAACTCCCCTCAGCTAGCAAGGGGGGGACACACTGTATTTTCTATACTGAGACAAAAGCAATACAACTATTGTTACTCTCTCTTTCACGTAACGCTATTCTAATATTATATTTCCGGTAACATTATTACCGTCACTATCAACCCGTCCAAAATTTTCCCCTCCAATCTTCCCTCCTTAGATGGCATTTTCTAATTAATTTGATGGAGTCACCCAAGTTATGAGCACCAATGATTTTCAGCCCCATCATGGAGAAAAATATTAGGGGAAAATTTTGGAGGGGAGTTATAATATAGAATAAATCGTAATAATTAATAACTATAGTCTAGGATTAAATTTGGAATTGTCAGGAAAGATAACCGACCTCTGGTGAAATTAACTCTTAAATAATTATATATCGATTTAAATATTCTTAATATATTACAATAATTTCATTCTGTGCATCGCACGGGTGAAAATACTAGTATCATTTAAAAAAAAAAAAAAACTAAAGTATATTAGATAGTGTAATTAATTAGTAGTTAGAGAAAATAGCACTTTTTCTCCTGAGTTATATACTTATAGCATTTTTCTCCCTGAATTATTCAAGTAACTATTTTCTCCCCTGAAATGTTAAATGGACACATTTACCCTTAAAATAAATATTTCATTTATTTTTCTTCTCCAACAAATTATTACCACAATTTGGTTCAAATTAAACAGACATTATAGAAACCAAATCGAAATATTCCAATTACAATTTAGAATCGAAACCCGATATTTAGAGTTTATTAAAAAATCGCGAACCGGAATGGCCGCTTCTTGTTCCAACTAAAAAAAATAAATACATTTATTATTGAATTTAGACTATTTTAAAATAAAAAATAAAATTTTAAAATAAAGACGGTTCAAAATCGCGAACCAATCCGGAACCGTCGATTCAGGGTTCAGGGTCCAATTTTTTCGATTCATAATTTTAATAAATTGAAATCCGAATATTGGGTTCTAGATCTGAATCATAACAGGAAACTTTTAATTTGATTGCTATAGTGTCCGGTTCAGTTCGAATCGAACCGTGGTCATCTCTACGTATACACAATAATTTGTTGGAGAAGAAAAATAAATAAAATGTTTACTTTAAGGGTAGAAATGTCAATTTAATATATCAGGGGAAAAAACCGTTACTTTTAGAATAATTGAGGAGGCTAATATGCTTACATGAATAATTACGAGAAAAAAATGCTATAATTATATAACTTATGGAAAAAAAGTGTCATTTTTCGTAAGTAGTTATTATCCTAATTTAATATTGGGTTGGCACAAACAAAATTATGCATTTATTATGGATTTGAAGGTTTAACATACTTAACGGGCAAACATAGCTTTTTACTGATTTTAAGCGTTCTGTTTCTTTAAAGAAAAACCATTCATCAACTCTAACATCTTCAACATCATCATCTTCATCCATAAAAACAAGAAACTATTATAGCCACCCTTTCTTTGATTTTGAAGAAAGGAGACTTGCAGAATTGAAGGCTTGAGGAAAGCAACAAAAAATAAAAAGAAAAAAAAAAAAGCAGAAAAGAGAAGAAGGCCGGATTTTCTCAATCCCTTTCTTCCCTTGAATCCTTCATCCTCCTTATTATAATTCATGGGAAGAATTTTTCCTCCGGATTATTATCACCACCACCACCATTACACCGCCTTTCCTCTCTTGTCGTTGTCGCTATTTGTTTTGTCCATTGCCACCACCTTGTCCATCGTCACGGCGCTATGCGGTTTCATGAGTAGCAAGGAAGAAGACGTCCAAGAGGTAGGAGTGTTACGTTGGATCATCATATAATTCTGATTTATTTATCGTTTAATAACCTTATTGTTTTTTTTTTTTGAAAGTAATAACCTTATTGTTGAATTAATTCTTATTTTAGTTAGTCACAATCTTATTGTGTAGGGATATTAATTTAATGCTTTCATCCTATTTTCTACTTTCTCAATATACTTTGTAATGAACAAGACATAGAGTATAATCATCTGCAATAAATATTTTTCTTTGTTATTTTCTTTTTGTCCGGAATTATTACCACATCAGTTTCAATGTACCTATATTCCGAAATCTTATACCTTAATTATTCTATAGGGAGTGGAGAAAGATGGCGATAAAAATAATGGTGACAAGAATGACGGTGGAGATACCCTAACGTCTCCCCCTTCTAACAACAGCGAAGACGAGGAGGCGGCGGAAGACGAGGAGACGAGCCCGCCGCTGCCGCCGCCACCGGCGATGCGGTCGGCGTCGTACCATCACCGGTCGAGCTCACAGGTGTCGCTGATGGGGCCGCCGGCAAAAAAGAAGCTGGCGTCGAGCATGAGCATGAAGGTGGCGGGGCTGGGGTCGAGCCAAGCGCCGAAGAAGGACGACATATTCGCCGGCGCCGGCGAGAAGAAGCGCGACAAGAAGCTAAAACACGAGGATTCCATATGGACGAAGACGATCATTTTAGGAGAGAAAAATAAAGTCCGCAACGACAGTCAAGAGGAGATTGTTTACGACGAGGACGGGAATCGGATAACGCCGTACCACCCCAAAACGTCCACCGCTCCGCCGCCGATGTCACGGCAGAGCTCCGCCGTTGACGAAGGCGCCATACCAAGATGATCACAAAGTACGTATACGTACCAAAAATGGATGAAGGAAATAAGGGAATATAATATAGGTGTATATATTATATTAGGAAGGGAATTATATTTTTTCCAAGAAAATTCTCCCATAAACCCCCCCCCCCCCCCCCCCCCCCCCAAAAAGAGATTCTGTTAAATTCTTCATGTTTTTGTGTAAAATGGAGTTGAGGGATGCTAATTCTTTAATGTTCTATGCTGTACATTAGAATTGATCGAATGAATCTTTTCATTTAATTAGTAAGATGTATTTTACACTTTGTTTTCAGATGTGTAATAGATCCAATTGAATGAATCTTTTCAGAGTTAATTCAAGCGGCAATAGTCTTCTGACCATTGTGATTTTTTAAAATTGATTATCGTCTTTTAATTTGGACAAAATAGTTCTTTACTATCACATTTGTTCTACTATTGGTCATTTCGTTAACTACCCAGTTAGATAGGCGTTAAGTGAAGGGCTAAAAAGGTTATTTTCTTTGATTGCTTTTTTCTTCCTAATGGTAACTTTGGTAAGTATATTGCACTTTTGATGAGACGTACACAGATGCGTGTGGGTACCTTCATATGTGGTCACAATAATGGACGCATCTTCGCTCCATCTCTCTACTCTCTTCTTCACGCCGCATGAAGTTGCGGTGCAACGATAGTAGCTCCGTATGTATCATTGTATCTATCTATGTTACTAAATAAATTCCCAACTTAACTACCAAGCTTTCATATATACCCATTGCACTAAAAAAAAAAAAAAAAAAAAAAAAATCTATCACATCTTACTCTTAAACTCCGCCCCACTCATACTTTGTAATATATTTTTTAATTTGAATATTGATTGAGCCCAGGCCACAAGAACTTAATTTGTAGGCATTATATATAATGCCCAATGCAACACGTACTATATATGACGGATGGAGTGAAATAATAAAAGTTAATAAGATTAGGAAGTATATATGTATAAATTAAATTAATTAACATAGATGGTGATCAGATGAATTCAGATTTGAGGAGGGTATAGTATAGTATAGTTTAGTATAGTATGTGGAAATATGTATGTAAATTGGAGTAGTGATTAATACAGTAGCAGTAGTATAAGATAGGTAGTCAGCAGACGGTACCTGAAAAAGTGACTGTTCTTGATTACTTTTTGGCCATACTTCCGCCATCTATACCCATCGCCCAAGTGATCACTTCACTCTCGCGAATCTTGTTTCGTTTTGCCTCCTCTTCTTCTTCTTTTTGGGTTTCAGCCTACACACACATATATATTCCAACATCAAATGAAATATATATATATATATATATATATATATATATATATATATAATATACTTAGCTTGTTACTCCGATACGATCCACCAAATAATTAACCAAATTCACTTATAAGGCAAATTATGCCCTGAAAACGTGTTGGTGAACACGGGTCCAAACGGTACTGTTTTTACTTCGCTAATGTGGTGTTAACAGCGCGCCTTTGGTCATATTATGAATTTTCTGTTATGAGATTATGAATGTGCTGTAAATTCATAATCTCATAACAGAAAATTCATAATCGCATAAAAGAAAAACATTTATTAAATTATGAATTTTCTGTTATGAGATTATGAATTTACTGTAAATTCATAATCTCATAACAGAAAATTTATAATCTCATAACTGCACATTCATAAATCCATGCAATTATGAATGTGCATGCATGGATTTATGAATGTGCAGTTATAAAATTGTGAATTTTCTTTTTATGAGATTATGTTGAAGAAGTTTGCGCGAAAAGGAAGTGAAACCGCAAAATGTGAAAGTGAAAAAAAAAAGTCACGCGATTAATTAAGAAAAAAAAAAAAAGATAACGATGTACTAATATCATTGGGACCGTGTTCACCATGGTGAACACTGTTCCATGGCATAACGATCCCACTTATAATTACAAACACAACCACACACTATTTAGTTTAATTTACTCACAAATTAAACTAACCTGGCCATCCCATTAAAACAAGTTTTACAATATATTATCAGCCTAGATAGCTTAGCTTGCACCGTAATATCAATATTTAAAATATAATTGAATTGGAATAGTAGTAGTAGTAGGGTTATTATTACTAGTCTGCGGTTGATCAAGAGAGCAATAAGAGGAAATAACCCTTTTAGCCATTCGATCACTTAACGCTTATTTTTTATTACAAAAGAAGAGGGACACCCACACATACACAAGATTCACCTACACCAAAGCTCAAACACTAAATCTCTCACATAAGGGAGCAAATCAGATACCAGTGGACCACAAGCTACTTGGTACTTAACGCCTATTTAACTGATAGTTAACGGAAGGACCAATGGTGGAATAAATTTGATAGTCAAGGGTCTATTTTGTAAGTTAAAAGACGATAACTAATTTTAGAAAATCACAATAGTCAGAGGACCATTGCTGGAATTAACTCAATATTTTCATTTAGTACTCGACTTTGGATAGTTATGTCGTGGAACCGTGCTCACCTTGCAAGGTAGACACGGTTCTATGTTCATAATTACTGAACTCTATGTTCATAATTATAAAACTCTATGTTCATAATTTTTGAACTTCATATTCACAATTAATGAACTCTATATTCACAATTACAGAACTCTATATTCATAATTATTAAACTCTATGTTCATAATTTTTAAATTCCATATTCACAATAATTGAACTCTATATTTAACTCATTATATAGAACTCTATGCTCATAAATCTATGTTCATAATTTTTGAACTCTATATTTACAATTATGATCAGTTTTAAAATTGTATCTACTTTAAAAGGTGGACACGATTCCACAACATAATTTTTCCTCCACTTTATAAACCCCTTTGTTTTACATGTTTGTGTCCCCCCAAATCCAACAATTGAATAAATAAAGTAATGAATTAATACATGCCCAAATGACCTAACCTAGCTATTAGTCCAACCTACAAATTAATTGACCCATTGAGAATTTAGTTGGAAGTTGCACAACCAACAAGATAGACTAACCAACGATCAATTAAACTAGGCGGAGCTAATTGGCAATTGCCAACCAATATACCGGACTAGCCTACGATAAATTAAAAGGAGAAATGTCAAATATGCTCATTTATTACTGTGAAGTGCTCAATTCCATTACGAACTAAATTAAGTGTCAAATAAACTCATTTACCAGCTAAATTTGTTCAATTGATTTTTTTTTTTTTTTTTTTTTTTTTTGCAGGTTGCCTATTCAATTATTAAAAAATATTTAAAAAAATTAAAAAAAAAAAAAAAAAGAATTTCAGCCACCGGTGGTCCGCGCCGAACAGCCGGTGCCTGCGTATTTCACAGAAAGCCGTGGCTGTCCGGCAAGGACAGCCGGACATCCACGGTTGTCAAACATGAGGTCCTGATCTGGACCTCAAGGTCGCCGCCCTCGTTCCAAACGGCCATGGCCGTCCACAGACAGCCACGGCCGTCTAAAAAAAATTTGATTTTTTTTTTTAGACGGCCATGGCCGTTTGGAACATGGCCGTTTGCCCTTACAATTGTAACACGGTACGGTCCACCTAATGAACATAGAAAGGTAAATTATTTATTTATTCTAAGAATATTATTATATTCAATTAATGTATATGTTGCTTTAGTATCAATGAATCATTGTGTGAGGCACATTACATCTTACTCTCTTTTAATTACATCTTACATAGAAAAGGTAAATTATTTATTTATTCTAAGTATACTATTATATTCAATTAATATATATGTTGCTTTAGTATCAATGTATCATTGTGTGAGGCACATTACATCTTACTCTCTTTTAGTTATATCTTGTAGATTCTGGAGCTTGTGGATATAGAAATGTAAGCAATTCTCTATACAACTCCTTAATAGCGGCAGAAAATCAAGCTCTGATCTATACCAAAGCGGCAAAGGTCGTGGACAATGTTATCAGGTATATAAACTATAAGATATGTATTTTTTATGTCAATATAACAAAATAGTTTTGTTTTATTTTATGTCTTTATATGATAACTAGTAATTTTTCAGTGCGATGCACAGACTATTATTAATTTAACAAATTTATCAATTAAATTTTTTACATACTCTAAATTAGCAAAAAAATTAATAGTTGTGGAAACAGAAAAACTAACCTGAGTTCTTTCACTCCCAAAAGTATTCATCTTCCCTAGATCACACAATATAAAGCTCTATAGGAGATCTAAGCTCCCAAAAATATTCTTCTCCCTATTTTAGTCACAATTATCTTTCTAATTCTAACCATGACCAAAACATAATTGTAGTATTATATTGGTTGTGGATGATGACTTATTTATAATGTTGAAGTATGTGTAGATGTTCATGTAAATATTGAAACATGTGGTTATTGAAATTTGTAAGAATGTTTTATTTATTGCAGTAAATGTGAACACAATTAATGCATTCATACTTTGCTAATGTCATTTGTAATTGATGTGGAGATATTAAATGCTTATATGGGCATCCTTAATAGATAAGTTTTTAGGTGCCAAATAAGATAGAGGAGAGAGAAAAATATGTGGAAAAAAAACTGGAAAAAAAATTACCCCCAAACTTCCTTCTCTCTCTTGATGAGACCCACAAACTCTGAAAAAACTTGGGTCTTTGCAGGAGTACCCTACTACTTTTCTCTCCTCCCTCTCTCTCTTTTAAGTTGGCATTTTTTCTTAAAAAACTGTGAACAATCTCTTAACGGGGATGCTCTTAGAAACACAACATAAGTATTGCAATATTAATTTTCAATTATGGATCAACAATTATTACTCAAATTAATTTTGTGAATTACTCTCCACTCCACAAAACTCTTTTTGATTATTATTCACTTTGATTTTCTTTCATCTTTATTTAATTATTTATGATGATTATGAAGTTCCTAAACCCTTGATATTCCATAACTCTCATATGCACCAAATGGAGAGAAAATTTTTCACCTTGATTATGCTTTATTATATATAGAGATTTAATTATATAAGAAATGATATTTAAATGCTGATATATAATATGATATGAAGTATTGCAACTTGTTATAAACTTATATGCAGAAATCCTTTGTATTGCTTTATTTATGTGTATTTAATTAAATAGTTTTTTTGTTTGGGAACTGTTTGAAAAAAATGTTTGTACTCTGTAATACATTTGAAATACAACAAGATACAGAAAACAACAGGGAACAAAAACTGGATCATTTGATATCTTCAGGCGTGTAATCACTTTCCTATAAGCTTTAAATCTTCCTCTATAAAAGCAACATGGTTCAAGATTTAATCTTATGGGATACAAGAAGATGAATGAAATTCTTAAGTTGCTTTGTTTAAGAATTTCCTGTAGAATTGTAGAACTGTGAAATATCAAGATATGCAACAAGAAAATTTTGCATCTCCTTTTCAGATGTTTCTCCAAAATATTTATAAATGCAAATATGACTGTTAGAGAAGTTACATGGAAGTTTTCTGCAGTTTTAAAAAACTTATCTTCCCTAAAATATATCTTAAATGATATATTTATCATATGAGAATATTAATTACATAAATCATGTTCAACATGAATATATATGTAATTATGAACCTTTGTAAGATTATGAACCGCATGCAAATAACTGTGCAAATATATATATATATATATATATATATATATATATATATATATATATATATATATTATAATTTTTAGCACACTTTTGCATGTAAGTTTGGAAATTGGAAGCTTACGTGTTGTATAATCATTTTCCAAATGAAATACACAATTCCCCTCTATTGGGTAATAATCTTCAATGTTGGGGAATAATCCCCAATGTTGGGGAATAGACAAATTCTTCAAACAAACTCATTCTCCAATTAAATTTCTATCAAACTAAAATAATATTTATAACTCATCAACTCCAAATATTATTTTAAGCTTTTCATGGTAGTACATCTGAAACTTTAATCTCCATTACTATATAAATTTCCAACAGGAACTAATTGTAAACTTTAGGAACAATGCATTTCAAATTTAGCATGTTCAGGAAATCCTGTGAAAATTTATATAACAAATGAATGTCCAACGATGTGCCAATTTGATTTGACTTGAGTGGAATCGCTTTTGGTGCATTGGCAAAGCCAGATCAAGGTGATGCATTGTGTAATGCTGGAATGATTCAGATCTCATATCAAAGGTAATTTTAATTTTATAATGTTATATCTAGTGCGTTAATGTGTATTGTTTAGCTTTTAATTTGGTACAATTTGATTTTACAGTCAAGCTGATGCATTGTTCTAGGGGCTATAGGTCCTCTGACGCCTTCCCTCGCACTCCACCGACGCCTTCCCTCACACTCCACTGGTAGGAAATTTCGCTTCGCACCCAGGCGGCGGCGATGGTATTGATGACCCAGCGGTTTTTCCGATTTTCCAACCCGGCCTTCAGGAGTATCGAGAATGGGCCTCTTCTCCAACAACCTCTTTCAAGATGTCATGTCTCTCATCCACTACTACAGTACACAGATGCCTACCACCACCACCCAAGATGGAGACAATACCCAAGAATTTGCAGACAATACCCAAGGAGTAGGAGATAAAGATAATACCCAAATTGATAAGGTTGATTAAGTAGACAGACCGAGGCTCAGAAATCTTTCTTATTACTTACCTTCATCATATAGATTCTTTCCTTGTAACCAAGTCATATGGTAGTTTTGATATTGTTAGGAATAAAGTGTAATGGTTTTGATATGCCAAATATGTATTTGTAGAACCCCCAATTTTATTTTATAGGTCTAGTAGAGTCTTAGACCATGATCGGGAAATTATTTAAGTTGCAAAAGAGAAAAACAGAGGAAGATGCATGAAAATAGAAAAAGAAGATATAAAGCCTAAAATCAAGAATTTGTCTTGAGAAAATGACAAATGGAAGAAGATGAATAATATGAGTTTCACATCAATGCTACTCAATAAGATATCCCAGAAGAATTTTCGTGAAAGAAAATTAAGATTGGAAGATTGCATGAATTTGACTTGGAGATCAAACATCTATGGAAAGAAAGGAGTTCATCAAATATGATTGGAGATTTAACTAATAAGTTGTACGGATGAAGTGGATGATGCCTAATTTATTATGCGAAATGGTTTAAGTTTGAATCTCACTATCAACAATTTTACAAGGTAAAATTTGAGAAGACAAAAATTATTTAAGTCTAATGGAGTTGGGCGCTAGTTTGGCATTGGGCGTCAATTACAAGTTGGGCACTTGGGAGCCAATTCAAAGGGAATTGGGAGCCGATTTCATAGGAATTGAAATTGGTTGGGCGTCAATTACAAGTTGGGCGCTAGTTTAACTCTAATGGAGTTGGGCGCTAGTTTGGTTGGGCGTCAATTACAAGTTGGGCGCTAGTTTAACTCTAATGGAGTTGGGCGCTAGTTTGGCATTGGGCACTTGGGAGTCAATTCAAAGGGAATTGGGAGTCAATTCAAAGGGAATTGGGAGCCGATTTCATAGGAATTGAAATTGGGAGCTAGTTCAAGTTGTAGTATGGGATGCGAGAAGTCTGGGAGCCAATTTCGAAGTCAAAGTGCCAATTACAATGGAGAAATTCAAATTGGGTGCTAGTTACAAGTCAATTGCAATTCAAATTGGGTATCAATTACAAAGGAGAAATTCAAATTGGGAGGAAGTTCAAAGTCAGTTTGAAGTCTGAGAACACCCAGACGTGAGAATGAAGAAGATGAAGAAAACTTACAGTGAAAATATTCTCACAAGGAAAAATACTAGTCTAATTAGTATGGGATTAAATTGAAGAATATTTTTTAAATCCCAAAGATACAAGGACCACTTCAGAGCTGATCAGAGAAGCCATTCTACACAAAACTAAGACCCAGATATTTCCAAGAAACGTGAGAAAACCAGAGGAATATCAGATGAAGTTTAGGTACTCATTTACATGGAGATGAAGCTTTATCAACGGCTACCTTATCTTTTCTGACACTTTGCCAGAAGATAAGATAAGATCTCTGACAAAAGATACAAGAATTCAAAAATGAGATCGTTTCTTTCCAACGGACAGATTCTCATTACCAGCTATAAAATGATGAAGATATGAAGACTTGAAGATCACGAAGAGCACAAAGCAGAGAACACGAACAAAGAGCATAAAAAGAGCAAATAGCAAAAATCTCATTTGGTACAGAGCATACCAAAAATCTTCAAGTGAGAAGTGAGAAAAGAAAAAGAACTCAGAGAGCTTCAAAGAAAAATATTCAGAGAGTTCTTAAACAGAGCTAAACAGAGCATAAATATCAAGTGCTTTACTTGATATATTCAAAGAGAGAAAACACTCAGAGCATTCAAGAGAAATCTTTCAAAGAGTGTTACATCTTCATCAAAGAGACCTACGCATCATTGAAGATCAACTACAGAGTCTCAGAAGTTGGAAGCAAGACAACACTTGTTTTGGAGCAAAACAAGAGAAGGGAGGAAAGTAGCACGGAGCTGTGAAATCCTGGATTGTCACACGGAACTATGAGATCCGAAGCAGCAGTGTCGGAGGCACTGGGCTTGATTAGTGTGGGCTTTGTGATCAAAGCACTAGATCACGGGATACGTTTCTACCGGAGTGTGGAAGACGGGGGGAAAGTAACGCGGAGTCGTGAAATCCTGGGATAGTAGCGCGGCGACGTGAAACCCGAAGCAGCAGTGTGGTGCCGCTGGGCGTGATTAGTGTGGGCTTGGTGATCAAAGCACTAGATCACGGAATTCATTGTATCTTGGAACCAAGAAGTGGTTGATATAGTGAATTGCTCTTAGAGATAAGAGCAAGTGGAGTAGGAGGATTACACCACATCCGGACCACTATAATTGTCTTGTGTTCTTTACTGCTTTCTTTACATACTGCTCTTTACTTGCTCTACACGAGATATATACTCACACAATCTCACACACACTTTATCTTTATTTATTTCCACTGTGCACCATACTCTAACAATCTAGTTAAGAGTTTTGGTTTATCTCTGGCTTAGCAATTGTTGTGTTGTGCGAAAAAGTTTGAAAGTATATTCACCCCCCCCCCTCCCCTCTAGACTTTCACCTTACCTCTTTTGGGACTAACAGATATTATATACTGATATAGATATAGTACTCCACAAATTTCATTAAATAAATTACATCATTTACCCTCCCAAATAATTTTTTTTTTTAGGTTTTTCTCTTTCCCCTATATTTTTTTTTATTCATCTGGGCGACTCCTTCACCCCAAAGCATCCTCTTTCATTTTAATTCGAACAATTGAGACCACTTGATTGTTACAGAATGAGCCCATGAGGTTATTTATACTTATTCCACCTCGTTAACCGATGGTGGAGATCTACTTGATTGTATTATTATGATTATATCTCTAAAATCTTTCTTAAAATTCTATACAATTATATGAGTTTTATAATATTTTATAAGATTCTATAAATCTCTATACTTTATATATTGATAAGTTATATACCCCGGGTCCGTGCCATCGCTTACAGTCGGGTCGGGGTCTCGTAGTTCGGGTCTTGGCTTGAGGGTCGGGGTCAAAGGTGACGGGTCAAACCCGAGATGGGTCAAACCCGCCACCTCGGTTGACCCTATAAAAGGGCCTTTAGCCCTTTGGCTTAGGGATCCTTTTTTGGGGCTCCTTCTCTCTACACTATTTCTCTCTTCCTTTTCTCTTCATATACAAAGACAAAGAAAGAACAACATTTAATAAAAGAGAGTTTTGAGCTATTTCTTGTGTTGTTCCTTATTGTTCATACACTCATATACCCACATACATACACCCGTATACCGGGGGAAATTAGTACTATCATTTTGGCGCCATCTGTGGGGAAGTGACAACAAGCTACGTTTTTGCCATCAAGCAAAAAATTATGAAGAGATTCTGGAAAAGAGCTGGGAAGAAGGAAGGAATCAAACCCAGCTAATCACGCTATTAGACCAACTTCCCAACCATTACACCATTTTGCCTTTTAGTTTCCTATTTCCGCTTGCTGCTTCTTAATGCATGACGGCCGCTAATTCCACTGCCACACGCCCTTATACTTAAGTGCTTCCGACAGTGGGGGGCTGGACAGGGTAGCGCGGTCGATTAAGGAGTGGCCACTGCCACAGGGTATGTGGATCGCCTGAGGCAATGCGCCCGGTCAGTTTACTGGTATGTAGGTCGCCCGAGGCCATGCGCCCGGTCGGCCGACGCACTTCTTTAGTCCGAGTAGATCGGTACTACCACCTCCGACGAGAAGTAAAAACTTGCCCGATAGCACCGGGACCTGCTTTTTGGTTAAAGCTGATAAGGGTAAATGCCCCCCATTCGGCATCGACCGATAGGGGTAAAAACCCAACGTTTACTTTTCGGTTAAAGCCGATAAAGGGTAAATGCCCCCCATTCGGCACCGACCGATAGGGGTAAAAACCCAACGACTACAAAGTCGCTCAAATTCTGGTATGTGGGTCGCCTGAGGCCATGCGCCCGGTTGGCCTACTACGCACTTTTCCAGTCCGAGTAGGTCGGCACTGCCACCTTCGACGAGAAGTGAAAGTAAGCTACGCGCTTTTCCAGCCCGAGCAGGTCGGCACTGCTACCTCCGGCGTTTCTAAGACCAGTTAGGTTGGCCTCGCCACCACTGGCACTCTGCGACCGGTTAGGTCGGCATTGCCACCACTGGAGCTATGAGTCTGGTTATACCGGTTGATACCGCTTTTTTTAGCGATGCCGCTTCTTAGCGATGTATATTCCACTTCTTAGTGATGCCGCTTCTTAGCGATGTATATTCTGCTTCTTAAGCGATGTCGTGTTTTAACGATGTTGTTACCGCTTTCTTAGCGATGCCGCTTCTTAGCGATGTATATTCCACTTCTTAGTGATGCCGCTTTTTCAGCGATGTATATTCCGCTTCTTAGCGATGCCGCGTTTTAGCGATTTTGTTTCGGCTTTTTCAGCGATGTATATACCGCTTCTTAGCGATGCCGCTCTTTAGCGATGTATTCACCTCCTCTGGGCGATGCCGCTTCTTAGCGATGTGTTTACCTCCTTTGGGAGATACTGCTTTTAGCGATGCGTTTACCATCTTTGTGCGATGTTTTACCGCTTTTCAGCGATGTGAATGTAGCATTTATTAGGGGTGCCGTTCCCGATCGTCGCATCACATACCCGGTTAAGTTATTTCCCGATCGCGATGTCGTTTCCCGATCGGCAACCCATCGTATCCACTCCCTTGTGTTGACAATTCTCGCACCTACGGGAGTGGGGGCTACACCGGCCCGAGTAGCTCATTCGCTTCTTAGTTTTCCTGAGTGGATTGGTCGAATCGCGTTCGGGATGCCCGAGTAGCACGTTCGTCGGTCGAATCGCGTTCATTCGCCCAAGTAACGTTTCGCCCGAGTAAACCCAATCTCTCGGTCGTAAGCAAATCCAACCCCGAAGTTGGTTAGTTAGATTTCCAGATCGCAATCGAATCGACCACCCGCTCACGTTCAACAGTCCAGTTGTTGAACCGGTTGAGTTCAACCTTTCGCAAGTTGCGTTGCAAGTCCGACCGCTGGGTCGGGCGCTCCCTTTTTGGTCCATTAAACTGTGTTTAGCGTTGTACTCTTTTCCCTTGGCTAAAGTTTTTTCCCCTTCGGTTTTTTGTTAGCTTAAGGTTTTTAATGAGGCAAACAACACATGTCACGAACCGTGTAACCTGTTTTTTCAACCCGAACCTTTCCTCGGTAACTCGTCGTCAGAGCACGGGCTGTGGGGGCTTCATGATAAGTTATATACCCCGGGTCCGTGCCATCGCTTACAGTCGGGTCGGGGTCTCACGGTTCGGGTCTTGGCCTGCGGGTCGGGGTCAAAGGTGACGGGTTAAACCCGAGATGGGTCAAACCCGCCACCTCGGTTGACCCTATAAAAGGGCCCTTAGCCCTTTGGCTTAGGGATCCTTTTTTGGAGCTCCTTCTCTCTACACTATTTCTCTCTTCCTTCTCTCTTCATATACAAAGACAAAAAAAGAACAACATTTAATAAAAGAGAGTATTGAGCTATTTCTTGTGTTGTTCCTTATTGTTCATACACTCATATATCCATATACATACATCTAATACATACACCCGTATACCGAGGGGAATTAGTACTGTCATATATATATATATATATATATATATATATATATATATATATATATATATATATATATATATATATATATATGTGTGTGTGTGTGTGTGTGTGTGTGTGTGTGTGTGTGTGTGTGTGTGTGTGTGTGTGTGTGTGTGTGTGTGTGTGTGTGTGTGTGTGTGTGTGCGCGCGCTTCAATCGTGCACATTCTTCTCTTCGAAGTTGTATTGAGAGGTCGTTTGGAGTATTGAAGAAGAGATGGAAGATATTTGCTAAAATGACACAGTTTAGTGTTTAGACCCAAATTGATGTTATTATGGCCAAATTTACACTACATCATTATATTCGAAATAATTCGCAAGATGACATAATGTTTAATGTGCTTGAACAGCATCCAGATTACATACCGCCCAATAAACTTCAAGATTTAAGTAGTAATATCTCCATCAACAAAAATCAAGTAGTAAAATCTCCATCAATGAAAATTTAAATGAGGCCTTTATTGAGATGTAGAAGATTCGCAACAATATTGGTATGATAAATATAATACTCAAGAATTTTGTTTTAAGCTTGATCTCATGTTAAAAGGCAACAATTACTTTGGTATGCCAAAAATTTAGTGTTGAGTTTAACTAAATATTCATATGGATCCTCAGAGTTGAGAAAGATTCTTAAAAAAATAATAATAATAAAGTAAAATGCATACAATAACTTAATCAGTGAAACAGTTAATTCTCGAGGAGAAACAATTTGTTTATGCATGATAGAACTAAGCATTAAGTTTTACTATTAAATTTATAAGTGAAAAGAGTTTACAAAATAAAATACAAACCGAAATCTGACATGTTCTACAATCTCATCCACGGAACGTTCTTATCCACGTGCCATCAAATACTCTAGGGATCGTTATGCCATGGAACTGTGTTCATCATTCATGGTGAACACGGTCCTAACGGTAACAGTGCACCGTTATTATTATTATTTTTTTCTTAATTAACTGCGTGACTTTTTCTTCTTCATTTTCACATTTTGCGGTTTCACTTCCTCTTCGCGCAAGCTTCTTCAACATAATCTCATAAAAAGAAAATTCATAATTTCATAATTGCACATTCATAAATCCATGCCTGCACATTCATAATTGCATGGATTTATGAATGTGTAGTTATGAAATTATGAATTTTATTTTATGAGATTATGAATTTTATATTATGAGATTATAAATTTTCTGTTATGAGATTATAAATTTTCTGTTATGAGATTATGAATTTTTCTGTTATGAGATTATGAAATTTCTATTATAAAATTAGGAATTTTCTGTTATGAGATTATGAATTTACAGTAAATTTATAATCTCATAACTGAAAATTCATAATTTAATAAATGTTTTTCTTTTATGCGATTATGAATTTTCTGTTATGAGATTATGAATTTACAGTACATTCATAATCTCATAACAGAAAATTCATAATCTGACCAAACGCGCGTCCTTAACACCACATTAGCGAATTTTTTTTTCCATAAAAACGGCACCGTTTGAATCCGTTTTCACCATGAATAGTGAACACGTTTTGATACGGCCCAACATAATGAAGATCCATCAAGAGTACCAATTGGGCCAATCACAAGGCCCAAGTCCAAACGATTAAGACAACTCTTCATTGGTGATATTCAAAGATGGTGGAAATCCAAGTCAAGCCCATTTGCAAAAGATGGAGAAGAATTCAAGGCTTTTTATAATTGTTTAAGTGCTGATTTTGGTGATTAAATTAGGCCCAAATCAGCCCTATTATTTTTTATCATCATTAATTTAAATTGTTTGGCATAAAAGAGAAAACACTAGTTGTATTTAGAAAGGATTCCTTAAATCCTTTTCTAAATAAAACTCTATTTACTTGTTTTCTAGATTAGGTTTAGAACTCTTTTTCCCATTGTGTTTAGAATTATAATGCTGCCCCTATACCTATAAATAGGGCACATCCATATCAGTTTGGAGGAGGCTTTAATTCAATAAAATTCTTAAGTTTTTCTTTACACTTGTGTAAGAAACCTTATGGCTAATTGTGGACTCAATTAGTGGCTAGTCGTGGACTCGACTAGCAAATTGATTCGTGAACTCGAATCAATCTTCCTTTCTTCAACCTTAGATTTAGGTTAGTGGACTTGTTCTTGAATCGAAGGAAACTAGATCCGACTCTAGTTGATTGAAGATTGCATCATCGAGGTACTTGAAGCTACAATGGGATTCTTCCAAGTCTTTGAGGATTCGAGACAAAGGGTTTCTCGTGAGGTCTAAGGTACTTTGATCCATCTCTATCTTACTTTTTGAGAGCATTCTTGGGACAATATTCCATTTTATTTGAACCTTGGATTAGGTTCATATCAATTTGGTATTCAGAGCCTAGGTTTATCTCGTTATCGTTAGAAATTTTGTTTCTTTGGTTCCCTAGGTTTATCTCGTGCTTATCTTACATACTATTTTTTTCGTGTCTTATTTATTAAAAAAACTCCAAAAAAATTTCTTTTGCATTCTTGATTGTGTTCTTGAATCTTGATACATGTTCTCCAGTTTCTTGAAAAACAATCCCGAAAGAGTTTTCCCTTTTTCCCATCGTATATCAACGAGACCTCAAACCTCCCAAGCACCCTTACCTATATCCAAAGCACATTTTCGCGCAATCATGTCGCAATCACACCCTGTCCAGATTTCAACGTTCTGTGACCAGTTTCAAAGAATGACCTATATCTTGAGATCTACTAGTTAGTTTTGTCTGAAATTTTGATATGTTGTAGATCTCTTTTGGGGCGTTCTATTTATATATTATACACTTGCTAATTCCTTACGGTCATTGAGATATTGATCTTCGAAGTAAGGGTAGCGTTTCTGTTTTTTTGGGTGATTCTTGAAATTCTTGGTTCTGTTTTGAAGGGGTTGTGTGGATCTTCTTGGTCCGAAATTTTTGTTGATATTTACAGTAGTTATTTGGAGGTTGATTATCAAAAAAATCAAAAAAAATATCTAGAAAGTTGAAAAAAAAAAAACTAAAAAAGAGAAAGCAATAAAGAAGAAGAATAAGGTTGGGGAAAGAATAAGGTTGGTAGGAGAATCTTGGAGGGAAAAGGAAGGGGAAAATTATAAGGTTGGAAGGATTTCTTGATAGATTCCTATTTTGTTGTGGTATACTTGAACCCCTCTTACATTCTATTTGTCTCTATCTGTTGATATTGGTCTTGCATATCTTTCTGCCATACTTCCTTCTTTGGTTTCCTTTTTTCTTTCAAATCTTGCTTAGTTTCTTTGCTTGTATTGTCCTTTTTCTTTGCTTCTTGCTCTCAATTTTATTACCTACCTCGCGATACACCTTACTCTCAAAGGCTTGTGAAGTTTTCCAAGGTACGTTTTCTTGAACTTTGAGGTTGAATCCATATCAACTTGAGTTCCGGACTAGAATTTTCCTTTTTGGAAAAAGGCTTGTGAGAGTATCTGCCGCCTTGAGTGATACACGAGTGGAGTGTGTGTTTGTAAGAGTGTGTAGTACACCACCAGAGCCATATAATCCACCTCTTACCTGCGAGCCGAGAGTAGTGAGGGAGCGAGCCAACTTTTTGGTTTCACTAACGTGACTACTCACACATCTTCTTGTTTTTTTTAGATATATTTTTTCCTATACAGATGGCTGAACAAGTTCCAAACCTGCCCCAGACATTAGAACCAAAGATAGACAGGTTACTCAAACGAATGAATATTTTGGAGCAACGCTCACAGCAAGTGCAACCACCACACAATGATGAGCGACACCTACCACCAGCAGGAAGAGTGGATCCTAGAAGTCAAAGAATCCCGCAGTGTAATGCGGAGTTAGGAAACATTAAACATGAAATTCCTAACTTCACCTGTGAGAAAGGACCTACCGAATACATAGAATGGGAGAATGCTATTGAAAATCTTTTTTATTTAAAGCATTATTCTGATCTTACAAAAATTAGGCTAGTTGCTACATCTTTTAAGGGGTATGCATTATCTTGGTGGCGAAAAAGAAATAGAGAGAGTTGCTAATTTTATTCCCTATGAATCTTGGGTTCAAGTGAGGGAAGATATGCGTCTAAACTTTCGCCCTAAATCTTTTTTTTTTTTCTATGATCTTGAAAGAAAATTGCAGGAAACCGTGCAAGGAACAATGTCAGTTGATGAGTACCACCAAACTATAAATATTTTGCTTAAACAGGGAAACATACATGAAGAAGAGACAAAAATTGTTGCTCGTTTCGTACATTGATTGAACTTAGAAATTCGATGTAGTATGAGTTTTCAGAGATATGACACCCTTTATGATGCCTTGTATGCTGCATGTGAATCTGAGGCAAAAATCAAAGAGATGAAAATGTACAAGTCCAACAATGATGCATCAAGATGGAACAACACTTGTTCCACCAATCAAAGGCGTGATGAACATCCTCCTCCAAGAGATGATTCACGAGACAAAGGTAAGGAAAAAGTAAGTGAGGTAGTGACGCCTCAACGTGATAGAGAATTGATTTGTTATAGATGTAATGGGAGAAACCACATAGCTCGTGATTGCCCTAACAAGAGGGTAGTTAAGATAACAACACAATCTGAAAAATTTACTTCTTGTCTTGAATATAAATCTGAGGATGAGGTTTGTGACCATTTTGAAACCCCCAATGAACATGTTGAGGGGGAACCATTTATACCTTTAAAATTTGATTCTAAATATGCTGATAGTGAGTCTAGTCATACTGTTGTTGTTAAGGAGGTTTTGAATGTTCACCATTTCAAAGAAGATGAGTCTCAAAGAGAAAATATATTTTGTGCTAAAGGGTCAATTAGAGAGAATGCTTGTGCTATGGCAATAGATTGTAGAAGTTGCACAAATGTGGCTAGTGCAACTATGGTTAAATTTCTCCAGTTACCTTTGCTTAATCATCCAAATCCTTATTGTTTGCAACGGTTAACTGATGCAGGAGAAGCTAGAGTAACCAAACAAGCTCTTATTCCTTTGTCTATTAACAGTTACTCTGATGAAATCTTGTATGATAATATCCCAATGCAGGCTGCTCATATCTTGTTAGGTAGACTATGGCAATTTGACAGAAAAATAAGTTCTGATGGAATGAGGAACACTTATGTGTTTCACATCAATGGAGTTACATATGTCTTGCCTCGTTTGTATCCTAAACAAGTAAAAGAAATTGAATTGATATTGATGCAAGCTCTCAAACCAGCCTCAAAGAAGGAAGAAATCAAAGAGAGAAAAGTGGAACCTCCATGTTTGGAATTGCAATCACCACTCCAGTCCTCTAACTTAGATTGTAGCCAAACAAAGGAACCGCTATCAGTGGTACAGTGGAAAGAACCAGCCAGAGCTATCAAAGTGCAGCCTCGCTTGCTAACAGAAAAGGATAATAAGCAAGAGAAAAGAAGGGGAGTAAATATTTACTCACTTTTATTTCAAAAGCATGCATTAAAATTCTCTAGATTTGTTTGCCATGTTTCTATTAATGACTTACTTGCTAGATGTGTTAAAAATTTGTTTGCATCCATACATCCGAGATTCCTTAAATTTTGATTTTACTAAAACTTTATTTTATAGAGATAAGGAATCACTGGGAAGTTATAAGGCACATTTGAAAACTTCTTATGTGAAATACTACTTGCTCAAGGTGTTTTCGTTCAAAGTCAATGGGATTGGCACTTTTTGCTTGGATTTGAGCAATGGTTTAATTATTGATTCACATAAGGGACAATTTGATTTTCCAAAGAGTGATGATGTTTTGCAAGGATATTTTCATTGGCCAAAGAAGAAAAAATATGTAGAATCTTATGTTCATAATTGTGCTACTTACCACCACAATGCATCTAAATCATTACTTGATATTTCCATGGATTTTGTGTTTGGTTTAGCCTTAAGCTCTAGGCGGAAAGATCTTGTGCTTGTTGATAATTCAAACAAGATGGCTAAATTTAATATGTCTCATTTTGTTGAACTATTACCATTAAAAATGTTTAAATTTCATGCTGTGTCATTAGACTTAATTCCCTTACTTGTTGATTGTAGGATGATAATTGGAGCTACTCGTGTTAAGCATCCCAAGAAAAAGTTCCTTGAGCGTGATAAAACACAAAGTGAGCTTGCTAATTTGTCTTTCATTGAAGATTTGGATTCGAGGACGAATCCTTTTCAAGAAGGGGAGAATTATAAGAACCAGTACACATGGAATCCAATAAGGGTCTATAGTGGACTCATCACAAGGCCCATAACTACATCCTTAAAGAATCATTGGTGCAAGAAACAAGAAGGCGCAATAATAATTCCATTCGATAGAGGAAAGTATTATAGTGGTCCATTTCAAGTGATATCATGGATCGAAGACAATGCTTACAAGATTCAAGGTCGAATCACTTTCAAGAAGGGGAGGATGATGCGGCCCAACATAATGAAGATCCATCAAGAGTACCAATTGGGCCAATCACAAGGCCCAAGTCCAAACGATTAAGACAACTCTTCATTGGTGATATTCAAAGATGGTGGAAATCCAAGTCAAGCCCATTTGCAAAAGATGAAGAAGAATTCAAGGCTTTTTATAATTGTTTAAGTGCTGATTTTGGTGACTAAATTAGGCCCAAATAAGCCCTATTATTTTTTGTCATCATTAATTTAAATTGTTTGGCGTAAAAGAGAAAACACTAGTTGTATTTAGAAAGGATTCCTTAAATCCTTTTCTAAATAAAACTCTATTTACTTGTTTTCTAGATTAGGTTTAGAACTCTTTTTCCCATTGTATTTAGAATTATAATGCTGCCCCTATACCTATAAATAGGGCACATCCATATCAGTTTGGAGGAGGCTTTAATTCAATAAAATTTTTAAGTTTTTCTTTACACTTGTGTAAGAAACCTTATGGCTAATTGTGGACTCAATTAGTGGCTAGTCGTGGACTCGACTAGCAAATTGATTCGTGAACTCGAATCAATCTTCCTTTCTTCAACCTTAGATTAGGTTCGTGGACTCGTTCTTGAATCGATGGAAAATAGATCCGACTCTAGTTGATTGAAGATTGCATCATCGAGGTACTTGAAGCTACAATGTGATTCTTCCAAGTCTTTAAGGATTCGAGACAAAGGGTTT
The DNA here is from genome assembly GCF_001879475.1 of Ipomoea nil. Classification (NCBI taxonomy): domain Eukaryota; kingdom Viridiplantae; phylum Streptophyta; class Magnoliopsida; order Solanales; family Convolvulaceae; genus Ipomoea; species Ipomoea nil. The sequence continues at coordinate 468,919 of NW_017616633.1, forward strand.
CTCGTGAGGTCTAAGGTACTTTGATCCATCTCTATCTTACTTTTTGAGAGCATCCTTGGAACATTATTCCATTTTATTTTAACCTTGGACTAGGTTCATATCACGTTTCTAGGGCATAATTTACCATACTCTAGAACAACCAATCCCGGATACAAATGTATTTTAAAGTTTCAAATTTACATTCCAAACTGGATAATATCTCAACACATCAACCATATAGGGGATAATTTCATAACCTTACCTAACATGAAAGCATTTCAAATGGAAGCATGCAACTATGCAATTCGAGAAAACTGAACTGAATTGCCTATCCCTAAAGTTAATTGCCGAAATGATCTCTTGATTATAGCAAAAATACAAATCGGTCATAAGTTAACGGATTTATAACAGCAAAACAAACGGAGGACCAAATTGTGTAAGATATTTAAAGTTGAGGGACTTAATTTGTCAAAAGAAATAGTCAAGGACCAAACTGGTAATTTCACTATAGTCAAGGGAGCATTTTGATAATCAACTCTTTGCATAACTATTGGTGTGACCGCAAGGGAAGTCGCAGCCGCGCCTGAACTCTACTATTTTAGGTAGCAAGAAAGTGCGCGAAGGGCTACCAGGGCCAAGCCATAATTCAAAAGGCATTGACCACTTTTGAAACATCGCAAGTAGCCCACCAATGCGAGGCGACTGTTGATGAGGGAGGCTGCTTGTTGGAAAAATTGCTTGTAATCTGTAATACATTTGAAATACAACAAAATACAGAAAACAACAGGGAACAATAACTGGATCATTTGATATCTTCAGGCGTGTAATCACTTTCCTATAAGCTTTAAATCTCCCTCTATAAAAGCAATAGGTTCAAGATTTAATCTTATGGATACAAGAAGATAAATGAAAGTCTTAAGTTGCATTGTTTAAGAATTTCCTGTAGAATTGTAGAACTGTGAAATATCAAGATTAATGCAAGTTTATTACATGTATATTTTCAGATGTTTCTCCAAACTATTTATAAATGAAAATATGACTGTTGGAGAAGTTACATGGAAGTTTTCTGCAGTTTTAAAAACTTATCTTCCATAAAATATATCTTAAATCATATATTTATCATAAGAGAATATTAATTACATAAATCATGTTCAACATGAATATATATGTAATTATGAACCTTTGTAAGGTTGTGAACCGCATGCAAATAACGGTGCAAATATATATATATATATATATATATATATATATATATATATATATATATATATATATATATTATAACTAGTTTTGACACGCGCTTTGCGCGATTAGACCAATGTCCAATGTGTATTTATAAATTAGTGTTTCTTAATTGGTTAAAGTATTCATATAATATAGTAATGAGAGAGAGAGAGAGAGAGAGAGAGAGAGAGAGAGAGAGAGATAGAAAGCAAAATTAATAAAGGGTGATATAGAAATAGTCTTGGTGATTATATATTTTAATAAAAGATAAAGAAATTCGAAATAGCTAAATTAGAATTAAAGTAAAAACAAATAAACCACTAACTAAAGCTGACTATCTATAATGAAAAGAGTAGTAGAAAGAGCTAAATTAGAATAAAGCAAAAAACAAGTAAACCACTAACTAAAGCTGACTATCTATCAATTACAATAGCTTTAGCAGCAGTTTAGTTGGGTTGATGTCTTGGCCACTTCCTACTACTCCTCTTAGTTGAATTTGTTCCAAACTTCCTATAAAAATCAATAATAAGGATTTAAAGGTAAAAATCGGTTCCAGAGAAAAAAAAAAAAAAGGATGTTACTCAATGGGATTTCAACGTTTGTATTTTAAAAACATATTAAGATTTTAGAATCCTATTATCATACTTACTACAATCCTAAAAATCAATAATAAGGATTTAAAGATAAATATGTTCTTTATCATACTTACTACAATTAATAAAAAAATACATATTCTACATATATATTTATAAAATATAATATAAATCTAGACATTTTATTAAACTATCCTTATCAAATATTAATAAATAATAAACCCAACTCCTTTCTAATCACCCCCAATTAAATTCCTTGCTGTAAATGAATTGCAATTTGAAGTTTATGCAAGGTGGACAAGGATGAGAGAAATAACATCTCACGTTAAAAGCTCTATCTTGTCTAAGCATCATATCACTAAGAAACAAAAATGAATCTAGAAGTCTTGCAATGAGAAGCACAAACCTCAATGAAATCTCATTCTGGAAGTAAAGCACGACAAGCATCTCTCTGTATGGAGATATCAAACTGGCAATGCAGATAAATCCAGCATCTGCAAACAACTTGACCACCTCTCTTATGTATTACAAGCAAAACTAAAATGAGAATATTCATGAGGACAAATGAGAACTTTTTCAAGAAAAGAACTCAGTAACCCACCAACCCGTCTTATGTTCTCTGCCCTATCCTTTGCTCCAAAGCTAAGATCACTATTTAGACCATGACGGAGATTGTCACCATCAAGAACATAAATAAGCTTTCCCTGAGCATGTAAGCCTCCGCTTAGAGCACATGCCGAAGTACTCTTTCCTGAAATAATGTACTAAGGGATGAAGAAGACAAAACACTAATCAAAGCCTTCATGTGGAACTTAGAAAACAAGGAATTCAAGAATGTCATTTTGAAGGCTAAATATGTTGCAGATAAGGTTGAAGCTTAGATAACAATAGAACTGGAGCCACCCAAGTCGTGATCGAAATTACAACTGATGGAGACAAATATATATGAGAGTGAAAATTTACTCCAGTATGAAAGGAAGAAATTCATTGAATATAGCATGCATGATTTTTTTATGCAGTTTCACTTATAGCATCATTTTTAATTTTATCAACACATTCTTGAAAGAAATGAGAGTTTGATGTTATTTTCATGTAAACATTCCATTAGCCAGAGTGCCGCCATATATTATTTTTTGAAAGCGACCAAGGGCAATATAGTCTTTACCCAATCATAAACAGGTGAACTAATCAACTATTCCCTACTAAATAGAGAGTGGGGAGGTAACATTTCCAGTCAGAACTAATCTAATCCTGATTGTAATCACCTAATAAAATACTACTAAGCTTGATAGAGTTTTCACTCTCATTTCGTTTTACTTAAACACAAGTAAGATTAGGTTGTCAAATAATTGCTTGACTGAACCTCCTAAACCAGTCTTTAATTTCAACATATGTGATTCAGTTGGTGTTACCACTCAAATTAAAAGTAGAAATACATTAGACAAAAGTTAATGAACTTGGCAAATTCATAGATCTTGTCACAAATTCACAAAGCTCAGATATCTTACTACTTAAATTTTTCCAGCAGTAAACATTACAAAAAATGAAGTACAATCTTACCTCGAGTTTTGACAACACACGAACTCACTTAGCTCAAATTCTAAGTAAAATTAAAGGCATTATTCCAATCCTCTTCTCTGCACCTCAATAAAATACCGAGTATTATAAAAGAAAATTATATAAGCAGATAAACTCCCATCATAACTCCACTGAACAATGCTCTGCCAAATAGAGGAAAAATGGGAATGTTTCGTCACAGGAAGAACATGGGAATTTGATACTCTCTCTCTCTCTCTCTCTCTTTATTGAATCTAACAGTCATGTAGGGTTAATCTCACAATAATGCTATCTACCAACACTACTCTACCTAAACTGAGCATATCACAAAAATAAGTCCACACAGAAGCTCTAATGACCATCTCTGTCCATTATATAACCATCAAATCAAGTGATATTAGAGATGAGAGTAGATTTTTTGTTATTCTCCATGCTTATTCTGCATGCGATCGTGGGGCATAATTGTTCCACTACTGTTGATACCTTTGTGGCTTTCTCTCTCTCTCTGCCTGCTGTTGATTAGGATTAATATTCAAATGTTGTGTATACATTTTTATATTAGACAAAACAGGATAGGAAGTAAATTTGTTTTATGTGAGTTGCAATTTTTGTATATGCAGTTTCATATTTTCATATTAAATGATGTATATAAAAGCTTTTATGGCATTAATACTGAATGGTCAAGCTTGTTTGCTTCCCAATCAAAGCATTTTAAATTAAGATTTATAATTTGAACCCAGAAAAGGAAAGGAATCTAAACAATACAAAGAAATTTGTACAAGACATATAATACTCAATAATATTTATTAAACTACAAGAACTATATATTTAATAATAACCTTGCATTCAAAGTATCATGTCAGCCTTTCATTACTTAAAATAGTCTTGAGGCCTTATACTAAAGAGATGCTAGGAAAACAAAGTCCTTGACACAATTGGAGCACAGAATCCTTCTTAGAGAATTTGATTAATTATATCTAAATTAGGTTGATTTATCTTATTGTGATCATTTACCGATTAGAACCAAAAGACGAAGTTTACAATTGGTTCCACCTTCGCAAATCTCTAGATATATAAAGTTAAAGGGAATCTGCATCTAAGCAAGAAAAAGTAGTGCCCCATCCTCACCACCCTACTGCTAAAATCAAACTATAGGCTAGCTGCAAATTATGCATTCTTGACAACTTTTCTGCCCTTTACTATACATACTTTCGTTTAACATAACTTACTAAAATAATGAATATTTATTCTATAGCCTATGCTAGAAAGCTCAGAGTTATAAAAAAAAAAAAAAGAATATATAATATTAGTATTCAGTATGATGATATGAGTTTCCCTTTTATCTTACATGATGATAGTTCTATGTTTTAATATTACTTTCTAGTAAAATTTATGCATGTCAAATCTTACTTTATACAATATATTCAAATTTTATATACACATACACACAATCACTTGTACTGGAAAGATCATAAGCAGATAAACTTCCATCATAACTCCACTGAACAATGCTCTGCCAAATAGAGGAAAAATGGGAATGTTTCGTCACTGGAAGAACATGGAAATTTGATACTCTCTCTCTCTCTCTCTCTCTCTCTTTATTGAATCTAACAGTCATGTAGGGTTAATCTCATAATAATGCTATCTACCAACACTACTCTACCTAAACTGAGCATATCACCACCACCATAATTTGTATGACAAATCAACACGACAACACCAGCAGCCCAAATTTCACAAGATAAAAATCTCTTCAATTTTTTATTATTTTTCAAAAAGTTTTTGAACTCTAACAGGTTTGTTCACATGGGGTTTGAATCCTATAAATCAATGCTACAAAAATTCAATTCAAATTAGGCAAGTGAAAGCTTATTTTTCTGCCGGATTTGCAAGAGATAAATTAGGGCAGCGAAACGAATTACCAGAGAAAAGACGGAAGCTAATCGGAGGAAGGACCAGAGAGAATCTCCATGAGCTTATTGTTCCGCCGGATTTGCCTTCTCTGAACTGATGCCGGAGATCGCTTCTTCGAACTGCCTCCAGAATACCAGAGAAAAGACAGAAGCTAATCGGAGGAAGGACCAGAGAGAATCTCCATGAGCTTATTGTTCCGCCGGATTTGCCTTCTCCGAACTGCTGCCGGAGATCGCTTCTTCGAACTGCCTCCAGAATCGCCGTTGTACTTTCTTTGATGTGCTTCTTCCAGATCGCTTTTTCGAATTGTGCTTCTTCCAGATCGCTTCTTCGAATTGCCTTAATCCCCCCTCGTAATTGCCTTTCAATTTGACGTAAATTTCAAATTTGCCACCGCACAGCTTTGTTGACAGAATCGTTAAATCTGACGGTGTAAATTTGTTTAAATTATAAGAAAGATAAGGTTATATTAGGATTTGCAGTTGGCATTAAGGTTATATTAGGATTTGCAGTTGGTATTGTACTACTACAAAAGACAAAAGTACAACTCGGTAGAGCATGTGTTGTACCGACATTTTTTTATTCCAGTTAAGGGTCTAACAAGATTCGCTCTTATTAAAATTGTAGATAACAAGATTCGCTCTTATTAAAATTTTAGATGTAGATTTTCTAGCACACTTTTGCATGTAAGTTTGGGAAATTGGAAGCTTACGTGCTGTATAATCATTTTCCAAATGAAATACACAATTCCCCTATATTGGGGAATAGTCCCCCAATGTTGGAGAATAGACAAAGCCTTCCAGCAATCTCAATCTCCATATAACTTTCTACCAAACTAAAATAATATTTATAACTCCACAACTCCAAATATTATGTAGTCCATCTGAACCATTAATCTCCATTACTATATAAATTTCCAACATTCCTCCTCCATTTATATAGTAAAAATTAATACTGCACCAAGATAGATCCAAAACTTATGCATAAATGAAAGTGTCTTAGAGATTGAACTTTCACATAGTATTATATGCGGTACATAAATTCGGATTGCAGTGATGGACGAACCTTGAATCACGCAGTCTCTTTGAATAAACGTAGATGTAATACACACAAGTTTTATAGTAACTACAACTTAAAATAACTTGACACTATTAAAGGTCATGTTTCCGTATCCATTAATGAGCATGTACCAAGTAAAGCCCAAACTTGTTTGAAGCGGCCACACTTCATGCTCACATAGGCTAATCTTTTATATCATGCACTGCACCTTGCATTTTTTCAAAAGATCAGTTAAGAGTAAAAACTCATCCCTACAACAATGCAGAACCAAGCATCACTTTTTCTTGGGATATAATTTTTAATTAAACTTTTGATGCTTGGAAATCACAAAATGAAGTACTCATCTACATTGAACTCAAGGTCTAACGTAATAACTTAGACGTGAGTTCAGCTTTCCTTCAATTGCAATTAAATAATTAGGCTTTCCATATCCCTTCCGATGTCTTTAGAACCATGTCCCTTGCAAAGACTTTTGCAAACGGATCCGTTAAAATAAACCGGGACCGTACAAAGTCTAGTGCTACAACACCATAACTTAGGAGCTCCCGCACATAGCTATATCTCATGCCTATGTGTCTTAACTTGCCATTATAACTTATTGTTATATGCTTTGGCCAGTGTAGTAGCGCTGTCACAATGTACTAAAACTGGTGACATCGGTTTTGGCCAAACCGGAATCTAAATAATCAAATTCCTTAGCCAATCAACTTCTTGCATGTCAAAGCCAGCGTAAGAAATTCAGATGCCGTAGTTGAAAAGACAACTTTGATTTTAGAAACCCATAACACAACACCTCCTCCAAGCAGAAATATTCATCTACTAATTGAGGAACAAGTTTCATGATTAGACATTCAACTGGCATTAGAATATCTTTCTAGGATGGAAATTTCTATTAAATATACTAAACCATAATTAATGGTTTTATTCAAGTATATCAAAATTTCTTTTAATCTCATCCACTTAGCCAACTGAACATGATGATAGATAGAATTTTAATATTCTATTAATGAACTGGTGAAATAAAATATTCAATTGATTATACCGGAACCCCTTTATAGGTTCCTAGTCAATAAATATTTATATCCTGCAAATTCTACAACCAAGAATTCCAATCATCATGTTGAATTTATTAGTAGTGAGGACTCCTTAAAATAAAATTCAACCTCCTCCATTTGAGTCATCATCGACTTTGGAGAATAAACTTCCTCCATTCAGAGAACATCAACTTTGGAGAATAAACCATTTTGATTTTAAGCTTTTAACTTTTCATGTTTCTTCTAAACTGAAGAATCATGACATCTTAAATCATAATCCATTATTTAAATTTAAACTTTCTTTTCACTACTAATTGCCAGCCATACTAGATAAACTAGTAAACTTGTTAGCTTTCAAAATTTTAACACATTATCAATATGAGAAACTGTGTGTTAAATACATTCATAAATTTTTATGAATTTAATTATGCATACTTCATGCATAAAAGTTTCTGTATGCCTTTATAAGAAATATAACCGAATATTTCCTGGGCTTTCTGCCTTTATCAGAAATATAACAAATATTTCAAAGGTTTCCTGCCTTAATCAGAAATATATATAACATAATATTTCACACTTTCACAAGGATAAAATTATCTGTGTGCTAAAATAATCAATAATTTCATGCATGACATTGAAATTAATTCCAACTTACAATCATTAAACATTGTAACCATGCATAAGAAAACAACAAATTGATGACACCAAATTAATCCAAATTTGATAGATTTACAGCACTTCAAGATCCAACATATTATACATGTATCTTGTATACTATGCATGCAACTGAGAAAAAGACAATATAAAAATATTTATACACATGCATAAACATATCCTTGTATTTAACAGGCTATGCAAAATTTCAAAAGAATCTCATGCATATCTTCTAGACTTAATCTAGAACTTAACCAGTAATTAAAATAAAACTTACGTACCTGCCGAGGCCGAGACAAATATATAAACGATATTGTACTGATCTCATCCTGTAACTTGTATCTGCCTTGATAATCTATCTCTTCCGGCCTTTGATGCGCTAAAACCACTCACCCCACCGTGGAGAGAACATCTCTTCTCATGCCAATTAAATCATCGCTAACAAAATGATTTATTTAAATAAAATCATTTTACACATCTCACTAATCATCTTGGCATAATTTGATATGCCCATGATTTTGAGTAAAAACGTAAATGAAACTTCATAGCATGTATTCAAACCACATGTACAACATGTACATAAGCATGCCATGAACACCATGCAAAACCACACGAAAATCTTCTTGTACAATAAACAATGACAAACCCAAAAGTGATTTCTGTCATCCTCTCATCAACAAATTCGGAATCTCATTCTGAAAATATTACCGTGATGAGAACTTTTCTTCAATGCCTGACATCTTGCCTTCAAAACTTTCAAGGCAAGACCAATGATCACAGGTTTATAAATTTTAAAGCTTATAGATTGTTGGAAAAATTGCTTGTAATCTGTAATACATTTGAATTACAACAAAATACAGAAAACAACAGGGAACAAAAACTGGATCATTTGATATCTTCAGGCGTGTAATCACTTTCCTATAAGCTTTAAATCTCCCTCTATAAAAGCAACAGGTTCAAGATTTAATCTTATGGGATACAAGAAGATAAATGAAATTCTTAAGTTGCTTTGTTTAAGAATTTCCTGTAGAATTGTAGAACTGTGAAATATCAAGATTAATGCAAGTTTATTACATGTATATTTTCAGATGTTTCTCCAAACTATTTATAAATGAAAATATGACTGTTGGAGAAGTTACATGGAAGTTTTCTACAGTTTTAAAAACTTATCTTCCATAAAATATATCTTAAATTATATATTTATCATAAGAGAATATTAATTACATAAATCATGTTCAACATGAATATATATGTAATTATGAACCTTTGTAAGGTTGTGAACCGCATGCAAATAACTGTGCAAATATATATATATATATATATATATATATATATATATATATATATATATATTATAATTTTCTAGCACACTTTTGCATGTAAGTGTGAAAAATTGGAAGCTTACATGCTATATAATCATTTTCTAAATGAAATACACAATTCTCCTATATTGGGGAATAATACCCCAATGTTGGGGAATAATCCCCCAATGTTGGGGAGTAGACAAAGGCTCTGTTTGGCAAACTTAGCTGAAAAGCTATAAGCTAGGAGCTGAAAGTTGAAAAGCTATAAGCTCGGAGCTGAAAACTGAAGAGCTGTTAAGCTAGCTGTTATGATTGAAAGTGTTTCGTAAAATTAGCTTTTTGACAAGCTGATAAATATAAAAAGACTAAAAAGGACATCTTCATAAAATTTAAATTAGTTTGTTTACATGCATATTAAAATTTAACATTTTGTCTTTAAAAAAAATTAACGTTTTGAAATAAAACTATTAGCATAATCATGATTTAGTATCTCATAATGAAGTAGCAATATTGTTGCAAATCTCATAATAATAATAATAATAATAATAATAATAATAATAATAATAATAATAATAATAATAATAATAATAATAATAATTACGGTGAAAGTTGCGGATAAATTAAAGGAGAACAGAAAAAGGTTTTAATTGAGAAGAGTAAATTATGTCATTTCTTTAAAATAATAAGGATAAAGATGGAAAAAAAGTTAGGAAGCTAGGAGCTTATTTTGAAAAGCTACCTAAAGTAGCGTTCCAAAATAAGCTCTTATTTTAAGCTAGGGGCTTATTTTAAGAACATTACCAAACAGAGCTTATAGCTTATTAGTAGCTTAAAATAAGCTATAAGCTCCTAAATAAGCTCTGCCAAACAGGGCCAAAGCCTTCCAGCAATCTCATTCTCCATATAACTTTCTACCAAACTAAAATAATATTTATAACTCCACAACTCCAAATATTATTTAAGCTTTCATGGTAGTCCATCCGAACCATTAATCTCCATTACTATATAAATTTCCAACACTGCTGAATTTACCGGTGGTGGTCCGGGAAACGAAGTTCACCACCCGTGGGCCTTCTACCTCCACATGGCACTGCTCCGTCAGGCTTTCGCCCATTGTCGAAAATTCCCCATTGCTATCTCCCGTAGGAGTCTGGATAATGAACTTCTACATGATTTTGGTCCTCGCGTGAAATACCGAGTTCTCTGGCATCCGAATAGCTGATATATTATCACAATGAAGTATTACTGGATAGTCATTAGGCCACTCATCAATCGCTTTAGGTTGGCTCGCATATTCGATTCAAGAAAGGGAAACGGTAAGAGCTCTATCAGCTAGCTCGCTCTGGTCTAGTTGCACTATAAGAGAAGGGCGGAGACTCCTGAAGCAGGGGAGCCACTCCTAGACCAGCAGAATTACATAAACGAGCGGCAAGACCGATTGCAAGCCCTACACAAAGAGGGAGGTCTGCTCCAGGCCTCTTCCTTTCTCCAGTCATTCTGAAAAGAGCTCTCATTAGAGGCATGCCCTCTCTCTCTCTCTCTCTCTATATATATATATATATATATATATATATATATATATATATATATATATATATATATATATATATATTCCCAAACTTCTTTCTAAAATGCGAGTATGTTTAATGTCTAATAACTTTTTTTGGTATTTTCAAGGCTTATGAAATAATCTGTAAATAGATTTTCTCATGGGTAGTAGAGTAAATTTTGTTAATTTCCAAAGAATTGAGTATTGCAATAGTCGGCTACGTTTAACGATTCTAGTGGCAGAAATAAATATGTTTCTTGCAAATGGATATAGAATGACTTCACACTCAAGAGTCAAGAGTTCGAAAGAGATTTAGAAACATGCAGCGAGTAATTGTATCAGGCAGGGATCATGGTTTTTAATTTCCAGATTTGTACAATGTGATTTAATTTCAACGATTAATTTTTCCAACTTGCAGTTTCTTTGCCCGGCCAAACATTGAAGACGGTCTCGATCTATAGTGTCGGTGACGTATATCCAAATTTTAGTTTTTAGAGAAATAAAAGTGACGGTTTATTTGATGCCCCGCGGGATTAGGATTGCTCAGTTAGTTCTAAAGATCAGCCTAAAGTTTTACTCCAATTATAATATGGGGATTCTGAAATTTTGGGATCATTGAGAAACCTTAATTGATCAAATGTTATAAAGATTCTTGTATGCAGAGTGTACAGACAAGGAGTGAACACTTGAGAACTAACGAAATGATTTATAATTTATCTTCTTCAGTGACTTTTGAACAGGGATTATAGAGTTTAGGATTAGTTTGGCGTACTTGCGTGGGCTAGACAAGTGCTGATACTAAGGGTAAAGTTTGAATTTGTATGATATAGTTACCCTGAAGAAAGAGAGAACCAATTGAGGAGTCATGGATTACAGGATTATGTTCAACCCACATGCTACCGCTATAACCAATACTTACATCTACCGCTATAACCAATCCTTACATCATTGACTAGGGTTCACAGTACACTATGGATCCTGGTCCTATACCATAACGTTTTTAAATTTTAATTTTGACGGGTGACTATTTGGTTGTCCAATATATGTTACAGTTTTTTTTTTTTTTTTTTTAAATACTATAAAACATGTGTATTTATCTTGTATTGTGAGTTTTTGTAATTTGTGTTATTAAATTTTGTACTTTAAGAGTGAATTTTATACCTACAAGCCTACAACAAATTAGTAGATGTGTAACACACAACATATTGTGCGTCTTATTGATGAATTTATGTTTTGTGCTGTGAAATTATGTCCCTATATAACAAAAATTCTCTACCTAAATCAGATTTGAAAATAAGTAAATATATAACATATGTATGTGTCTCGAATTGTGAGTTTATGTGTCTTGTGTTATAAAATTTTGTATCTTAAGGGGCGTTTGGTTTATGGAATCTTATATTACCCCATGTAATATACTACGTATAAGATTACCTCGAGGAAGGTAATATAAGATTTTGAGAATGTAAGATTATCTTATGTGTTTGGTTTGGATTGCGATTATATAATATTAATTTGTTTGGTTAATGATTATATTTTAGGTTGTATAGATCAATTTATCATAATGTCTTTAATTATATATATGTGTGTGTGTGTGTGTATGTGCGGGGGGGGGGGGGGGTAAGGTTCCCGTGATCATTAGGTACACATAAATACACCACAAAGTATTCGAAAATGCACTATTAGGTGTGGTGCGTTTTGTGGTGCATTTCTGAACACTGTGTGGTGCATTTTTATATACTTGATGGTGAATCCGCAACTATTGCACAGAAAGCATTGTCTGCATTATATTTAATAAACAATGTATTATGATTCTTAAAACCTATTTATCAAAGAATTGAATGTTTTCAATTGATATTTCTAAAGGCGAATATAAATGCTTGAGTGCAATTGTGGGTGATGACTCGTGGCATTGGCATCTTCCTTCTGTATACCTAAATTTCAAAAGTCTTGAGCAACTTGCTAAACAGAATATGGTAAAGGGCTTACCTTGTATTAGTTATCTCAAGCATATGCGTGAAGCTTATGCTTTTGAAAAAAGTCATTCGTTACCATTCCTGGAAGTTCCTTAGGCATGCAAAACAACCATTGGAACTCGTCCATACCAATATGTGGGCCTATGAACACTCTTATCACTCGGTGGTAACTAGTATTTTCTACTTGCTCACACAAACTTTGTAATGAACAAGATATAGAGTATAATCATCTGCAATAAATATTTTTCTTTGTTATTTTCTTTTTGTCTCATATCTATGGTCTTGTTACAACATTAGTTTCAATGTACCTCTATTCTGAAGTCTTATACCTCAAATTATTCTACAGGGAGTAGAGAAAGATGGCGATAATAATAATGGTGAGAAGAATGACGGTGGAGACACCATAACGTCTCCCCCTTCTAACAACAACGAAGACGAGGCAGCGGTGGAGGGTGGCAACGTGGCGAACGACGGGGTGATGAGCCAGCCGCTGCCGCAGCCGTCGGCGATGCCGTCGACGTCGTACCATTACCGGTCGAGCTCGCAGGCGTCGCTGATGGGGCCGCCGACAAAAAAGAACCTGGTGTCGAGCATGAGCATGAAGGTGCGCAACAAGAAGCTAAAACACGAGGATTCCATATGGAAGAAGACGATCATATCATTTTAGGAGAGAAAAATAAAGTCCGCAACGACAGTCAAGAGGAGATTATTTACGACGAGGACGGGAATCGGATCATGCCGTACCACCCCAAATTAAAATGCCCGCCGCTCCGCCACCGATGTCACGGCAGAGCTCCGTTAACGAAGACACCATACCAAGATGATCACAAAGTCTATAATTTTCATACATGAATATAATTGAAATTCAAGATAATTAGCCAACTATTTGCCAAAAAACAATAAAAAATAAAGAAGAGTAAATTCCATTTTTAATCCTAGACTATTGTGGCATTGCCACGTTTAATCTTACTTTATTAATTTTTCCATATTAAATTCCTGACTTTAATTTGATTGCAACTATTGATCCTCCGTTAAAATTTTCGTTAGTTTACCGTTAATAATAAGGTCAATTAATGTAATTTAATAACTTATCTCAAATATATATCAAAATCCATCTTTTTTATTAGACTTCCTTTCTCTCGTAACTTTCGCGCTATCCCCCGCTTTTTTTTTTTGGTTAATCGTGCTATTTTTTTTTTTGGGTTAATTGCGCTATCCCTTTCTCAGAAGTATCATAACTTCTATGCGCTATCTCTTTGTCCTTCTCTGTGGTGCCTGTACTATCTCTTTCTCAGAGCTCCTCTGCTCTATCCATCTCTCTCCTTGAATTATTTAACCCTAATCACTAGGAAAGTAATAGAGAAAGAAATTGAAATTCTCACTTGGGCGAAGAATCAGACTATTAATACAATTAATTCAAGTCACAGTTTAGCTAGTAGTTCATCATGATGAAATATGATCTGAGTATAATTTGGGTTTCTTCTAATCTGATCTTCTTTTCCTACTTAGCTAGTTCATCATGGGTTGAAAAGTAGGTCCCCGGATTTACACTTCCAGCACATGGGCTTGTAATTGGAGAGATAATACCCTCTTGTATAGGCCACATTCTTGGGGACTGCCTCTACTTGTCTGTTGGTGTTTGAAGGTTGGAACAACGGGGACTTGGACTGCTTCACACTGGCCACAGTTTCTGCACCTACTCTCACATATTGGTGGCCTTGACCCTATCAGAGAGAGTTACGGGGAGGAAGTATAATAAAAAATATGAATTTTGATTAGTATTTGAGACAAGTTATTAAATTATATTATTGACCTTATTATTAACGGTAAATTAACGGAAAGTTTAGCGGAGGACCAATAGTGACAATCAAATTAAAGTCGATGACGTAATATGATAAAATTAAAAGAGTAGGACTAAGTGTGGCAATGCCACAATAGTCTAGGACTAAAAATAGAATTAGCTCAATAAAAAATTAGCCAAACTAACTAAGGCTAATCTCATCCCAGAAATTTGTATCCGTGTTAAATGATGTGGAAGAAAGAGAAAGTATTATTTTTTTTTTTTATTTAATGCTAATGTGTATTACAAGTATTGCAAATTTGCAAGTGCTTACTAAACTACAATGTGGCAGCTTTTTGCTGCCAAAGCCGATGCCACTTTTTTGTATATATGTTTTTTATTTTATAATATAATAATATAATATGAAAGTGTGATCAATTTTTAAAGGTGAGAGGTATTTGTAGAGATAAGAATAGCCTAACATTGTAGATAAGTAAGATAACCACAACAATATAATATAATAATATTATTGAAAGGCACATTTTGGCAAAGACAAACGTTAAACCAACAGGATTGTAATTGTCTACAACCCAATACCCAAGTCTAATAGGCATCTCTGCAATTTTTAAACTTAAAAGACTACCAAACCCAAGCTCAGCAACAACAACCCTTTGTACCTCACTTAAATCCTGCATGGCATATATGAATTGGTGTGTAGATGACCTTGTTTTCAATGTAGGGTAGGCACTACGCTTCTAGACTGGCTGCTTTACTTGTAAAGATCATGACAAATTCACAGGAGATGTTGCACTGCTTAGGGCCAACATGCTTATAGGTATTCCGTGATCCTTTCCTTGATTTTTTATATACTACAACCTGTTTTGACCTAGTTTGATCAAGCCTTTTTCGAGGGTTTGGAACTAAACACAAATAGTCAAACAAAACATAATACAAAATTAGATTAGATAGTATTTAAAATCCAACCTAATCCAAACACAATAGAAGATTAAAAAAAAAAAAAAAAAAAAAAAAAAAAAAAAAGATTGCAAGGCTCAAAAATTTGCACTTAGAGTAACCAAAATATGCACTTGAAGGCATGAAATAAAGCACTTGAAGGCATAAAAATGTACACTAATCCAAACACAATTGAATATAAAAAATACAATTCAATCTCAAAAAATGGGCAATCAAAGTAACCAAAATGTGCACTCAAAAGCATGAAATTGAGCATTTGAAGGCATAAAAGGAAAAATTCAAAGCAAAATAAATCTTGAAGGCTATAATATGCACTTAAAGGCTCTAAAATGTGCACTCAAAGAAAACAAAATGTGCACTCCAAATCAACCCAACAAAAACTTGGGGAAAAAGAAATGTGAACTCATATACATTACTATAAACACGAATACAAATAAATTATGCACTCGAAGGAACAAAATGATGCAATTGAAGACAGAAGATGATGCACCCAAAGACAACAGAAGCAAATAGCACACTAAGTTCAATCTACTAATAATAAACCCTAACAAAGTCATTGATCAATATATCACAACTAAACCACTAGAAATTAATACAACCACAAACACTAAAATGTGAACTACTAACAACATATACAAATTATGAAGAAAAACCATAATCGCACAAAAAAAAAAAAAAAAAAAAAAAAAAAGAACATGCATGCTCAAAAATTACAGAACAAAGACTAATCACACATTTATAATCTCAATCCTTGTTCCAGTTGAATGAAATTTACCTCGTCACTCCGGACTGTATTGTTCACGATGATCTGCGTTCTCCTTCGAAGCCATGACTGCTCCTCTATAGTCGATACTCTGAAATCGTTGCTCTGTATTAAAGTACACTACCTCTCCTCGCCGAAACAAGTGTATATGTTCAAAAACTACAAAAACCTTGATAGAGAGGTTAGAGACAAAATGGAGAAACCATGAACGAGATAGTGGGGATGTTAGAGTTCTAATTTGAGTTGAGTTTGATTAGTTTCATACATTGCTATTGATAGTTTTGCCCCTCAGACGAGGGAACGTTAGTAATAAAGCAATGAATTTACAATACTGCCTCCGCATCAAGTATGCGTAATCTAATATAAACCCAATGGCTGAGATTAAAAATTAAGTTAGATCCAATGTGTTAAGACTTAGTCTATCTGGTAGTTTGTTACTAGGCTAGTCTTATGCTTTACTGTTATTAGCTTCCTTTTGTTATGCTCTGTATACTATTTATATGCTTGTTTTCACAGTGAATAAACCATTCCCGTTACCACTCTCACATGGTATCACAACCAGCACTCTAACGAGAATTTTTTTTTCCCTCTTTCTTCTCCTCTCTCTTTCATGGCTGCTGTTACTCCTGCACCAATAGTTCAAATTCATGCCCCCACCCACCTGCCAATCAAACTCACATCTTCCAATTTTCTTATTTGGATGAAACAAGTGGAGTCTACTCTCATAGGGCTAGACCTTGTGAGCTATGTCACTGGTTCAACGGTTGCACCGGAGAAGTTTTCTGATCAGGCACATACTACCGTAAACCCGGCCTATACGGCTTGGTTTAGACAGGATCAGACTATCATAAGTGCCATTTTGGGCAGCTTGTCGGACACTCTACAACCCATTATTTCCTCTGCATCATCTGCATGTGATGCATGGACCCGCCTATCCACCAATTGCGCCGCCGCTTCTCGGAGTCGTATCGTTTCGCTAAAGGCGAAGCTAGCGAAGAATCCTAAAGGCAACAGGTCTATTGAAACCTATATGCGGGAGATGAGAGCGATTGCGGATGATTTGGCCCTCGCGCAAAGCCCGGTTACTGAAGAGGATCTTGTGGTGCATATTTTCACGCAATTGGGTGACGAGTACAATTATATTGTCACTGCGCTACGTGTACGTACAGACACCGTCTCATACGGCGAGTTCCACGATGTACTCACAGACTATGAAAGAATACTACGGGACAATGAAACTGTTGCACAGGTTCATATGCCTACCGCTAATGCAACACAGCGGCGCTTCAATAGTCCCCATGGCGCTCAGTCTCAGAATAACCGGCGTGGCCGAGGTGGTTCCACCATGTCCAACGGGCAACAATACCAAACGAAGAACACTGGTAATCGGTCTGCTACGTTCTGTAACTATTGCGAATACCCTGGACATGACACAAAGTTCTGTCGGAAACTTGCAAAATTCTTAAGGGAAAACAATGTTGCTGTTGTCGAGCCATTTTTCCCAAAAGAACTTGAATAACTTAGTTTTTCTGACGGAGTGGTCATTTTTTATCAGGAACGCTATGTCATTTACAATCCCGGCGTATTTCAGGTGCTTGAAGGCCCCGCTGACCCGAAGTGATTTAGAAAGAGTCTTCTTTATCAATTAAGAATCCTACAACTCTCTTTACTGAGCGAGACTCCATCCATATCCCTACTAGTGGTTTTTCTTTCATTCAATCATCACTTGTTTGACAGCTTAAACTAGGCTCCACTTTAGAGATAGGTTTGTTTTTGGTCAACATCAAAATAGGTCAAGGGCGCGTCGGAACGATCGGTAGCTGCTTAGTCTCATCCGAGAGTACAATCTCCTTACTGCTTTTGAAAAAAAAAAAGAGGAGTGGTCGATTTAGGCTCCTTCCCTTCCACTGCGTAGCCGCGCTAGCAGGTACTACGAGCCCTCTGTCCCACGCATCTAACCAGCTCGCGTGGTTCACCGGTTCCACCGAAAACTCTCATTTGTTGAAGCAGAGCATAGTGCGCTTTAGGCGCCGAGCAAGAAACGTCTCTTCTTTCGTTTCGGTTTATTCACTGATTTGAAACTTAGCACTTGTTTTCTTATTGATTCCAGGGGCGGTGGCATTCTTTAATGAAGTATATTTGAACCGAATTAGCACTTCTCAGATCAGGCTAGGCCTCTCCAGCTGAGCTGGGCGTCGGGACCCTGGATGCGCTAGCGATTGGCACATAGAGGAGTGGTTGCCCGGGTTTATCGGCCTAGTATCCTGCACCACGCTGTAACACCCTAAAATTTTGAAACTTTTAAAACTTATATAATAAAGGTAAATTCTCATTAAATCTTAAAATGGAGTATTACTAAACATAAGAGTGTGGGGTGCTATGCCACATCTGAGCTGGAGAACTCAGATGTACAGGCTAAACTAACTAGATATCCTCAATACATCAGTATGGCACGCAGGCTGAAAGGAAAACTATCTAACTAATCCAAGTTCTTCTAGCGCGCTCCGGAAGCTAATCATCTGTGCCTGAAAGCCAAATATATCTGTTCAGCGAATAATGCTGGTAACCCACTCCAACGCGTTGAAATACAATATAGGTATATATATATATATATATATATATATATATATATATATATATATATATATATATATATATAGATATATGAAAACCATTTTGAAGCAGGAAGATATATACTTAGGAGACTCTAGCTTTAAAACCAGGAATAGACTCGACAGGTAGGGATAAGCACATTAAACAATGATAATCAGTTATATAGAGACAATATCATAAAGAACATGTATCTAAGGACACAGTTAACTTTCAAATCATTCACATCATCATTCAAGTCACACAAGCACACTTTGGTGGCGCCACGGGACCAATCGCATGCCCCAAACATGAAGGTTAGTACATATAGTACTTAACACGGTCTCGCAGCACCCTATCTCATACCGCAGCATTAAGGGGTTTATCGCAACCAACCGTATAGACTGTCGACGATTTCAATGGCGGATCACAGCCCTACACACCGCTGACGCGCTCAGTCGGTGGACTGTGATCCTCTTTTGGGGACTGCGACCCTACACACCGCTTGACGAACTCAGTCGGTGGGTCGTAGTAGATCAAAGCCCTAAACACCGCCTGAGGGACTCATTCGGTGGGCGATGATTCCTTTTGGGTCAGCTTCTATGCCTCTCGGAGCGAATCGGGTGGACCTGAATTGTTAAACGGGTTGAGAAACACCCAGATCACATTGTGGTTTATATATATATATATATATATATATATATATATATAAATGTAATCATATGGGTAGCTAAAGAGCCAATGATGTCCAAAAGCTAGCCTCATTGACCTTAACGTAGGGGTTTGACGACTCCATTCGCCTTGAATAATTTTTTAGTTTAAAGACGGATCAGAGAAAATTAGCATATAAATAATTATTTTGAGTGAGGTCAGCTAATGGTTTATATTATTAAGAATTGAGGGTATGAAGTAGTATATGGCCAGTTTGGTAAAATAGTTAGCATATTCGTTAATTTTGACTTATTTGATCACTATTAGTTGTTGTTTTAGTTAGACAATCAATATGAGTGTTTGCTTAATTAGCTTTTTGTAATAATTTTTTGTTCCAAAATGTTAAAATTCAAAAAGCTACTTTGAGTAGCATTTTCAATTAGATTTTTGATAAAGTCATTTATATGTAATCACCTAACAACTAATAGTTAATTCACCAAACATTTTTTCTACAATCAACTAATGCTATCAACTAGTTAAACCCACTAACAACCATTTACCAAACACCCCCTATATCTTTCAACTTTGTTAATAAACGTAAAATATATTGACCCTATTTGATAATATAGTTAGCTTATCAGTCAATTCTGGCTTATTTGACTACTATTAGCTGTTTGACGTGGTTAAACACTCATATTGATTGTTTGATTAATTAGCTTTTTGTAACAGCTTATTGTTCCAAAATGCTAAAATAAAAAAAGCTACTAAAATAGATTTTTCAATCAGTCTTTTTAGAAAGTCATTTTGCTTGTAATCAGCTAACAACTAATTTACTAAACACTTTTCTACAATCAATTAATATTATCAACTAACACTAACCCAATCAGCTAACAACTATCAACTATTACCAAACACTTCCATTGTTAGAAGTCTGTATTGTATGCGCATAAATAAAAGACTAAATATTTACTATTTGTCAAATACTTTCATTTATTTATTTTTGGGATCAAACTACTTGTTAAACTTTTTTTTTTTTTAAATCTCGAACACCTGTCGTTCTATTTTTTACACAGAAAACCAATAACGATTCCACTAAAGCTCGAACTCACAACCTTACAAATGAAAGTACAACCCGAATACCATTAGACCACATAGTCTTGGTAATATGGTACACGTTACTTCAGTATTCTTAACGTTAATTGGTTTGAAAATATCTCTATCTCTATATATATTAAAGCAAAATGATTAGAGAAAAAATTTTTTCCTTCAAAATAAAAGCATTTGTTGTATTGTATTCACATTACTTTATAAATTCATGTAATTTTAATTACAAATCAAATCAAATCAACATAACATGTCTATATATATTAAAGCAAAATGATTAGGGAAAAATCTCTATCTCTATATATATTAAAGCAAAATGATTAGGAAATTTTTTTCCCTAATCATAATCATCATAAATAATTAAATAAAGATGAAAAGAAAATCAAAGTGAATAATAAGCAAAAAGATTTTAGTGGATAGGAGAGTAATTCACAAAATTAATTTGAGTAATAATTGTTGATCCATAATTGAGAATTAACATTGCAATAATTATGTTATGTTTCTAACATTAATTGATTGGATATAAATTTAAAATTCATAATCAATATTTACATGAACATCTACACCTACTTTAACACTATAAATAAACCATCCATACATTTGGGCTTGTGCGGAACGGTATTTGAAAGCTTAGTAAATTTGAAATGATAAATTTTGGAATTTTATTACACATTGTTGAAGACTTCGTTCTACACAACATTTTTAGTCGTACTTAGACATGGTACATTTTCGCCACATATCAAAAATTTTAAACCCCTTGGGTTACTAACTCTTGAAACAGCTACGTACATTTACAGAACTTAGGTAAATATATATATATATATATATATATATATATATATATATATATATATATATATATATATATATATATATATATATATATATATATATATAGAGAGAGAGAGAGAGAGAGAGAGAGAGATATGAAAACCATTTTGAAGCAGGAAGATAAATACTTAGGAGACTCTAGCTTTAAAACCAGGAATAGACTCGACAGGTAGGGATAAGCACATTAAACAATGATAATCAGTTATATAGAGACAATATCATAAAGAACACGTATCTAAGGTCACAGTTCACTTTCAAATCATTCACATCATCATTCAAGTCACACAAGCACACTTTGGTGGCGCCACGGGACCAATCGCATGCCCCGAACATGAAGGTTAGTACATATAGTACTTAACACGGCCCCGCAGCATCCTACCTCATACCGCAACATGAAGGGGTTGATCGCAACCAACCGTATAGACCGTCGACGATTTCAACGGCGGATCACAGCCCTACACACCGCTGACGCGCTCAGTCGGTGGACTGTGATCCTCTTTTGGGGACTGCGACCCTACACACCGCTTGACGAACTCAGTCAGTGGGTCGTAGTAGATCAAAGCCCTAAACACCGCCTAAGGGACTCATTCGGTGGGCGATGATCTTCGGAGACTACGACCCTACACACCGCTGGCCCATACACTCGGTGGATCACAGCCGACCATAGCCCTACACACCGCTTGATCACTCATTCGGTGGACTATGGCCTTCCTCGGGCTAGTGGCCCTACACACTGCCTGGCGCGTCCAGTCGGTAGACCATAGCACACGAGGCCCAGGTGGACCGCAGCCCAAGAAGTGAATCACTGACCGCAGTCAGGAGAATGAACCGCAGCTCATAAGTAACCAATTTGATCGCAGCTCAGGAATAACCAACTTGATCGCAACCAAATTGGGGTATCATGCATCACATAACACATAGTAGCACTTATTAGCACGTTGGGAAGGGGGAAAACGTAGTAATAAACTTACGTGTGATCATTCACATACTAAGAATAGTTCTAAGGGGTTCATGCATCTTTCTCCTAGGCCAACGGGTTACCGATTCAACTAGCATGCAATACGTAACACTCTTTTACCCTACGAAAGGTACCCGAAACATCAAACTAGACTCATGCACGACAAACGGAGTCCGTTGGGACACCACGGGGGATCGGGGACATCAAACGGGGAAGCCAAAGTCCCGGAGTGAGCGACGACCAGCGGGTAGCCGGTGGGTGGAGGGCCACCCGCCGGCGACAGATTTCCGGGCAGCGGGTGCCGGCGGGCAGTCGCCTGCCCGCTGCCGGCGGTGTTTCTTTGGGCAGCGGGTAAGTGGTGGGCCCCCCTACCCCCACTGACTCTTTATTAAAATAAACGCCCCGGGATCCTTTGTGGAACCCGAAACCATGCTTAGACACTTTTAAACGTAAATAATGACACCACGTAGGCAATTAACAGATCAAAAGCAACAATCACGTAGAACACAACCTAACATTACTTCTAAACATAATTATCACCCGAGCATGCAAATTCCCACCCAAATATATATGAAGAACATCACAATACAAATTCTCAATTCAATCTAGGGCTCTAATCAGATTTATATCACAAAATCATACTTTATCTTTAAAATCAAGATTTATCAAGAATTAACACACAATTATCAAGATCCTCTTATCATCATCAAGATCACACATAAAATCATCTCAACAATTATCAAGATCATATCACAATTACCATAGAAGATTTCATCAAGACACGAGTATAGAATAGGGAGCCAAAGAAGAAGATTATAGTAAGAAAAATAGGTCTTGTTGAGACATGGGTTACCTCTTAGCCCTAATTAATCCTCCCTTGGCTATTAAGGTTCTTCTCTAAGATTTCCATCCGATTGATCTCCCTAGGCTTCGTGGCGGGGGAGTCTTCCAGGAGTATTTTCGTGTAATATAATTATGGGTGGTGTGGGTTCTAAATGCTTTCTAATCCTCTATTTATAGAATCAGGAATCCTAATCATAACCTGAATAGTAAAGGCCTACTTTCTTTATTCCCAATAGACATATAGGTCTAGTATTCCTAATTTGGATCTGACTAGTAAAAGGTTTACTCTCTTTATTCCTAATAGGCTTAAAACTCTGGGGCAAGGGTGCACGATCCATGGTGGACCTCATTAATTAATTAAAGGGAATCTTTAACCAAATTTAGTCCTTTTTAATTATTATTAACAGAATTAATTAAATAAATAATTCGGGATTAAAGGCCGTAACACGGGGTGTTACATCGCGTTCATGATATTGACATTCAACTGTGCCCTGGAGACACGGTCGAAGCATGCCCGCCCAGTGTGCTTCTTTCACGACATGCTATAGTCCTGGGTGTCTTCCAGTGGTCTTCTAGCCTTAGAAGAAGTCGTGTCCGTCCCAGGCATCTGCAACGTCCTCCTTTGATATTCTAATCTGGGACAACTAAAAGACTGAGCCATGCGGTTACTTTCACGGTCGCCCTCACTAAACCAACTTGAATCTGAACTACGATTCAGATCACATCTTACTGAAATCGGATTTCCTTTGCGTGCCATATGCGCTTAGACTTCACTTTTTCCCCGTTTTTCTTCCCCGTCCAATATTTATTCTCGAAGGTCTTCGTTTTCGTGTAAAAGAAAACTCTCCAAATTTATGACCAACCTTTCCTTCAGTAATCTTACAACGAACAGGAGTTTTTCCATTGTAAATTCGTACGGAGCAATCAACGAATTCCGGCGAAATAGAAGATCTACGTGACCAAATTGTCATGTTCAAAAGAAGATCTCTCTTCTTTTTCATTCTCAAGAGGAATGCATCAACAAAACTTCTCTTCCATATAGATCGTCGTGGCATGAACTAATTCTTTCGCTTCGATTATGTCTGTCTTTGCTCCTCTCCTGTCGAGTGGCTTACGCTCCTACTCCTCCTCCTTCTGCTCATGAATCCTCCTTGGTCCTTCATTCACTTTTTCTCGCATTGGCTTCTTCTGTGTTAAGCATGACATGTAATGTCATGTTTGAAGTCGAAGCAATCTTCTTGTTTTTATTTCGAAAAATCTATTCTATTTTTCATGATAATAGTTTTTGACTCTTTATTTTGAAGCAAGGTGGATCTATACAGGAACCTAGTTATAATCGTCTTCTTCTTTCTTTCTTAATAAGTTCTTTTTTTTTTTTTTCGATTTTCTTTGAAATGCATGCTTTCCTATGGATGAGACTTTTTATGGAAAGAGGATATGAAGAAGCGAGACCATCAAAGAGAGCACTCTGCTGCGCCTTTATTAGTCTGATGATGTTCTTCTGTTTATGTTCTTCTTTCTTCTTGATTGTTTGCACGTTTGTATGAGAATCAAGCTCATCTCCTTCGTTAAGCACATATAGGGTATCGAGCCCTCGGCGCTTGAGAGAACCCCGGGGAGCTCTTCTGTGATAGGCTCCGAGCTCCTGACTCTACTAGGCAACTAAGACATTAGATGAGGGAGTGCTTTTCTGTTTAGCGCTCTGTGGTTCATAGATTGGATATTGAATTATCCGAAGATGAGTATCCCTCGAGCTTGACTTCCAAGCACTGCTTCTGTAGTCAACAAAGAAGTAGGGTTTTAGACTTCGTCATTAGTTTGACCTTCTGTTCTAAGAAAGAATGCCTGAGCTTCTATAGCGCGAAGACAAGAACTAGTCAATTTCTCTAAAATCTGGAATACCCTTCTTCCTCCATCCATACACTGACATCAGTTACTGAAAACCGAGATATGGGCATAAAGAAAATCAAACTCTTTGCTCATGAATATGCGATGTTAAGGATGCCAGAACTATAGTTGAATTGACCGTTCACTCATAGGTAGCTGCGAACTAGGAAGAAAAAGAAGGACATGGAAGCCAAGCCAATGCGGTCTTAGCTCTTATTGCTGCCAACGACTCCGATGCCGTTGAATCCGTTGGAGGAAGAGCTGCCTATTGAATTTCTTGGAGTAAGGGCTTTCTGAAAAGGCGTAGCTGCAATTGGGCTTCGGCTTGTACTTGAATCGATCTTGCCTTAGTGTTGCTGACTGACGGACCGAAGACAGAATAATAGAATAGGATATTGCACCTCACTTCGAAGAATGGGAGGAAGATTGATACCACTTCGACAACTTAGAATGAGAGAAGGAATGGCATGCTAGACGGCCGGGGAACATTAGCTACGAAAGAAGCAAGAGACTTGACAGCCCTCCTCGACAGCAACTAAAAACACATGAAAGAAAAACAAATGACTTGTTTGGTCAGCTCAACCACTAAAGGTGCGAAGGATTTCTTACTTGAAGGCAGGAGGGTAAAGAGTCTAAACTAAAGGCAAAGGCGTAGGAAACACAGGTCAAAGAAGCAGCACTCGCCGCAGGAGATCGAACAGATCCGGTTAGTTGATTCAAGTCTAAGTAACATCAAACAAAGCGATATAAAGGTGAAGTGGTTTCTCCCCATTGACCGAGTGAAATAACAGCAAGCATGCCATCATAGGTAAAAATAAAAAAGGCCTTTCACATCTAGGAAAGGAGAAGACTCACCTCTCTAACCAGACTCGTCCCTTGTTTTCTTGTATGGGAACCCCATTCTTTAATGAGAGAAAGAAAAGAGTTAATGAAAAGCCTTTTTCAAGCTCATCTCAGATTCATTAAAGAATCAGACATAGCCTAGTTCTATTCATAACAGGCAACGGGGGGTTGGTGTGGACGCTTCGGGCCATCGAACTTAGTTTCAATTGCAAAGCTAAAGGAAGACTAGAAAATAAAATAGGGGGAAGATAGGCTAGGCCAACAGCAAAAAAGCAAGAAGTTGGGCCTGATCTTGATCTATGAGGTGAAAGATCAAGGAAGGGCATTGGTCCGTCTGAAGCCAAGTCTGTCTTATAATAGTAGTAGTTGCCTCCTGATCCTCGAGTGATTCTCGTCGGGATTTCTTTGAAACTACAACTGCCCTTGCCGAAAGAAAGTAATCAAGAGAAGCTTTGAGGGCAGTTAAGGAAGGATAGGGAGGGGCCAAGTCAGGATGGGGGATAGTCAGATGACTTGAGGCTACTATTTAATTCAGCCTGAGAGAAATTCAAACTCAGCTAAAGCGAAAAAGGAAATCAAGTACATTCGAGCATTCGATTCAGGCACTGCAAGCCACGAAGCGAGAGCAGCTGCCAAAGCAATGGAAAAGTTGAGGTTATGAAATAGCTCGACTGCTAAGGAGAGGGGGGCATAGAATGAAACCTTCTAGAATTGATTCTGTCTCCCCTGATCTAAAGGTCAGATACAAAAGGGGACCCTATCCCACTATGAACGAAAAGATGCACAAGCTCTATCCATTATCCAATCACTTGACTTGAACCTAAAGTCTTGCCGATAATGTCTTAAACAAAACAATCTGTATAGTTAGAATTCATGTCCGAATCCAGTAAAAGGACAAGAAAAGGACGGAACTGGTAGTCTAAAGGCCGAGTCTCAGTCTATTAGTTAGATACGCACGCTCTTTCTTGATTTTCCCCGTTGATAAGCATGCTAAGTGTTCAACCCACATTAACAATTTGATCGCAGCCAGCTTCTGAACCGCAGCTCAGGAATAACCAATTTGATCGCAACCAAATTGGGGTATCATGCACACATAACACATAGCAAGCACATGCAACCCACATTAACACATTGGGAAAGGGGGGAAAACGTATAATGAAACCTATGCGTGGTCATCCACAAACTAGGAATGATCCTAAAGGGGTTCATACTTCTTTCACCTAGGTCAACGGGATACCAATTCAACTAGCATGCGATATATAAGACTCATTTATTCTACGAACAGTACCCGAAACATCAAACTAGACTTAGGCACGATAAACGGAGTCCGTTGGGACACCACGAGCGTCGGGGAAACATCAAACGGGGAAGCCGGAGTCCCAAGTTGGGATAATTTCCAGCGGGTAGCCAGTGGGTGGTGGACCACCCGCCGGTGTTAGGTCTCCGGGCAGCGGGTGCCCAGCGGGCAGTCGCCTGCCCGCCGGCTGCCCGCTGCCGGCGATGTCCTTCTCGGGCAGCGAGTAGGTGGCGGGTCCCCCTACCCCCCACTGACTCTTTATTAAAATAAACGTCTCGGGGTCCGTTATGGAACCCGAAACCATGCTTAGACACTTTTAGACGCAATTGATGACACCACGTAGACAATTAACGGATCAAAAGCAAGAATCATATAGCACATATCCTATCATGACTTCTAAACATAATCAACACCCGAACATGCGAATTCCCACCCAATTATATCAAGAATAACACAATACGAAATTCCCAATTTTAACCTAGGGCTCTAATCATATTCAAATAAATAAAATCATAGTTCCTCTTTGAATCATCAAACATCAAGATTCATCAAGAACATCACATAATCATCAAGAATCTCTTATCATCATCAAGATCATCAAGATCACACATAGAATCATCTCATAATCATCAAGAACTCATCATCAATATCATAAATGATTTAACAAGACACAAGTATAGAGAGGAGGCCAAAGAAGATAATTATAGCAAGGAAAATAGGTTTTGTTAAGACATGGGTTACCTCTTATCCATAATTAATTTCCTTGGCTATGAAGGGTCTTTCTTTAAGATTCCTTCTTTCTTGATTTCTCCTAGGGGGATTCTTGGAACTTCTTGTGTGGTGGGAGATTATTGTGGTGTAAGATCTAGGTGCCTCCTATAACCTTATTTATATATTTAAGAGCCCTAATTAGGGTCTAAGTGGTATGGGTTTACTAATCCTATTCCTTATAGGACTAAGGACTTGTTTTAGGGATAAGGGTCCATGGTCCATAGTGGACCATATTAATTAATTAAAGAGAATCCTAATCATAATCTGAATAGTAAAAGGCCTACTTCCTTTATTCTTAATAGATAAATAGGTCTAGGATTCCTAATTATAATCTGACTAGTAAAAGGTTTACTTTCTTTATTCCTAATAGGCTTAAAACTCTAGTTTAGGCAAGGGTCCACGATTCATGGTGGACCTTATTAATTATTTAAAGGGAAACCTAACCAATTTAAATCATATTTAATTATTATTAACGGGATTAATTAAATAATTAATCTGGGATTGAAGGCCGTAACACGGGGTGTTACACTCTCCCCCCCCCCCCTTACGAGAAGCTTCGTCCCCGAAGTTTAGAAGTCGTTACAGGGATAACGAGTCAAAAGTAGTACGGTAGTCATATTGAGAGAATGTATTCTATGGGGAGAATATATAATTGTATATCTATGTGTACTGGGTTTTTGGGAACGATTGGGTTAAATGGATTAAGAGAGTGGGTTTCAAACTTGAGGACAAAGTGAATTTAGGAATTAGGATCAAAGTTTTCAAGGTTTTTCAACTTTAGGAGGTGAGGTTGCTACCTTGTATGGAATCGTTAAAATAGGGAATCAAGAATGGGGTTTGATGGGTAGAAAGGGTTTTGTAACAAGGAGGGGCTCGGTTATCCAAGGGACGGAAAGGGATTCAGTTAGGATGGGTTAAGGGTTCTCGATTCAAGTGACTATTCTGGTTTGATGCTTTGATCACGACGTATTGATGAACTGATGATCCTTCTCCTTTGGTGTTGGCACTTGCTTTACTTTAAGATCCTTGTCGGACCTTGCTTCCCAAGCTTAAGTTTCATCCTTCTTTTCTATCTTGAGGGAATCGCCTGTGATGATTTAATACTTACTTCTTTAATGCGTCCAAGGTCTTGACCAAGTTTGGTCAACCAAGCCAATCTTTTAGGGCGCACTTCCCAAATTCTTCCCAAAGTCTCTTGGTAGTCGATAAACTTTTGGTTGACTTTCTCTTCTTATTGAATTTCATTTCCTTTTTAGTAAATGAAATTCTTAGTAAGACTTCATGTCTTCCCCGAGGTTCGGCTTGTTGTGCCCTTTTGTGTTACTTTTAATGATGAAGGTGCCCTTGCATGCTCTTTTTCTTCTTGAAGCGCAGTTGGTTACCTAATCTCGTTGTGGAATGACTCGGTGACTTTACTAGTCATCTCATTTCCTTGTGGGTCCTTAATAACCCTTAAGGCCTTGGCACAAATGTGCTCTTTTACTTTTTTTCCTAGCACCACGGACTACGTCGTTCTTGATTTCATACAACTTGTAAGGAGCCCTCTGATTTGCTTGAACGATATCGACGGTTTGAAGGGGTCCCGGTCCATCCTTAGCATTTTGACTTTTAAGGCCTTTGTGAGTCCTTAGCACGAGTTCCCAACTCGCCTCCTTGGTTTGCACAATCCTTCAGCCAATCATCCCTAGTAGGTTGCTTCGTAGAGTCCAACTTCAACTCCACGTGTAATGCAATTGGTTGTGCTTTTCCGACGGTGTCTTGCATGTCAAGGTCATTTACCGAGGACACCATGTTTGGGCAACCCATGGTTCCTTACCCAGGACTCGCGTTCATCAATCGAGGCACACAAGTGCGCCATGAATCAATAAAATGAGGAGTTAAGAAATCAGCACATTGTACCAGTGGGCGCGAGGTGGGTGGTCGTCCGCCTGCCAATCTCCTGTCAAGGCCCCGTCAAGGTCCCGCCAAGGTCCCGTCAGGACCAGTTAGGATCCCATCAAGGTCCCGTTGGAGACCCGCGGGAAAGTGACTAGGAAGAGTAAATTCCTTCAGGAAAAATCCCAAGAATGCACAGATTCAAGTCCCGACAAGCCCCACGCCTATGTGCACAATAAAAGGGATTTGAATACATAGGATGACCCATCGTACAATGTTATTGATCCTTAAGCACGAGTTCTAGATGAGTCAAGACTCTCGTCTGTTCTTTCCGCTCGGTAGGTCGGGTCTGGTTTCCAATTTAGCAACCTCGTCATCTTCACCGGGTAGTTGGTTATAAGCCAACATGTCCTTGCTTGATTAATGATAAGCCTTCTTGGTTTTTCTTGGAGTTCGGCTTGTCACTCGCTCTTTGTTCAATCCTTTGGTGACCAACTGCTTGGTGATGCAATTCTCTTCCTTGGAATGCATTTGATTGACTGCCCTCGACGTCGCATGGTGTTTTGGCGATTTTGTGTGTCACATGCACTTCTTACGATGCCTAAAAACCATCAAGGTCCTTGTTCCAAGGTAAGACCTTTATTGCAGGGAAGCTTTAGTTGTATGATACTTTCCACGCGTTTGTTGCCTCTTCTTGTCATATCGAGCCCTTTTCGACAATTCGTGCTAACGATTAAGAAAAGATGCTGTTTATGTACTACTTTACTTTCTTGCATTTAATTGGCGTTCCTAGTCCTCTTTACAGGTGGTCTCCCACTTCAGTTACTTCTTCTTTCGGGTTTGTTCCTGAATTTCCCGTTTGTAGAAGTTGGATTCGATAGAGGTCGACAGCACTGGTGTAGGCTTCGTTAGGGGTTTGGGGTTTGCTTACAATTAGGGCCTTGTGGGTTTCGTAGTTGGTGGTCTGTCACAGACTTCTTTATCTTGGTCGTCTCTGTAGGATCTAATTCGGGTGCGAAACGAGCCGGTTGGAGGAATTGTTTGTGGTATTCCCTGACGGTGGTCATCCCTTGTTTTAGGTGGAGAATTTCCTCGTACATGGTTGCCCTTACGGGTGCAGGGTGGAATCGCCCTCGTAGCCGTGCTCCTAGGCATTCCCAGTTGAACCCCCGGTTGTTGCCCATAAGTGGGTTCTTCGTGGATTTACCTAAGATCGGCCTCGTGTCTGAAGTGGAACGAGGCTATCTCTACGCGGCGTTCCTCTGGGCATTCCACTAACCCGAGGATTTTGTTGAAGGTTCGGATCTATTTTTCGAGGAGTGTGGGGTCCTTGACTGACTTCTTGTTGGCGTCATGCTGCTGGTTTTCAGGGCCAATATTCATTGTAATGATGAGTCAGTGTGCTGCATCCTTACCTTGGTGTGGTAAGCATAGGGGGAGTTCTTTTAAATTAGGGAGGGATAAAGTGAGGGGAGGTTATGTGTAGGTTTCACAATCTCACCGCGCGTCCTAAGATTCCTGAGTCCTATGTTCCTAAATACCTAGAGTTCAAGCCTATTGTCTTAAAGTCCGGTCTTAAAGGTCTTATCCTAGGGTCAAACTTAGGCTCTGATACCAACTGTAACACCCCGAAATTTTAAAACTTTTAAGACTTATATAGTAAAGGTGAATTCTCATTAAATCCCAAACATAATATAGTAGAGTACGGGGTGCTATGCCACACCTGAGCTAGAGAACTCAGGTGCACAGGCTAACTAACTAATATCTTCAATAATGTAAATACGCAAGCATGGCACGCAGGCCAAAAAGGGAAACTATCTACTCTATGCTCCGAATCTCTGGCGCGCTCCAGTGTCTACTCTTCAGTGCCTGAAAGCCAAATATATCTGTCCAGCGAGAGATGCTGGTAACCCACTCCAACGCGTTGAAATACATTAGATATATATATATATATATATATATATATATATATATATATATATATATATATATATATATATATATATATATATATATACATATATATATTTTATATATATATATATATATATATATATATATATATATATATATAGATATATTAAAACCATTTTGAAGCAGGAAGATATATACTTAAGAGACGCTAGCTTTTAAAACCAAAAATAGACTCGACAGATAGGGATAAACACATTCAACAGTTATAATCAAGCATATAGAGTTACTAGCATATATCCTATGGTCACAGATTCACTTCATCTCATTCATATCATCATCCCAATTCGTATCTCACCACACACAAGCACACTTTCGAGGCGCCACAGGACCAATCGCATGCACATACATGAGGGTCAGCGCATATAGCTCTGACACGGCCCCGCAGCACCCTGCCTCGTATCGCAATACGAAGGGGTCGATCGCAACCGACCAATGAACCGCAACTCATCATAATGTTTGATTGCAACCAAACAGTGGACCGCAACCCAAGAGTAGTCATCTGACCGCAGCCAGGAATATGAACCGCAGCTCATGTAAAACGTTTGATCGCAACCAAACGGTGGACCGCAGCCCGAGAGTGTAATTCTGATCGCAGCCAGCTTCTGAACCGCAGCTCAGGAATAACCAATTTGATCGCAACCAAATTGGGGTATCATGCACACATAACACATAGCAAGCACATGCAACCCACATTAACACATTGGGAAAGGGGGGAAAACGTATAATGAAACCTATGCGTGGTCATCCACAAACTAGGAATGATCCTAAGGGGTTCATACTTCTTTCACCTAGGTCAACGGGATACCAATTCAACTAACATGCGATATATAAGACTCATTTATCCTACGAACGGTACCCGAAACATCAATCTAGACTTAGGCACGATAAACGGAGTTCGTTGGGACACCACGAGGGTCGGGGAAACATCAAACGGGGAAGCCGGAGTCCCGAGTTGGGATAATTTCCAGCGGGTAGCCGGTGGGTGGTGCACCACCCGCCGGATGCCCGCCGGTGTTAGGTCTCCAGGCAGCGGGTGCCCGGCGGGCAGTCGCCTGCCCGCCGGCTGCCCGCTGCCAGCGATGTCCTTCTCGGGCAGCGGGTAGGTGGCGAGTCCCCCTACCCCCACCTACCCCCCACTGACTCTTTATTAAAATAAACGTCCTGGGGTCCGTTATGGAACCCGAACCATGCTTAGACACTTTTAGACGCAATTGATGACACCACGTAGACAATTAACGGATCAAAAGCAAGAATCATATAGCACATATCCTATCATGACTTATAAACATAATCAACACCCGAACATGCGAAATTCCACCCAATTATATCAAGAATAACACAATACGAAATTCCCAATTTTAACCTAGGGCTCTAATCATATTCAAATCAATAAAATCATAGTTCCTCTTTTAATCATCAAACATCAAGATTCATCAAGAACATCACATAATCATCAAGAATCTCTTATCATCATCAAGATCATCAATATCACACATAGAATCATCTCATAATCATCAAGAACTCATCATCAATATCATAAATGATTTAACAAGACACAAGTATAGAGAGGAGGCTAAAGAAGATAATTATAGCAAGGAAAATAGGTTTTGTTGAGACATGGGTTACCTCTTAGCGTTAATTAATTTCCTTGGCTATGAAGGGTCTTTCTTTAAGATTCCTTCTTTTTTTGATTTCTCCTAGGGGGATTCTTGGAACTTCTTGTGTAGTGGGAGATTATTGTGGTGTAAGATCTTGGTACCTTCTATAACCTTATTTATATATTTAAGAGCCCTAATTAGGGTCTAAGTGGTATGAGTTTACTAATCCTATTCCTTATAGGACTAAGGACTTGTTTTAGGGATAAGGGTCCATGGTCCATAGTGGACCATATTAATTAATTAAAGAGGATCCTAATCATAATCTGAATAGTAAAAGGCCTACTTCCTTTATTCTTAATAGATAAATAGGTCTAGGATTCTTAATTAGAATCTGACTAGTAAAAGGTTTACTTTCTTTATTCCTAATAGGCTTAAAACTCTAGTTTAGGCAAGGGTCCACGATTCATGGTAGACCTTATTAATTATTTAAAGGGAAACTTAACCAATTTAAATCATATTTAATTATTATTAACGGGATTAATTAAATAATTAATCTGGGATTGAAGGCCGTAACACGGGGTGTTACAGTAGGGACTCACAAACAAGCCATTCAAGGTAGGTAGGTTTAGACCAAGCCAGAGCAAGCTTCAAGCTAAGCAAGGGTGGTGGGTCAGATACAGAGGCGGAGGGACAAAGAGAGTGCTTCCCGTTCAAGCTCTCAGAGAGAGAGCTCTTGTACAAGGAAGCTACGTACACATTTTCAAACTGAAAGCGACCAAGAAAACTCTTGCGCTAACGCAGCCATACTTTGGTGGTTCTCCGAGATCCTTGAGATGAAGAAGGGATATCTAATCCGATCGATTGCGTAAAGCCCGTGGTAGCAACGAAACCGGTGGAAGTATACAGAAAAGACAGTTCTTTTCTATTCTATTCTATTAGATATTATATTAGTATTAGTTAGTGATCCCGACTTAGTGAGTCCTTTCTTCCGTGATGAACTTGTAGCACCCCCCAAACAAGACCTATATAAAAGCCTTAACACATGCAGATTAAACGACAAAACTAGCAAAGCGGAAGATAAAACGAAAACTGGATAAAGGAAATCCGAACGGGGTGTCACGCCACGTCTACCAAACACGGTAAACGCTACGGCAAACAATCTGTAAGTGTATACATCTATCCCAAAAACATCAGTCTAAACTACATTGGCGCACAGGCCACAAAACAAGGATGGGGGTACTAAGCTACCAGGAACTAGACATCGCGCTCGTCTAAACATCACCTGAAAGATACAAAGATAAACATTGGGACGACGCCCGGTCAGCGCGATAAATGCTGGTGACCCACCAATACATGTGAAATATCATACATAGAAAGATATAAGGTGTAAAACCATTTTCGAAACGGAATATATATATATATATATATATATATATATATATATATATATATATATATATATATATATATATATATATATATATATATATATATATATATATATATATAAGTCAAAATCAAGATCAACAGTCAACACAAGACTCATCACTCTCAAAGATAACACGGGAACACATCTCAAACCACAAAGGCTAACCACAACGCGAAGGATAAAGACTCACCCAACGGCAACACATGCCTCCGTGACTACACACGTCACGAGAGAAGAATATACAACGCCGGCTTTACAAGCCCTCGCAACATCACCTATCACGAGTTGTTATGCCTTCCTTATGCCCTGTTCCAACCTTATGGCTACCCCCAACCTTATATCTTCTTCCAACCATTACCTCCAGGACCCCTGTACTTTTTAGTCCAACCTTATTCCCCCGGGACCGTCGTCCCCCACCAACGACCACCAACGAGACCACCAATTCATAATACACAAGGTACCGTACACGGCAACACATGCCCGGATAACACATGTTATCCCCCAAAAACGTGAACCTTACACAAAGACCACAACTCCATAATCACGTCACGGCCACCACGAGGACCGCTGCAATACCTTGGTGACTAGTGTCCCATACCACTAATCGTGCAATCCAGGTAAAGCCACACACGCACCACAACTCAACAAGAGTCAAGCAACGGATCACAACGAAGGTATGAAAAATACTCAATCAAGGAACGGGTCACAGCCCAACAACATCACCGATGAATAACACAAGTTATCATCAACCAAACGGAACGTACAAACATGACACAAACTCTAGCAGTTAGACAACAAACTAGCATGCTTATCAACGGGGAAAATCAAGATAGTTCCGAGGAACACACAAGACACCTCTTGGTCCAACGAAACACAATATTGAACACTTAGGACGATTCAGCCATGGCACTCTAGATCACTTAAGGGGCTGGACCCACTTATTTGAGCACGCGATGTGTATTACAATGACCTTCAGTCGACTAAGAAGGTGCATCATATTCGCTGGAAGCCAGCCTCTCTTGCCTACCCCTAAGTCCTGTCTACAGTAGCTGCTTCGCTTCTATTATAGATGACCGAAGAGCGGACTTCTTTCCAACAAACAGAGGAAGTTTTGATTCGAATAGAGAGATATGTCGGAATTAGCTCCTGGGAAAGATAGAAGGGCAGGGCTTCAGACCCATAATGAAACCAATGTGGGAGCTACTTATAATAAGTTACAAAACCTTGAGATGAAGAAGGGAAAGCGTAAGTGAACTCGATCAGTGGAGGAGGAAGCTCGGTTCAGTCCTTGCAGATCTTGACTCACTCACTTCCAAAGTAGAATACGAAACTCTAGTTGAAGCGGTATTGGCCATTATGAGTAGTAAAGGCTACTATGAGCAGAAAGGGACTACTTGGCTCGATCGAGCAGCACCTACACCTTCTCGCGTAACGACTTCTTTTAAGCTAGGCTAGGATCGGATCCAATTCTAGGAGCGATGTCAGACCAGTAGACCCAAGTTATGCCTTTGATCTAGGAGCTTCGGTTTGAACACATTATTCTCTGGAAAGCTTATTAGGATGCTAAGTATTTACCTTTTCTTTTCTCAATAGGAGGTCTTGTGTCGTTGGACCTGCCCTTTATGCAGCAGTAGTTTCGGTTGAACTGGAATTGCTCCCGCTATTGGTAGGCTTACTCGACTAAGAACTCAAGGAAGTGAACTGACGGGACTCTGCTACTTACGAGGGTTGATGTTGAAGAAGGGGCGAAGAATCCTCTGCGGATGAAAGATATGCTGAGACAAAAGCAAAATAGGAAGAAATACCTGCTAGACCAGAGACTGCGGATGGGGGTCTTTTTCACGTAAAAACCTGCCAGCCGGTAATATAGCATTTCCAAGCTAGGGGTATTGTTGTTTATGAACAAGGTTTTTCTCCTCAACCAAAGCATGGGTCAAAAAGGAAGAACCTAACCATCAGCAAGAAAGGGCGTCCCGACGTCGACTCCGAAAGGAAGCTCGCAAGAGGGAAAGAGAGGAAAAGAACCAATAATTCACCTATATGAAGCTGAAGGAATAAAAGCATTAGAGTGAAGATCCCTTTCTTAACCTGAAATGAAACCTCTCAAGACATGGAAAGATTGACCATCGGTTTTATTCCCAAGTCAGGACAGAAAGAGTGACTACTCGATAGAAATGCCCCTATGAATAAGGGAAGTTACTAGCCTTCTTTCTTAGGCCAAGGAAGGAAATCACAGTAGAACTAGCGTAGCGGGACATGACAGCGGTTGGGGAGAGGGAAAAGCTATCAATCCAATGAACAGAAAAAGCGGCTTGGCCGAAGGGTCAGGAAGAGAGAATGACTATACTTTCTGAGTTAGAACATTAGGAACCTTACACCCATAGGAAAGAAAGCAGCCAAAAAAGTAGAGAAGATCAGAGACAGGTTTAGCGAGAAAAGTCTTTAACTCACACCTATCTTTGATGAAAGAAGCCAAAAAGCAAGAAATTGAAAGTGTGATTAAAGCTAGAGAGATGACTTCTGTTGAACTCTTCATGTACATAAAGGGAATGAATCGCATATGTTGGTTGAGAATTGCTCAGGAATTCATTGATAATGACTTTGCCAGGTTCTAGGGAGGTTACTCTTATTTTTTGAGGATCGAGCCGCTCTCCCTCATTCCACTCGTCCAGCCTTCTTCACGAACTTGTACAATCGATGCCACAAAGATAGCAAACTCTATTATCAAAGAAATAAGGAAACAAGCGACAATTTGGCACCAGATATCCGAAGGTGTGGAAAGAGCAGCTGTGAGAAGCGGAAAAACCATCAAAAACTGACGATTGTTCGTGGAGGTTTCTACAGAAAGACCCCTTGGTTCTGACAAACGGATCACAATTACAGGTACCTGGGAGCATACTGATGGAATGAACGAAATACGAATAGTTAACATAATATGGTCATAGATCTTAGGTTGTAGCTTGATCATGAGCGAATTTGTTGATGTTGCACCCATGAAGTATGGAAAGTGCCAAACATTGGGAACTACCTGGGGAGGAGTTAGGAACAGGAACAAGAAGAAGCGAGAACCACTTAAATGGAGGAATCGATTGTATTTCGTCCTTTGTTCCCCATAGAATCTGAGGATCAAAAAGCACCAAATTTGATGACTTATTAAGGGAAAGACGAAGTAAGAACATGCTATTGGAGACGTTGCAACATATGTCGGGAAGGCCTCAGTTGATTGTGTACGAACAAAATACGAATCCAAAGGCAGGGTAAGAAGGGGTTTAGCTAATGGAGATATTAACTCTTCCGGGAACCAGTAACACGTAAACCATGTAAAACCAAGACCAATCAATATCCGAACGGAATGGATTCGAACTTCTCCTAGAATAGTTTCCGATGCGAAATTAAATTCATAGGATATATATGAGTAATTCAAAGGATAAATCTAAATATTTGATAGGATTCGATTCATTTTAGTAATGAACAAAAAAGAATTTTATGGGGCTTCCCTGTCGAGAATAAAAAGTTTTTCTCTTAGAGAGGCAGTTTCCTCGCTTAGAAAAGCGTTCCTTCTCTCAAGAGATTCCCATTAAGTGGATAAGTCTCGACGATGTTGCATATCCAATCGGGCTAGGTGCTTTTGTTTTAAAAAGCCCTGGAAATGCTCTGCTTGGGTCGTTTTTACTTCCCAATAGAATGGGGATTCTTGCCCC
Source organism: Ipomoea nil (assembly GCF_001879475.1). Taxonomy (NCBI): domain Eukaryota; kingdom Viridiplantae; phylum Streptophyta; class Magnoliopsida; order Solanales; family Convolvulaceae; genus Ipomoea; species Ipomoea nil. Next base: position 507,628 of record NW_017616633.1, read on the forward strand.
TCGTTACATAAGCTTTGCAAGACCTGGCATAGAGCAGGGTGATTGAATTCTAAGGGTTCGAGGTGTACGCTCAGTATGGAATCCAGGTCTTGTGGATCAATGAAGAATTGGGGATCCTCCCGACCATAAAAAATGAGTTGATAGAGAGAGGAAATCTTGTCACGAGTTGTAAAACAAAACTCAGTTTCCAGGAAATTTCGCACCATGACCTCGTACTCCTTGGGTGAGAGTCCCTGGTTTTGTAGGCGCTGTCGTACGAATTCCACCCATTCTGGATCCTGATCCGGCTGATTCATATAGTGGTCTAGCAGCGCTAGTTCAGACGGGAGAATACCCAATATGGAATTAGGTAAACCCCCATAAAAGAAGTTATAATAGATTCTACACACAAAACGGATCAAGAAATAAGACACACTACCTTCTCATAAGAGAAAGAGCCCGCTGTAACTTGGGCCTTGTTAGATAGTAGCAAAAGACTCTCACTTCGAAATCCGAAGGGAGATAGAACCTAACAAGGATATAGAAAGTAAAGAGGAAAAGGCATGACCAGAACAATTGTGTAAAATAAGTGAATTTATCCAGTTGAGGCATGATATGCTTGACAACAAATGATTCCCTCCAGACAGAAAGAGAGTCCTTATTGTACGAGTAGTTCAGAATTCTAGTGAGTTTTTGTTGGTTGTTGACCAACGGAAATCATGGGAGAAAGAAGACTAGATCCGGGGGTCATTCACCACCCCACCTACACACAAACGGACTACTTACTGCACCCAGAACCTCATAACAGCATAGAAAGCATCACCGTGAATTCCATATTGGATAAAATTACTATGTATATCAATCAGAAATGGAAGTTGTCTTAGTCATCCTTTTTTAAACCATGAGTATCCTATATCGAGAAAATATTCATTTTGAAAACATCTCTATAATGAACATAGTGATAGAAAGAGTACCATGCAGTGTCTTGACTTCAAACGGTTTGCTTTAACCATGTTAATAGTCCCACATTATTGGTTGAGAGAGAATCGAAGTAGATTTACCAATAAATCACAAAATGCTATGGTTCTTAGAGAGAATTGATTAATTGATTCATAAGTAATTCGCGAGATCATGCACCCCTCTCTCCTAGTTCTAAGGAAAACTGAAAACTAAAGGATACAGCTGGTTGGTCCAGCCTATTCTTGAAAGAAACAACTCGCACATACTCCCTTTCCAAAAAAGATCAATACACCAAGTACTACACTTAGATTTATTGGATTTGTTGCAAAAATATCGGTATTAAACCCGAAACTCCCAGCAGATGGCCAGTGGCCCAAAGAAAGGAAAGAATCGGTTACGTTTTTCATATGCTCTCCTCTTATAGATCAACTAAAAAACCAAACAGAGTGACTTTTGTATCACTTCACCTCTCTTTTTATTTACTCTCTTTTTTTTAAGAGTTTCTTCTTTGTTGTTGTTAGGTGTTGGAATTATCTTTTGCATATTATTTTCCAGCAGTTCTATTTTCACACCGTGAATCCAACTATATGAGAATTTGATCGAAACTCCAAGTTTTTTATTGTACTCCAAGACGTCGTTTACCGTCTTTTTGTACTCTTGGAACAATTTTAGAATATAGATAAATAGGCCTAGTGCGACTACATAAAAAAGGAGGATCGGCTCATTATTCAATTGTTGGAATAGCTTTTCTACCAGTTGAGACATGATATGATTGACAATGAAACTAACCGCTGCCACATTGGGGCTATGGGATTCAAACCCAATTTTGCCACGACCCACATTTCTCTCTCGCCCAGTCATCTATCGCGAATTAGGCTTTCGATTAGACAACAAAGAAAGGCCGACCTTTCTTGACTAAGCTTAGATTTTCCCCGCAAAATCACGTTCGACTTGCATTAAGCATACAACTTGTGACACACATTTCTCGATCGGCTGGGTTCCCGCCTTGCTGTACCGAGGTAAGCCCTTCAACCACCTCATCTCTATTATTTATTATATGATGATTGGTTGATTGTGATTGAAGATTTCTTTCTACAAAAAGTCTTCGAGATAAATTGGACCTCCGCCCGAAGAGCGCTTCCCTGGCTTAAAGGACGGAACTCCAGTGCACTGATTGAGCTAGCGAACTCCAGTTTAAGTAAGACCAGGCCAGTTGTAAAAAAGGAAACAAAAGATTCGTGGTTGATACCAGTTGACAGCAATTGGCCAGTTTCCTACAATTGACCAATATAGCTCGACCGATTGATACATAAGAATAAGAGCGGTAAGTTTTTATATTGACAAGGGGGGAAGCGGTATCGAACAAGAAGAGCTGGAAGGGAAGTCGGACGGTAGGACTGTATTGCTCAAGAGCAGGATCTTTCTTTACAGGAAATAAGACGGGGATAAGTGCCCTATCCACCAACCAGTAACTGCAAAGAAATAGAAATAGCGAGATGATCCATCATAACGAGAATTTCCATTTGCATTACCAGAAGAAAGAAAGATGCGCTAAATAGATTTTGGGGATATAGACTAGGAAACTACTATTGGCTAATGGAATCTATTAGTCTAGCTCTTATATTATGATTATGAAAGAAAGCAGCATAGCCAGTTCTTTTTTAGCTAATGAGAAAAAGATATGAACACTAATAAAACCAAGAAAGACCAATCACAAATACCAGTGAAAGCGGAAAAGAGATAGACTGGGGGAATGGAATACGGGAGGTGAGAAGTCATTTTTCGAAAGGTTTTCTTGTTCGAGCGGCTCAATTGACTATTCAGATTGACAGTGAATCGTCGACGATGGCATAGATTCGATTCGGACAAGACGATAATTATCCTATATAAGAGAAGGCAATCTAGGCAAGCAAAGGAAAGATTGATTATAGGCCAGTGAAAGAGAAAGAGAAGGATTTTCGGCAAGGGGTTCCCGGCTTCGCGAGACCTTTTCGATCTGCTCTAGGCTAAGCTCAATGTGGCCTTGCTTTGTTGATGCCAATCTCTTAGTCTAATTCAGATAAACTGTGAGCCAAGACATGAAAAAGAACAAACTCAAAGCGAATTATTTCATATTAGATCTTCTACCGGTACACGGAACACAAACAAAATCTCAATGAAATGAAGTACACGCAACTACGCCTGTGAACTCAGATAGCCTTTCAGCATTCCTTTCATCTACTCTAGGAAAAAGAACTTTTTTCTCTTAATATATTCAATTTCTAGTTAGAGGTCAAACAGCCCAAGACGCGCATCCACCAGATAAGCATATAATTCGTTGTGATTCTCAAGTTCAAGTCCTTGTTTTTTATCCTACCCTCCTTTCTCTCCCTTTGGCTTCGGGTTTCTGTTCATGCTCATCCTCAGCCTCCGGTAGGCTGATGGGCATTGAACCTGACTCTGTAGACCTTTCAGCACAGTCTTCTACGACCTCTCCTACAGAAAGCTTTTTAACATGACTTTCCGGCTTTCCTGCTTCTATGCTTGCTATTAAGAATATGGCATACCAACAATTCACTTACTTACGGGCTTACTGGAATGATGAAAGGGAAAGGTATTCGGAGTTCTTCACCCCGGCAAAGCAAAGTCCTTACTTTGACTTAGACTGACCCGAATCAAGTCAAGGCGATGCAGCAGGCTTAAGGCCCATCTTCTTAGTTTAGTTCTCTCTTTTCAAGTCAAGAATGTGCCAACCAAGGCCATTGAATTCGCTGCAGTGCAGATATCATAATAGTCAAAGAATAAGTTCTTCTTTTTACTGAATTAGCTACAAATCACATGTTTAGAATCGATCTAGTTGATTATCCCGTCGTTTAGTAAGCCCGAAAGCAAGAGAAAGAAGGTTTCCTTTACCACGGGAACTGCAGTAGCGGAACTAGCACGACGAACAATGCTCGACACTCTGCCAAGCGAGCCCCTCTAATTATCTAGAAGCCCCGTTCCCCTGTATAAGCATTCTAGCTCAATACCCTTTCACCGTCTTCTCACGCGCCCTTACAAAACAACTACTGCGAGAGCCTTTCAGCTAGAGAGAAAGAGCCTTTAGAATGGAAGCCCTTATCATCCACTTTCTTATTCAATATTGGATCTCTTGCTTAAGCTGTGTAAGCTCATTCAGTGGTTCACTTGTGACGGATTCTTAGTTGATAAGGGGATGTCTTCTTTTCACTCAGGTTTTACCAAACAAAATGAAGTCATCGGCAAAGAAGCAATGAGACAGTCGTTGGCCTCCTCGCCCGACTTGACCTCGATCTATGGCTGTTCTGTGTAATGGCTTGATTCTTGATTCATTCCAGAACAAGAATTTCACTCATTTGAATGAAAGAGTTTGATACCAATTCTAGCTTCCGGGCAGGAGGGAAGAAGGTGACTTCAAGGTTGTTAGTGCTAAAAAAGTTTCTTTCTTATTCTCAGGAGCTCACCTCTCCCCATGTCTCAGAGGAATCTACTCTTTCATGGCAGCCACCTTCCTCTGGAGTATACAAACTGAACTTTGAAAAAGTTTGGAAAGAAAAGTAGACGGAACGACACTTGTGAACTCGGATAGCATTGTGGCATACCTTTTCATCTGAACTAGGCTACTTTCTTTCTTCTCTTATGAAATTTTTAGTTTTAGATCATTCTTAAAAGAAGCTCTCTCTTATATATATATATGATACCACCAGATGTGCCCCCTCTACCCTCGTCCAATCTTCCTAAGTGCCAGCCTAGCTTCATAGGAAGCTTAACAATACATCCAACTCCTTAAGGAATGAATACTTGGGCTTAGCCTGGAGTTAGGCTGAGATGCCTGGGCTAGACCCTGACATCGCCGTCCACAGGCTTAATATCAAACCAGATGCTAAGCCCATCAAGCAAGCACAACGACGCTTTCATCCACTCCACATGAAGAAGATTGAGAAAAAAAAGTAAAATGAAGTATGAAGATAAACGGAAGACCATAGATGATGGAATGATGAATGAATGGAAAAACGAAATAAAAAGACTAAAAGAAGAATTCGCTCAACATGAAGAATTAGCTCAACAAACCAAAGAAGAATCCATATCACAGAATCACCCTTGAAAGGGTGAGAAACAACCACCTAATAAAGACTAAATAAAAAGAGAAAAGGGATCCCGATAACCAACCATAGGAAGAGTTCATTCATATTGGAAGTCCGGTGCGGGCGTTAAGACTTACTTTACTAACATTCGGTACCCATATAAAGAGGGGTACCTACACTCTCAGTCAGTACTAGAAGGAGGTACCTTCTTCCGAGGAAACAAGGTCTTATTCATATCCTAAGTACCCAAGCGAGGGTCGGATAGCACGAGGTAAGTAGTTATGTTGCTAATCCTAAAGAAAAATCGAAGAACAAGAGGTTCACTTACAACCAATTGGTCACTTCACTGCTTTCAGTAGCTTAAGGAGTTGTAAAAGGGTAGTCCTTATTGTTATCATTCATTATTACTTCCACCAGGGAAGTCACTCACTTGAAGAGGGCCCCAACCCGTGTTTGCTGAGCAGAGGTGAGAGGAAGCAGATAGGCAGCCCTCGTGAAGCTGTACACTCCCTACATTGCTCAACCTGTTTCCCCAAACCGTTCTAAGGAGGGGGCTATTGAGTTACTTTGCATATCTATAACAAGATTGTCTACTAACAAACAGTTGTTATTAAAGGAGCTCAAGTAGGGCCTATCTAATAAACTCTCAAGGTATCTTAGGTTCATACAGTGAGCTTTTCATACCAGGAATACTAGCTACAGTTGCCCTGCGGGGCTATCACACGGAGAAACAATTCCCTCCAGGGAGCTGCCAATAGAAAGCATTAGTATGCTATCAGTTGTTTAAGGAGCAGGATTGTGTATGATAATTCATTTTCAGGCGGTACTTATTATTGAAGAAGACAGAAACTACAGACGGGGAAGGAAAGAGGCAAATAAATAGATGCTCCGGGGAAAGCTTTGAGCTTAGCCTAGTATGGTGAATCAACAAAGTAGCCCCTATCACGTAAAGAGTGCTCACGTTGTGAAGTCTAGTTGGGAAAAGCAAGGATGGCATTAGTCGCTGTCAGCATTAGCCTTTGCCGAACCCCTTTTATTTTAATAGGATGACCTTTCTTTTAGATAGAATTTCTATTTATTAAGAATTTCACTTTGCATGGAAAGGTGAGCACGAAAGCTAGCATAGGGAAGGCAAAACCAGTCCCAGTTCACTATTTTCTTTCTGTGTAAATAGGTTTAGGTTTGAGAACTCGCTTTCAAATCCTTGCGATTCTTTCTGTGAAAGATCGGCGTATCTGGATTCAAAGAGAGAGAATATATGGTCTCCGCCCCTTGCATCTCAAGTCTCACTTCCTTCTTCTGCTAATGCTACTCCCACTATATTATCGTAAATATACTAAACCACTATTCTAAATAATATAATGGGACTTATCCTGTTACAAGGTGGACAACTACAACTAGTGAGACTCAGTCTAAATGTAAATGAAACTTCCACTCTCACGCAGGCCAGTTCTTTACATCTTTGGAAAGCGCATTGAAATGCATTTCAAAATTGGCATTGATTGACTTAGCTCACTAAGCGGATAACCCTTTATCAAAATAAAAAGGGTTCTAATGTCAACTTGGAACATGAAACTACCCACTTTAGTAACATCGATTTATCCACGACAGCTTCATCCGATAGTAAGTATCACATCGACTGCCCAGAGCGCCCCCTCGGGTATAGGAGGGCTCTTTTCGGGCGTCTGTGAGCACTATCGGGAGTGGATGCTGGTAACCCACTCCAACGCGTTGAAATATAGTATAGATAGATATATATATAGATATACGAAAATCATTTCGAAGCAGGAAGATATATACTTAAGAGGCACTAGTTTTAAAACCAGGAATAGACTCAGCAAATCGGCATAAGCACATCAGACAACAATAAGCAGTTAAGTAGAAATAAAATCATAAGAAATACGCATTTACGGTCACAAGCCACTTCTCAATTCCAAACCACATCAACAACCAATCATCATCCATATCACATAATCATTGATGGCGCCACGGGACCAATCGCATGCCCCGAACATGAGGGTTAATGCTTATAGCATTAACACGGCCCCGCAGCACCCTACCTCAGTACCGCGGTACGAGGGGAGTTGATCGCAACCAACCCTTTGAGAACCGTTGACGAACTCAACGTCGGACCACGATCTGACACACCGCTGACGCGCCCAGTCGGTGGACCGCGATCCCCCTTACAAGGGGGGACTTACGACCCTACACACTGTTGATGCGCACAATCGGTGGACCGTAGCGGATCAAGCCGACACACCGCTGAGCTAAACTCAGTCGGTGGGCAAAGATCCTCGGAGACTACGGTCCTACGTACCGATGTCCCACCACTCGGTGGATCGCAGCCAGCCGTAGCCCTACACACCGCCAGATTACTCAGGTCGGTGGACTACAGCCTTCCTTGGCTTGTTAGCCCTACACACCGCCTGGCGCGTCCAGGTCGGTGGGTCATATCACTGAGGCCCATGTGGACCTTCAGTCCTATGCATAATCTTTATATACCTGACTGGTCTCTACCAGCCTGGTTAACAGTTGGGATGTTTCTCAGCCCATTCAACTGCCCGTATAGTGGACCTCAGTCCTATATCATATTAATATCCCTGACCGATCTTAACCGGCCTAGTTAACAGTTGGGATGGTTCTCAACCCATTCAACTGCCCGTATAGCCCAATTGATCTTAACCAAGTTGGGGTCATGCATCACGTAACACATAATAACACATAATAACACATAACTCACATAGGGAAGGGGGAGATATAAAATTAAGCTTACATGTGATCATTCACATACTAAGAACAATTCCTAAGGGTTCATATAACTTCCACCTAGGTCCACGGGTTACCAATTCAACTAGCATGCAATTCCTAAGACTAGACTCAGGCACGACAAACGGGGTCCGTCGGGACACAATGGGGAACGGGGAACATCAAACGGGGAAGCCGGGGACCCGGGTGGGGTATGGACCAGCGGGTAGCCGGTGGGTGGGGGTTACCCGCCGGTGGGCACTGTTCCGGGCGGCGGGTAGCCACCGGGCAGCCGACTGCCCGGTGGCTGCCCCACTGCCGGGCAGTTGGGCAGCGGGTAGGTGGTAGGTTCCCCCACCCCCACCTATCCCCCACTGACTCATTCATCAACAAATTCGTCCCGGGATCCTTTGTGGAACCCGAAACCATGCTTAGACACTTTTAAACGCAATTGATGACACCACATAGACAATTAACGGATCAAAAGCAAGAATCATATAGCACATATCCTATCATGACTTCTAAATATAATCAACATCCGAACATGCAAAATCCCACCCAATTATATCAAGAATAACACAATACGAAATTCCCAATTTTAACCTAGGGCTCTAATCATATTCAAATCAATAAAATCATAGTTCATCTTTTAATTACCAAGACATCAAGATTCATCAAGAATATCACATAATCATCAAGAATCCCTTATCATCATCAAGATCATCAAGATCACACATAAAATCATCTCACAATTATCAAGAACATATCATCAATATCATGAACGATTCATCAAGACACAAGTATAGAGAGGAGGCCAAAGAAGATAATTATAGCAAGGAAAATATGTTTTGTTGAGACATGGGTTACCTCTTAGCCTTAATTAATTTCCTTGGCTATGAAGGGTCTTTCTTTAAGATTTCTCCTTTCTTGATTTCTCCTAAGGGAATTCTTGGAACTTCTTGTGTGGTGAGAGATTATTTGTGGTGTGAATTCTAGGTGCCTCCTATTCCTCTATTTATATAATTAAGAGTCCTAATTAGGGTCTAGGTGGCATGGGTTTACTAATTCTATTTCTTATAGGACTAAGGGGTTGGCTTTAGGGATAAAGGCCCACGGACCATGGCGGACCCCCTTTTAGCTAATTAGTAGATTTTAACTCCCTTTTTGGGCTGAGTAATTAATTAATTAATTTGGGTTTAGGGGTCGTAACACGGGGTGTTACACTCTCCCCCCCTTACAAGAGGCTTCGTCCCCGAAGCCGGTGTGTGGATCCACTCTTTCACCCCCCCCCCCCCCCCCCCCCGGACGTCGCGTAATTTGGCATCCCGATCAGGAAGTGTGGCCCCGCGCGTTGTCTTTGCTGGGGTGGACTGAATTTCTGGTGAAGTGGTGATTGAAAAGTTCGGGTCTACCTTGGTTTCCTGCTCCCGAGCTAGATGCCCCGCGAGTGCCCAACATGGCCTCAATGGTTGCCACCCTTTGGTCTAAAGCGCGTGTTGCGTGAATTAGGGATGAGAATCCCTCGTCCATGATTTGGTTCTGTCGGGTGAGCTGTGCGAGGATGCGTTCGTTGACTGATTCTTCATTTAAACCCCTTGGGTTTCCCCTCGCTCGCGTGGGTGCCGGTGGATTAGGCTCGCTATCTTCTTCTTGCTCGTCATTTTCCCCTGGTTCCCCACAGTCTTGCATTGCCCGCTTGAGTTTCTTGTTGGAGATATTTAGTTGATCGACCAATTCCGTTTGTTCCTCTTCGGGCTTAAGGCAAATCTCTTCGAGGGTGATGTATTGTCCCCCTTCGGTGTAGTAGATATCATTGCGACGGAGATTCTGAGCATTGAAAGCCATGCCACTTGCGGTCTTGACCTCTGTGTGGCTTAGGTCTACCCCCTTTTTCTCCATGATCCAACTCAGGATCATCCCGTAGGGTAGGCTAAGTCGGTTGCTAGTTTTACAAAACTCCATGTGTTTCAACATGAGGGTCGGCAGATTGAACTTAATTTTGTGTTTTAAGAGATAGGCAAAAGTACACTCCAGACTTCCCACATCCTTGCTTTTATTATTTGTGGGCAATAGGCTGTCAGTCACAATCATAACCAATATCTTTTGCTCCGCAGTTAGCCATTTCCTGTTTGGCCGTGTGGCCGAAGTGAAACCTTCCTCCTTTCCGAGTAGGTACCCGAGGTAGTCTTTGTACCCCGTGTTTTGGGTTCCAATCCATCCTTTTCGGTCGTAATCTGACACGCCCGTGGTGGTCAATTTTAGGAGTTTGGCCAAGCGGCCTTCGGAGAGTACTATCTCCTTGCCTCGGACTTTGGTAGTGATCTCTACTTTGTCACCCCGCTTGACGGCTATCAAGTGGTGGTAGAACTCTTTCACCAATTCGGGGTACGTATCCCCTTTGATGGCGAGATACAAATCCAAGAGTCCTTGAAATTTAAGCATGTCGACCAACTCCGGAGAGAATTGGTCGGGTTCGAGGGCCTTACCTCCGATTACCGTGTAATCGGCGTTGTTTTACTCCGGGGTTCGGATTCCGAGGGGCTTTTTCGGCATGATTGGGGTTCTTCGGGGGGGAATTTTCCGACGAGTTTTTCCGGCGATTTTTCCGGTGGGGGGTTTCCGGCGGCGATGGTTTCTCCAGCGAGGTGGCGGGCGACGTGGTCTACTGTTTGTGGCCGTCGGCGAGGGTGCGAGGCTGGACGGAGCAGGTGGCAGCTGGCAGGGAGCGGTGGCCGGGCGAGCTGCGGGTGGGCGTGGCAGCGGGTCGTGGCCGGGCGAGGGGCGGCTGCCTTCCGGGGCGTCGACGGCGGCGTGCGGAGCGGTGGAGCTGAGCGGCGGCTGGCTTGATGGTGGCCGATGGTGGGGTGTGGGCCTCGGGTGGTTTACCGGCGAGGTGGGGTGAGAGAGAGAGAGAAAGAGAGAGAGATTATGGGGGAAGAAGGGTGTAACACCCCAGATTTTCAGGATATTTAAAACTTATAAAATAAAGGTGAAATCTCATTAAATCCCAAAACATAACACAAGAGTATAGGGTGCTATGCCACACCTGAGCTAGAGAACTCAGGTGCACAGGCTAACTAACTAATATCCTCAAATAGTATCAATACTAAATCATGGCACGCAGGCCGAAAGGGAAAAACTATCTAAGCTACGTCCAAGCTTCTAGCGCGCTCCAGTGATCTACTCGTCTGTGCCTGAAAGCCAAATATATCTGTTCAGCGAGAGATGCTGGTAACCCACTCCAACGCGTTGAAATACAATACATATAGATATATATATAGATATATGAAAAGTCATTTTGAACATGAGGATATCTCCTACGAACTCTAGCTTTTAAAACAGGGATAGACTCCAGATAGGGCTAAGCACAGACAGCAGTTATACCGAACATATACAGTTTACAACAGGCAAGACAGATAAGATAAGCACAATTAATAATCATAACCCAACATATACAATCCCCGGTATAAATCTCATAGTCTCATCCCTAAGATACTCATAACAACAACTCATCCATACTTCATCACATAGCACACTTTGTTGGCGCCACAGGACCAATCGCATGCCCATACATGATGGTCAGCGCATATAGCTCTGACACGGCCCCGCAGCACCCTGCCCCGTCTCACAGCACGGAGGGGTCGATCGCAACGGACCGATGAGCCGCAGCTCTATATAATATTTATATACCTGACCGGTCTCTACTAGCCTGGTTAACAGTTGGGATGGTTCTCAACCCATTCAACTGCCCGTATAGTGGACCTCTGTCCTATATAATATTTATATACCTGACCGGTCTCTACCAGCCTGGTTAACAGTTGGGATGGTTCTCAACCCATTCAACTGCCCGTATAGTGGATCTTAGTCCTATATAATATTTATATACCTGACCGGTCTCTACCAGCCTGGTTAACAGCCGGTATGGTTTTCAGCCCACCCGACTGCCCGTATAGCCCGATTGATCTCAACCAACTCGGGGTAACATGCACACATAACACATAGCAAGCACATGCAACCCACATTAACACATTTGGAAGAGGGAGAAAACGTATAACAAAACCTATGCGTGATCCTTCACATACTAAGAATAGTCCTAAGGGTTCATACTTCTTTCACCTAGGTCAACAGGATACCAATTCAACTAGCATGCAATATATATATAAGACCCATACGACCTACGAACGGTACCCGAAAATCAACTAGACATAGGCACGATAGACGGAGTCCGTTGGGACACCACGGGGGTCGGGGGAACATCAAACGGGGAAGCCAAAATCCCCAATTGGGGTGCAAACCAGCGGGTAGCCGGTGGGTGAGGGTTCACCCGCCGGCGGCAGCCATTCCGGGCAGCGGGTGCCCGGTGGGCAGCTGCCCGCTGCCGGCGTTGCCCAAGGATGCCGCGGGTAGGTGGCGGGTCCCCTACCCCCACCTACCCCCCCCCCCCCACTGACTCTTTTCATCAAAAATGCCCCGGGAACCTTTGTGGAACCCAAAACCATGCTTAGACACTTTCAAACGCAATTGATAACACACGTAGACAATTAACGGATCAAAATCAGGAAACAAACGGCACATAACCTATCATGCTTTTCTAAACATAATAAACACCCAATCATGCGAATTCCCACCCAATATACCAAGAATAATTCCATACGATACAACCTAGGGTTCTAATCAATTTTAAATCAACAAGGTCACGATTCATCTTCTAATATCAAGATTCGGTAAGAATATTATATAAACATCAGGAACATCCTACAATCATCAAGAACATCTTATAATCATCAAGAACGTTATATAATCATCAAGAACACCATAATTATCAGGAACCTTTCATCATCAAGATCACCCATGGAATTATCCCATCAATCATCAATAATAACACAAATCATCAATACACAATAATATGGGGAAATCCTAAGAGGGGAATCATAGCTATGAAAATAGGTTTTGTTGAGACATGGGTTACCTCTTAGCCTTAATTAATTCCTTGGCTATGAAGGGTCTTTCTTTAAGCTTTCTTGCTTTCTTGATTTCTTCTAAGGGGATTCTTAGAGCTCTTTGGGGTGGTGGAACATTTATTGTGGTGGGGGGTTTCTAGGTGCCTCTCAAGCCCCCTATTTATATATTTAGGAGTCCTAGTTAGGAACTAATATTATAGGCTTGCTAATTCTATTTCTTTTGGAACTAAGGATTGGGTTTAGGGATAAGGGCCCATGGACTATGGTGGGCCTTTCCTAATTAATTATTGTGATTTAATTCTTTCTTTTGGGTAATTTGTTAAATGATTAATTGGTTTTAGGGATCGTAACACGGGGTGTTACAAAGGGAATGAGGAAGAAGAAGGGTTTTTGATTTGGGGGTTTTGGTGTTTTTAGGGATTTGTAGGGGTCTAAGAAGGGAGTGTTCCCTTAAAATTCCAAGAAACACTTATGGCTTAGTGGTTAAGGGCTTGGGTTTTCAAGGGGGAGGTCTAGGGTTTAATTCCCATTGGTGAAATTAGTTTTCTTTGTGGAATATTTCTTTGTCCTTTCCTTCTTTTGTCTCCTAGTGGGAGAAGATGTTGGTCCTTGTTGTTTTGTAGGTAGTCTTGTTTTCTTTTGTTAAGCTAATATTATTTCGAACTAGCTTTTATTCATAACAATTCCAAAGTGACTAGTCTAAACACGCGATTCTACTACAGGGGTGGTTACAAAACAAAGGGTTTGTTACATTATCCTAAACAAAATTCATCTTCCTGGTTTCCTTCTGGCGGGTTTGCGTGATCTTCGTTTTCTGGGGTCATATTTCCTTTGTTGGGGTTGACCTCGTCCTCGAGTTCGGCTTGCGTGCGGCTCATGACAAATACTTTTCCGGGGGCACCATAGTTTCCTTGATTGTTCGTGCCCCCGTGTTGGCCCACGGCCGTAGGGCGTGAGTTTGAGGGTTGAGGGCAGAGGAATGCCTTGTGCCCTTCTTTCCCGCAATTGAAGCATCGTAAGGGGTTCCCCATGCAATCCTTGCCCCTATGGCTTTGGTGGCATTTTGGGCAGGGGAAGCCCCCTGTATTAGTTTCGCTGTTTCTTGGGGGCGGCCTCTGTCCCGCTAGATTGCTTGGCCTTGTGTTAGCGTCGTTTCTTGTTCTTTTCATGGGTGGCGCCCCACCTCCCGTGTTCTTTTTTCGAATCTGTTCCTGAACCCCACGCTGTAGTAGTTGGATTCGATAGAGATTGGTGGCACTAGAGTAGGCCTCGTTGAGGGTCCGGGGTCCGCTTACTATTAGGGCCTTTCGGGCTTCGAAGTTGAGGCCTAATACAAATCTTTCTATTTTGGTTGTCTCTGTGGGGACTAGTTCTGGCGCGAAGCGTGCCAGTTCGAGGAATCGTTTATGGTATTCCATGACGGTAGCCGCTCCTTGTTTTAGGTGAAGGAACTCTTCATGCATAGATGCTTTTATGTGGGCTGGATAGAATCGTTCTCGCAGTCGTGTTTTCAGACTTTCCCAGTTGAATCCTGGTTCTTGTCTATAAGTGGGTCCCTCGTGGATCCACCAAAGGTCTTCCTCGTGTCCGAAGTAGAATGAGGTTACCTCTACACGACGTTCCTCTGGGCATTCTACTAGCCCCAGAATTTTGTCGAAGGTCCGAATCCATTCCTCAAGGATGGCGGGATCTTCTTCTCCTGAGAAAGAGGGTGGTCTATGGTTTGAAACTTGTCGGGCGATTTCTGAGTTTGTATTTGGTGGAGGTGGTGGTGGTCGGTTGTTGCGGAGAGCTATGTCGCTTAGTGCTTGGGCGACTTGGGTTAGTTGTTGTAGGGTTTGAGCCAGGGGGTCTTGTGTAGCGGGTTCCGAAGTCCTTGATTGTCTTCTGGTTGGTGCCATGATGCTGATCTATAGAGCCAATGTTTATAGTAACGTTTGAGTTAGAGTGTTGTACCCTTACCTTGGTGTGATAAGCGAAGGGGAGTCTTTTAAACTAATGAGGAATAAAGTGAGGAGAGGTTACGTGATGATAGGTACGCTCACAATCTCACCGCGTGTCTTAAGGTTCCTAGTTCCTGTGTTCCTAAATAACTAAATCCTATCTTACCGAACTCCTAGTGCTTTAAGCCTAGCTTTATGGGTCTTATCCTAGGGTCAAACTTATGCTCTGATACCAACTGTAACACCCCGAAATTTTTCAACTTTTAAGACTTATATAATAAAGGTAAATTCTCATTAAATCCCAAAACATAATATAATAGAGTACAGGGTGCTATGCCACACCTGAGCTAGAGAACTCAGGTGCACAGGCTAACTAACTAATATCCTCAATAATGTAAATACATGAGCATGGCACGCAGGCCGAAAAGGGAAACTGTCTACTCTATGCTCCAAATCTCTAGCGCGCTCCAGTGTCTACTCATCTGTGCCTGAAAGCCAAATATATCTGTTCAACGAGAGATGCTGGTAACCCACTCCAACGCGTTGAAATATAGTATAGATAGATATATATATATATATATATATATATATATATATATATATATACGAAAATCATTTCGAAGTAGGAAGATATATACTTAAGAGACACTAGTTTTAAAACCAGGAATAGACTCAGCAAATCGGGATAAGCACATCAGACAACAATAAGCAGTTAAGTAGAAATTATATCATAAGAAATACGCATTTACGGTCACAAGCCACTTCTCAATTCCAAACCACATCATCAACCAATCATCATCCATATCACATAATCATTGATGGCGCCACGGGACCAATCGCATGCCCCGAACATGAGGGTTAATGCTTATAGCATTAACACGGCCCCGCAGCACCCTACCTCAGTACCGCGGTACGAGGGGAGTTGATCGCAACCAACCCTTTGAGAACCGTTGACGAACTCAACGTCGGACCACGATCCGACACACCGCTGACGCGCCCTGTCGGTGGACCGCGATCCCCTTTACAAGGGGGGACTTACGACCCTACACACCGTTGATGCGCACAATCGGTGGACCGTAGCGGATCAAGCCCGACACACCGCTAAGTTAAACTCAGTCGGAGGGCAATGATCCTCAGAGACTACGGTCCTACGTACCGAAGTCCCACCACTCGGTGGATAGCAGCCAGTCGTAGCCCTACACACCGCCTGATTACTCAGGTCGGTGGACTACAGCCTTCCTTGGCTTGTTGGCCCTACACACCGCCTGGCGCGTCCAGGTCGGTGGGTCATATCACCGAGGCCCATGTGGACCTTCAGTCCTATGCATAATCATTATATACCTGACTGGTCTCTACTAGCCTGGTTAACAGTTGGGATGGTTCTCAGCCCCTTCAACTGCCCGTATAGTGGACCTCAGTCCTATATCATATTAATATCCTTGACCGATCTAAACCGGCCTGGTTAACAGTTAGGATGGTTCTCAACCCATTCAACTGCCCGTATAGCCCAATTGATCTTAACCAAGTTGGGGTCATGCATCATGTAACACATAATAGCACATAATAACACATAACTAACATAGGGAAGGGGGAGACATAAAATTAAGTTTACATGTGATCATTCACATACTAAGAACAATTCATGTGATCATTCACATACTAAGAACAATTCCTAAGGGTTCATATAACTTCCACCTAGGTCCACGAGTTACCAATTCAACTAGCATGCAATTCCTAAGACTCGTTTAACCTATGAATGGTACCCGAAATTCCAAACTAGACTCAGGCACGACAAACGGGGTCCGTCGGGACACCATGGGGAACGGGGAACATCAAACGGGGAAGCCGGGGACTCGAGTGGGGTATGGACCAGCGGGTAGCCGGTGGGTGGGGGTTACCCGCCGGTGGGCACTGTTCCGGGCAGCGAGTAGCCGGCGGGCAGCCGGCTGCCCGGTGGCTGCCCGCTGCCGGGCAGTTGGGCAGCAGGTAGGTGGTGGGTTCCCCCACCCCCACCTACCCCCCACTGACTCATTCATCAACAAATTCGTCTCGGGATCCTTTGTGGAACCCGAAACCATGCTTAGACACTTTTAAACGCAATTGATGACACCACATAGACAATTAACGGATCAAAAGCAAGAATCATATAGCACATATCCTATCATGACTTCTAAACATAATCAACATCCGAACATGCGAAATCCCACCCAATTATATCAAGAATAACACAATACGAAATTCCCAATTTTAACCTAGGGCTCTAATCATATTCACATCAATAAAATCATAGTTCATCTTTTAATTACCAAGACATCAAGATTCATCAAGAATATCACATAATCATCAAGAATCCCTTATCATCATCAAGATCACACATAAAATCATCTCACAATTATCAAGAACATATCATCAATATCATAAACGATTCATCAAGACACAAGTATAGAGAGGAGGCCAAAGAAGATAATTATAGCAAGGAAAATAGGTTTTGTTGAGACATGGGTTACCTCTTAGCCTTAATTAATTTCCTTGGCTTTGAAGGGTCTTTCTTTAAGATTTCTCCTTTCTTGATTTCTCCTAAGGGAATTCTTGGAACTTCTTGTGTGGTGAGAGATTATTTGTGGTGTGAATTCTAGGTGCCTCCTATGCCTCTATTTATATAATTAAGAGTTCTAATTAGGGTCTAGGTGGCATGGGTTTACTAATTCTATTTCTTATAGGACTAAGGGGTTGGCTTTAGGGATAAAGGCCCACGGACCATGGTGGACCCCCTTTTAGCTAATTAGTAGATTTTAACTCCCTTTTTGGGCTGAGTAATTAATTAATTAATTTGGGTTTAGGGTCGTAACACGGGGTGTTACACTGAAGGTAGCTGATAATCAAGAATCCATGGCCAAATTGAAGGAAGAAGTAACATGAAGCTTGGGCGTTAATGTGCGTGAGTTTTATGTTCTGCTTCCTTCTGAGCTCATAATTCTGAACTGCTCACACACATTAAGCACAAATCTCACGCACATTAAGATCAATACTCAGGCACATTAAGTATAAAACTCACGCACATTAACATTACGCACATTAAGTACAAATCTCAGGCACATTAAGCACAACACTCACGCGCATTAAGTATAAAACTCACGCACATTAATCAACCGCACAACCGCAAGGGAAACCACAAATTCACCTGATCCCTTACACACACACACACACTAGTTTTTTACGCGCATTGCGCGATTGAGATAATTCCCAATATTTTTTTTTTATAAATAAGTACTTTAAAGTATATAAAGATAAGATTATATTGGAATTGTTCATGCATAGATAATTGAATGTTGAATTTGTGTATTTAAATAGGTAATTCTAAGTTTACAAATGCAAGATAATATAGTCAAGATTGACTATAATTGTCAATAAAATAATTGTATAGATATGGTTGAAACCAAATAATACGGGACATAAGGGAGAGCAAATAAAAATTAGGGCATAAAATATTAAATATATACTAATATTGAAGAGCTAATTGCTGAGTGTCAAACAAGAACATTGGGAGGTAGTTTTCCACTTCAATTTGTTGTGTGATTTGAATACTCCTTTTGTCAATAAATCACACAAGTTGTTAATATGATTGGCTTAATTACATATTTTTTTATTTTTTTATTATTTTTTAAAACAATTATTATGATTATTATTATTATTATTATTATTATTATTATTATTATTATTATTATTATTATTATTATTATTATTATTATTATTATATGTATACCCTTATGTTATTTTACATGTTAATCTAAACAGCTAATTTTTTCAAATATCTTTTTACCAACCGTTGATATAATTCGCTAGTCAAATCCGCTAATGCTAACCGCTAACTGCTGATTGTCAAACAAGGACATTGCGAGATAGTTCTCACTTCAATTTGTTGTGTGATTTGAATACTCTCTTTGTCAACAAATAATCCCTCAAGTAGTTAATATGATTGGCTTTATTAATTATATTTTTAAATTTTTTCATGGTACTAATAAAATACTTGGTAAATAAATATATAGCATTATTTTGTATTATAACTTTGATATTTAATTAAAAAAACAGTGCACAAAAAAGATAATAGACAGTGTAGTGAATATAATCAATTGATGAATTTGAATGTAAAGAATTTTTACATTGGAGAAAAATAAAGATAATATAACTAATAAAATTATTTATCTTAATTAATTTATTGATAATGAATATATATTTTTTTAATAAAGACATTTTAGGGACAATGTAGCGAACATAATCAATTGATGAATTTGAATGTAAAGAATTTTTATATTAGAGAAAAATAAAGACAATATAGCTAATGAAATTATTTCACTTATTTAATTTAGTGATAATGCGTAAAACGTCTGCCACTGGAATGGGGTCTGGCCCAACGACGCTACAACTAAGTAAGAATAAATTTGTTTAACAATTAAAATTGTACGAATTTTATGAATTTTATGGCGAATAAAGTACTTTATTGTGGAGTAGAGCATATCTAGGGTTTGTCGTGTTGTATATATTGGCATAAAGCATAATATAATTTGTACTTGTGTCTTGAAATTTTGGGACCAAAATCTGGATTTTTGTGTTGTTCTTTTGTGTTCTGTGGGTGGGGACCAATCTCTGGACTTTTGTGTTATTCGATTGTGTTCTGTGGGTGGGGACCATTATATTTATAGTTTTGTGAATATGTCATGTGCATATACTGTGATTATGAAACTTTTCCATATGAATTTATTATTCTGTGTTGTGTGGGGACCACTTTTATGACTGTTGCATGTGTGAATGGTGGCTTTACAGGAGCAGGAGTTGGCCCTTTTTCAGTTTTCCTTTTCCATAATGGGATAATAAATAGGGTTGGTGAAGTTAAATATATGGGTGGTGATGTAGAAGTGTATGAAAGAATGGAAGCTAATGAAGTCTGTTTAGATGTGTTGAAGGATAGGATAAAACACTTAGGGTATAGTGAGGTAGGAACAGTACTTTATTGTTGGTGGAATGAAAGATTGAAGTTGATACAAACAGACAATGATTTAATATCCATATTGAATGAAGTCAACCCAGGTAACATGTTGGAGTTTTGGGTTGAAACAATGGATGAGTTGGACTTGACTGATGCTGATATGGTAGCAATTGAGGCAGACAGTGATTGGGAAAATGAGATTGAGGTAGACTGTTTGGGGTAGATCAGCAGGATGTTGTAGAGTTCGGGGATGGATTACATGCAGAACAGAAGCAGGAAGATGGGGATGGGTTAAAAAGGGAGGATGGTGATGGATTAAAAAAGGAGAATAAAGTACATTCTGTAGCTGAAAAAAAGAAGTAGAAAAACAATTGGGATGAAATAAACTTTTCTGATGAGGACACAATTGTAGATTCTGATAGTGATGGGGAAGGTAAATGGCCCATATTTAGAGCTGCAACAGACATGAAAGACCCCCATTTCACTTTAGGCATGACTTTTGCTTCCAAACAACAGTTTAGAGAAGCAGTTCAAAATTATCTACTATACTAATAAGAGACCAAGAGAGTTAGGCCTATAATGGGTAAAAAAAATGGCGGTCAAATTTTTTAATCAAATGAATGGCTCAGATTGATCAGATTTTAATTTTTCCTTAAGATTTCCTAATTTATCCTTAATGAATATGATTTTCCATTAACTTTTCTGTTAAATATTATCTTTTCCGTTAATTTCTGTTAGTTCACCGTTAACTTACTCATTGAATTCAATAAGAAAGGTCTTAGGTTGGAACCCCATCCCAATCAAAGTTGGCATAATTAGTACTCTATTTTACTCTTATTAAATTAAAAATAATAATTTAGTAGCTACAAAAAAAATAATACATATGCATTTCTTTAATTTAGAATTATGTGTCTACAATGTCTTTATTCAAAAAAAAATTATTCATTATCAATAAATTAAATAAGAAAAATAATTTCATTAGTTATATTGTATTTATTTTTCTCTAATATAAAAATTCTTTACATTCAAAATCATCAATTGATTATATTCGCTACATTGTCCCTACAATGTCTTTATTAAAAAAATTATTCATTATCAATAAATTAGTTAAGAGAAATAATTTTATTAGTTATATTGTCTTTATATTTCTCCAATGTACAAATTCATCAATTGATTATATTCACTACATTGTCTATTATCTTTTTTTGTGCACTATTTTTTAATTAAATATCAAAGTTATAATACAAAATAGTGCTATATATTTATTTACCAAGTATTTTATTAATACGATGAAAAAATTAAAAATATATAATAATAATAATAATAATAATAATAATAATAATAATAATAATAATTGTTTTAAAAAAATAAAGAAATAAAAAAATATAATTAAACCAATCATATTAACTACTTTGGAGATTTATTGATAAAAAGAGTATTCAAATCACACAACAAATTGAAGTGGAAACTATCTTGCAATGTCCTTGTTTGGCAATCAGGAGTTAGGCACTCTTCAATATTAGTATATATTTAATATTTTATGCACTAATTTTTATTTTCTCTCCTTATGTCCCGTATTTGGTTTCAACCATACCTATAGAATTATTTCATTGACAATTATAATCAATCTTGACTATATTATCTTGCATTTGTAAACTTAGAATTGCCTATTTAAATACACAAATTTAACATTCAATTATCTATACATGAACAATTTCAATATAATCTTGTCTTGATATACTTTAAAGTACTTATTTAAAAAAAAAAAAAAAAAAAAAAAAAAACATTGGGCATTATCTCAATCGCGCAATGCGCGTAAAAAACTAGTGCTTTCATAAATGGCAAAGAAATTAGAACACTTAAAAATGACAAGGAAACTGTCATTGTTAAGTGTACACAGGAGGGTTGCCCTTGGAGAATAGGCTTGAGGAAAGTAATAGGCTCACAGTCATGGAGAATTTTAAACATGATAGATGAACATGAAGGATGTTCTTGGGTTTTGGAGAATTCTATGGTCAAATCTTGGGTTTCAGAGACAATATAACTAATAAAATTATTTCTCTTAATTAATTTATTGAGAATGAATAATTTTTTTAATATAAGACATTGTAGGGACAATGTAGCGAATATATAATCAATTGATGAATTTGAATGTAAAGAATTTTTATATTGGAGAAAAATAAAGGCAATATAACTAATGGAATTATTTCTCTTATTTAATTTATTGATAATGAATAATTTTTTTTGAATAAAGACATTGTAGATACATAATTCTAAATTAAAGAAATGCATATGTATTATTTTTTGTTGTAGCTACTAAATTATTATTTAATTTAATAAGAGTAAAATAGAGTACTAATTATGTCAACTTTGATTGGGATGGGGATCAAATCTAAGACCTTTCTTATTGAAATCATTGAATAAATTAACGGTGAACTAACAAAAATTAACGGAACAGATAATATTTAACGGATAAGTTAACGGATAATCATATGATAAATTAGGAAATCTTAAGGAAAAATTAAAATCTGATCAATCTGAGCCATTCATTTGATTAAAAAACTTGACCGCCATTTTTTCTACCCATTATAGGTTTAACTCTCTTCACTACAAGAAATTTCTGTTGTTGAAGCCGGTGTTGTTTTAAGTCCCACGCATAGACAACGGTTTTTTAACCGTTGTCTTTTCTAGAAACAATAACGGTTTTTTAACTGTTGTCTATTAAGTGTTGTTGAAGCTGGTGTTGTTGTAAGTCACGCACATAGACAACGGTTAATAACCGTTGTGTTTTCTAAAAACGACAATGGTTTTTTAACTGTTGTCTATTAAATGTTGTTGAAACCGATGTTGTTAAAAGTCACGCACATAGACAACGGTTAATAACCGTTGTCTTTTCTAGAAACGACAACGGTTTTTTAACCGTTGTCTATTAAGTGTTGTTGAAACCGGTGTTGTTAATAGTCACGAACATAGACAACGGTTTTTAACCGTTGTCTTTCCTAGAAAAGACAACGGTTTAAGGACTGTTGTCTATTGAGTGTTGTTGAAACCGATGTTGTTAAAAGTCACGTACATAGACAACGGTTTTAAACCATTGTCGTTTCTTTCAAAGACAACAATTTTTGACCCGTTGTTTATTCAATGTTGTTGAAATCGGTGTTGTTAAAAATGATGCACATAGACAACGGTTTTTAACTGTTGTCTTTTCTTTAAAAGATAACAGTTATAAACCATTGTCTATTGTGTGTTGTTGAAATCGCTGTTGTTAAAAGTCACACCCATAAACTGTTATCTTTGGTAGAAAAGACAACAGTTTCAAACTGTTGTCTATTGTAAAATAGACAACGGTTTTTAACCGTTGTCTCAACCCATTTTTAACCTGCTTAAATTTTAATCATATAAAAAAAATCAATTTATCCATTCACCATGGCCAAGTGTAGTTACATAATTTTGCAGAAGCTAAGCAAGGTTCAAAATAACAAGTCAAAATACTTTCATTACCAATTTTAATCGAATCATCATCCAAGTCATACTACAAAAAACAATTCTACGAACCAAGTCTAAATGATTACAACGTCAAATCATACCTACTCTATATAACTTATAGAATATCGGCCCATTCTGAAGGCACCATATCAATAACCGCTTTGTCATAATCAACTTGTTGGAACTACATGTAAAAAGTGAGTAAATAAATTAATATAAGTATAATAAATTTGCAATGAAATGCGAAATAAGTTAGGAGTAATTCGAAAAGCAAAAAAAGTAGGATTATAGCGCAGAAGAAAGTCAAATATTTGCTAATTTGCTGAAAAGAGATTCTCATATTAAAAAATTAAAGTTGAACTTCCATGAACAACAGAACAACAGCAAATTAACTGCTTTTTCAAACACATTATTATAAACATCCCAGCTAAGAAAAATATAGCAGTTCTAAAGACAAGAAAGGATACTTGAACTTAGATTTAATTTACACTCCATTCAAATAATCCCAAATGGTGTGTAGACTAAATGTTGCTCAATTTCACTTTAACATATCAAAGCCCAAAAAGCAGATTTTGCAAACAGAGGAGGTATTTATACACTACACAAGAATAAAAGTGAACCATTGATGCTATAGAATTGATACAAAAAAACAAAAAAGTGGGAAAAGTATGCAACTAAGAATATCATGCTCAAATATGTTATCACAACTACATCCAAAACCTATACAATCTAATATATAATCTCACAATTAATATAAATTAATAATCAGAAATTTCTATAGATATCAGCTCACTTTATAATATCCTTCATTGTTCATATAGTAAAAATGATAACCCGCATTTAAGTAATTAAAAAGAAAAAGGGAAAAACATTCAGATTTTTATTAACAATGAAGGAGTAGAATATCAAAGATTAAATGCGAATGTTGATATACAGACCTTGTTTTATCGAGAAAAAAAAAAAAGACATTTATTAACAATAAAATAACATGCACTTTTATCATTTGTCCTAGTAGTTCCTGAAATACTGTGTAGGAAAACAGAAATGAACAAAAAACACTAAAAATAAATCAGGAACAGTTTGGATATATCCTGTGAAAACAGTGAAATCCATCAGTTGAATACAAATCTAAAGTTACCCTAACATGCATTTCTCAATGAAATGGATATAGGAAGTAGTAACTGTCCATGCAATTAAGAAAAACACACAAGTATCATGTAAAAATTCCTATACATGGCATATCTGACCCATTACTTTAGATTGTTTTTTCTTTTTCGTCTCACTTTAGATTACAGGTGGACTTACTAAAACATGACATATCTGACCCATATCCTCCCTTTTTCCTCCACATCATTTAAGCCTTCCTCCTCCGTATACATAAACTTGTTGCATGACTGGATATATGGCTTAATGGTTAACTTTAGAACTAAGGATGCTTCCAAGGAATTATATGGCTTAATGGTTCTTTAACTATAGTGTGCATATCCAACTTGGTGAGTACAAACAACTTAAAACACATAAATTTTTAGAATAGACTATTTGAATGCAATAGAATTAGGTAAAAGTTAAGCATAAGCACATTTTTATCTCTCAACATTCATTTCATTTCAACACGAAATAGGTATGCATCATATTTCCAAGAAACTCAAATGTATCATATTTCCACTTTGAAGCATTCAAATCAGAATAATTTTAAATACGAAATAGAAATGGAATGTATTACCAGTGCTTGAACAGAATTTTTATCATCAATATCTGGCATGTTCTCAATTAAAGTTTTCATGTAAGCCATGACATAGAAACCGCATTGGTTACTATCCGGTTGACGAGGAGCCTACAAATGTTAAATAATATTTGCATTCTTTATCTATATACAAACACTTATATCTAATTAGTTAAAAATATTAAATTACCTTGACAATTTCCCAAGTAATTTTACTTCATAGTTCACACTTGGGCGATACTCCTTGATGCCAAAATTTGACTAATTTTTAGACATGGTGACAATTTTTATATATTATAATAACTTCTATATTAGTGCTTGAAAAACTGACCACGGAAAACTAATTGGCTAAAGTATCACCATCTGCATACAAACTAAGGGAAAAATATGAAATATCATTAAATAGCACATTATAAAGAAAATGAACATAAGTACATTCCAGCCACAAAGATGTAAGCAGTGACAGAAATGGGTTTATCATAAACATGTATACAGAAATGTCAAAGAACCAACAATTACCTGAATAGAGAGATTCTGAACCAAATAGCGGTGGTCAAAAGGAAAATGAAGAATAGCCTGGATTGAAATAACAGTCAAAGTTGATTCACCTGTTTATATCATCCAAAAGCCAAAAAAGAATATTTAAAAAACAATTCTGTGCGGACCAATATAATGAGAAACAATAGATAACTTGGGAGGGTCATCCATTAAGGCACCATAGAGAATGTGGTTTAGGAAAACACAAAGAAAGTAAGAAAATACACATATACACCAAGTAATGGAGAGTAGCAAGAAAATTTTATTTTAAGAAATTAAATTGTGTACAGCACCAAAATACTATGAGAATTGACAAAGAACTTAGGAGGCTTGTCCATTTAGCCACCATGGATAAGAAGAGTCAAAGACAATGAAAGGTTTGAGAGAGTAGGGGCATGTAAAAAGAAAGAAACAATAGAAAGGGCAAAGTATTGGACAATACCATCATTCTTCATTCCAACTAAAAGTTCACTCTCCTTCCCAGGAATCGAATATTTCAATGTGATAATGAATGGAGTAGTGTAGGAACTATTCCTATAAATTACGGGTTAGAAGAACTCGAGAAATTTTGATTGAATTCTGACACAATTGCATAGTCAACCTAAGGAATAAAAAATTCAAAATATACCATAATTTTTCAAACTGCAGAGTGCAAAAAAAATAGTAAACATATTTTGCTCAGATTATGATGCTCCTGGACTTTGGTGTACAACAATGGCTAATAGTGCCGATTGGACTAGGTATGCTCAAAAGTCAGCATTGTTAGATGTTTGTTGATTAAGAAATGGTTGATTTATCTTGTTTATCACTTGTACATGTTAGACTTACTTTAGTAATTCATAATCAGAGCTCAATTTCCTCTTATTAGACTTAAACTTTGTGTAAAATATGGCATTTCTAATCATTCATTTAAGTTTTCTTTTTTACTACTACATGCAATGAAATAGCTAATCACTAATTAGGAGCTCTCGGCCCAAACATTACAGTAAATTCTACAAAAACATATGGAAAAACAGATGGAATTTGAAAAACAGATGCAAAGAAAAAAAATTCTTTTAACCTATATGCAAAAACATATGGAATTTGAACTTACCAACTTACCAAAATACCAAATATACGGTAGGTTCCATTCCAGTATACACTCACCTAGCAGCCTAGCTCCTCTCATAAACTAACCTAATAATCCACAACTAACCTAGGGTTTAAGAACATTTATAGCTTTCAAATATGGAAATTCAACAATACAATTAAGAAATTAGGGATTAGGGTTAAAAATTGAGGACTAACCTTGTAGTGAGGCCGAAGGATGTTGGAGCGACGGCGGTGGCTGGACGGAGAGGGAAGACGCGACGGCGGTGACTGGCCGGGGAGGGAAGACGGCGACGGCGGTGGCTGGCAGAGAGGAAGAAACGGCGTAGGTGTTTCTCGCTACTGCGGTGATGGCGCCGAGGTTACCACCGTGTTGGCGACAGATTGAAGTTCGACGAGGGAGAAGCTGTTATCGTCGATATACTGTGTTTTCGCTAAGTCTACTGAGTTTTGTTTTTGCAAAGGGCCGTCGTGTGAGTTTCCAGTTGTTTAGGAGGGAATTGATTTTCTTTCGCGCTAAGTAGCTGCGTGTGAGATTTTTTGTTTGGGAGGGAATTGAATTTTTTCTCTAAGTGTACCGTGTAAGTTTTTTTTTTTTTTGAGAGGGAAACAAAAAACTTAAAATGAAGGAATATATATATATATATATATATATATATATATATATATATATATATATATAGACTTGCACTCGGGTGCGAACGGCTCGCCCAGGCGCGAAATAGGAATGGATTCTGTTCGTCCACGTGTCCAGATCTAATGGATGAGAAACACTAATTTTTTAAAAAAACGCGGTGGCATTTTCGTAAATAATTGAACATCGAAATGCAAGTAAAATGTATTACAAGTGCATGTAAAATGTATTATAGGTGCAAGTAAAAATT